>NC_090451.1:601566272-601891840 GCF_031143425.1 Pleurodeles waltl
TTATTAATAATTGATGTGACTCGCTACCCACCCAGGACATCCTTTTTTGTATTTATTGGGGAGTATGACCCGCCTCCCTGAGCCTTTAGAGGCCCGAGGACCACATTCCCCGGGCCGTACTGATTTATTTAGAGAAGAGGTCATGTGGGCTCACTCCCCAAGACTATGGGGCGTGGGGACTCAGTCCCTTATTCTTTTTCATGGGGGTGGGGCGGCGTGCAGCCCCACTCAGCGTTTATGGGCTCAATGACCCCAAGTAATAAAATACCCCCCTAGAGGGACACCCACCAACAAGGGAGATCCCTACCCAGCTGCCTTATATCTTTTTGAAAAAAATATTCAGGACAAGGGACTATGTCCCCGAGTCCTGTATTGACTGCCACAACATTTGTGTTGATGTTGCAGCCAGCCAATCATAGCGCTCACTGAGATCGTTCAAGAAGAATAACGCCCTCTCAGGCAGTCAAAACGCTCTATGGAGTCCCTCGAACCTAACCATCCTGATATGCAAATATAACATTTACACCAAATCACAAAAAATGCTTTCTGTGTGTGTGTGTGTGTATATATATATATATATATATATATATCAATCATCTAGTGGTGGTCGCCACTAGATTGTTATAGTTAGGACTTAGGTTCTATAGAGAAAGTGTTTTTTAAATGCCTAGATCTTTGGCGCCGGCTGATGAATCTTCACAAAGGTTTCCCAAGAAAATATGACACTCACTTCAGCTGCTGGCTGGTAAGTTTTGGGGTGATCCATCAAGTGGGGGCTAAGAAAAGGGGGGATCCTAAAGCATATTTTCTCCATGTAGATTTCCATAGGGATTTTGAACAGGAACTGATGGATGACTTATACCAAATTGGGCAGAAAGCTAGATCTTGGTCCAGATAGAACCCTTCTTGTTATTTGGTGTTCAGTAGTTTTTGAAATATTAAAGAAAAAACTAAATATATATATATATATATATATATATATATATATATATATATATATATATATAATAATAGAGAGAGAGAGAGAGAGAGAGAGAGAGAGAGAGAGAGAGAGACGCAAAGGCTCTCCAAACCTGACGATCTCGTGCTGAGATATGATTGGCTGCCAACACTTCAACAAGGAAGTGTTAGCACCCATCTTGGGACTCTGCTTCAGCCGAGTCCCAGAAAAAAAGATAAAATAAAAAAAGGCGCCAAGGTAAGGACACCCTGAACACTTAGCTCTGGTGCTGTGTGCCAGAGGGACCCTCCAGGGCAAAAAAGTTTTTTTTTTTTTTAAACATTTTGCAGTGAATTCGCAACGGGGTTGTGAATCCACAGCAAAAATTCCCCAAATAAACAAAAGTGCGGTGTTCCGTGCTTGTTTTAATAAAGCCCCGTGGGTGGACCAGGTCCCGGGGTCATATGAAAAACAAAGCTTCGGGGACCACCACCACCCCGGGGCAAATTATGAAATTAATGTGGGGGGAAGATGGGTGCAGCCACTAGCTCCCCCGGGCTGTTTCTTTTAAATATAGTAGCTGGAGTCCTGCAGACCCCCGAGCCCTGAGGACCGCCACCTCCCTGAGACTACCATTGTATTATATGTTTGGGGCCCACCATGTCCGCGGAGAAATTCATTTAATTTATTTGACATTAATGGGGGGCTCCCCCGCAGCCCCAGGGATCGCCACCTCCTCTGGTTGAAAACAGATAATGAAGGGGGTCCGTTGTGTCTGCTCTGTGGCCCAAAAACTAATCTGGATTGCTTTTCTGCTTGTTGCCCTGCTGCCAGCTGCTCCCCGATTTCGGGTTTCCCTGGGCACTGCTGGACTGCCAGGAGGAACCATCCCTATCTGCCTTTAGGGTGCTCGCCTCTGCCTGCCTTGTTTATGTCCTACCAGTGTTCTCCCAGGGGTCAGCAGAGGATTCACCCTGTTACCAGCACTGCCCCTTGCGATTCTGTTATAGCGCTTGGCGAAGTGCTATAATCTTTATTGAAGAGCTTGGTTCTGATGCTCATGCTGTATGTGGAGAGCACTCTTCTCCCCTGGGGCCAAAAGGTCTAGTGCCCAGTGAGCAGTGCTTAATTTGTGTTGGAGTCTTCCGGTGCTCAGCACTGGCACGTATTGAATAGGGCCGGGCTATTGAATTATTTTCCCCTGTGTGATCGGCCCAGTAATTATTATTAAAAATAAATGTACTACTATCTACCTGTTCTGTCCTCCTTGGGTTCAGAATCGGATGCATGTCTGCCCGGTGTTATGCCTCAAAGGATGGCCCACCCAGGTCCAGGCATGATGACTGCATCATGTTAGTGATGTCAGTACTAGTTCACGCCTGCCCTTCAAGGAGCATGCCACTCCCATTGGTTAATTACGGTGGTAGAGGGCGGGACGGGCTGATGGGTACCTTGAACTGGGCTGGGGTCGAGGCAAGCTGGCCCAGCCTTGGTCCTGAAAAGTTCAGATCTGTGCGTCCCAGGAGGACAAACTTAATACAAGTATGTGACGTTGAAACAATTATAAGGTGCGTAGCTTACTGCTTTAACAGTTTGCACGCACTGAACTGAATTCAGCTCCAGGTCCAAATGATTCATTTTGAATTTTGCATGCTGATGCTCGTGGCTGGGGCCCATCAACAGACAAGTGGGGGGAGAGTCCTTGTCATACCTCGCCTCGATGATGTGTAATAATACCGCCAGCCCGCAACCATAATTGCTGTGCTGGGCAGCATGTGCTGCGTGAGCTTGGTGGCATCATACAGGGAGTAACTCACTGGGTAGCCTGCAGGCCTGTAGAAGATTAGCGCACAAGTCATTCTGCGCAGGACGGTGACCAGCCAACATCACGTCATGCGTGCACGCTGTGCATGCTGCGTGGCCTTGAGGGTGGGGCACAGGGTGGGGCAGGGCAGGTGTGAGAGACTATTGTGTGATGCACAGTGTAAACTGCATGTGCCATAGGAGAGGCTATAGGAGTAGGGCCATACTTTGCCAGCGGTCTGACCCTGCCAGTGCCACCGAAGCAGCAGGTCAGAGGACCAGTTCTACTACTAATGTCTTGTTCTCTGCGGTGGGGCCAGGTCAGGGCTGCTGTATTCAAAGTGGGGGGGGGGGGGGGGGAGGTCAGGATCCCTCTGCCAAGTGCTTCCCTGAATCTGCCCGCCCCAGCCTTTCCTAGGACACAGATTTACCGAGTTTATTAGCTCCCTTCATGCTTCCCCCTTTCTTCCTAATACTCACTTGTTTGTCTCCTTTACTGGCCTGTCTGCCCGGCAAACGTGCTTGCCCACTCACAAAACAGCCTAAAATACCCAATTTATCTTTTGGTAGGAGGGTCTCTGAAGATTCGTTGACGTTCATGCAGCTAATAATTTGTTTACAGATTTATTATATATGCCTACCAAGGTATGATTTAAAAGGGGGCATCGTATACCCTCTTCATTCATACCCAAAGTTTACTGTCAAATTCATGACACCTTAGCAGTAAAACCGCCGAAGAATCGTCCTACAAATAAATGATATAGCATGAGCCAAGCAATGTCCTTGAAGAAGAACATAAGGGATTGGCAGTTAGTGCTTCCAGGCAGAGGTAAATATCCTTTCATTTATTAGTTGATTTCTATATATATATATTTGATGCAGATATTTTTCCGAGTCCGTTTAACGGCTATTTACACATCTAGCTCAGCAAAAATACCCCAATGGAACTACCGTACTATTCTGACTAACATTGCCAAAACTGGTAGAAGAGTTCACCTACTCTGATAAGTCGAGAGTTCTATATAACAATGTTATGCAGACCCCCATCTGTGAACCTGGATTAGAAGCTATCATATGGGTGCAACATAACACCTATATGTCCTAATAGCTAGGGCCACTGGAATAATTTGAGTCTGCGGCAAAAACATTTTCTACATAGTTACGGATTTACTGCACTTGTCACATACCGGAGTATCTATTGCATAATTTCAAGATTTCAACAAAAAGTAACTTTTTGTTTCAAGTTCATATCTAAAATTACTTTAAAAATGCCACACCAGTTGCTGCGCAATTACAGACCACTTTGCAAAGGTTAATAGGGCACTTGCTGATTGCTATAATCATTGGTTAAACTGCTACTAATGAGGTGAAACATTTACTCAGTTTTACAATGTAGCAGCAAATTTTTGCCACAGAAATGTGCTACGTGGTGCCACATAATTTGCCTTTTCTAGCCGCATAATTATGTCCACCCTACAGCATAATTTAGGCCTCCACTGCTGCATAATTCCAGTGACCTTGCGCGTAGCTTATATCATTCGCCAAGGTGTCTAGTATCAGCCAGTAGATTGCCTAGTTTCTTAAGGAGGATATTCCCTTTTGGCGATCATTCTCTATCAATGGAATCTTTGTATGTATGGTTATAAAATGCATCATTTGTAGTGGAAGTTGCAGTGCTATATTATTTTCTTTCCTAATTTGACTGCCACCGCCATATACCTCCATGCTCTCTCAGCCCCTGCAATTCTGGTCAGATTTTGAATGGGCTGGGACATGCCAGTGTCTTAACCTTTTTAGAGTTCTATAAAGTGGAAAAACTGTAGACTATCCAATCTGTTTGGAGACAAAGGCTGTGGAAGATGATGGCAGGTGGAGTGTGGTGAGATGGTGATAGTACAGTCTCCCATATTCTGCACTTCACAAGTGCATTATAGGATCAGTGATAAGAATTATATAGTACTGAATCACAATGTGGCAACTGAACACTCTAGGTTTGGAAGCTTCCATGATCTTTATTTGAATGGTTGTGGAAACCCGTCTGTATTATTGTTGCCCACTGGCAGAAATGTTTTTGTTTAATCAAATAGGGGCTTGCCCTAGGTAGATGGGACATGTACAGCTTTCAGTAATCTGAACTTTATTTGTATAATGATCATTCAAAACTGAGTATGTGCTTGAATATTTTTGGTGAGGAGATGCTAAATTTGTGAGCTGTCTCCCTTGGCCTGTCGATGTATACCCTGCCTGTGTACAGTGAGCAGCCAACTCCATTATGATATTTTGACTGACAGTGCGAGCCTTTAGCCCTGCGAGTGCATTGCATTGATGCTTCTTTATTGGCGGGAGAGGCCGGGTGTCCTATGTTAGTAGTAAAGGTCCCATGCAACAGTCTTGTAGTAGTATGATCAAAGTCCACCAGGCCAAAGGACCTTGTGATAATATCTCTCTGCTTGTAAAAGTCTTGTGGTGGTAAGACACGTGTGTGGTAAAAACGACAAATGCCAGTGTATGGTAAAGTTCCCAGTGGAAGGATTAAGTTCCATCTGGTAAAGATGAGCCCGATGGCAATGTGTGACTTATGTCTATGTGGTAAAGTCAGTGGGTAAAGATCCTTCCTGAGTCGCAATTGTGTGTAAAACGGGCCGGCTGAGTACTGTGTAATAGAAATGTCTTGTGTGAATCGATGCATGGTTCCTGTTCCATGTGGTAATATATGTTTGTTTGGAATGGATAAAAGGTCCCTTGTGCTATAGGGTATGGGTTTCACTTGGTAAAAGTGTGTTTTGACTGTTGTGAAGTGTTGTTACTGTCCATCAGACAGACTGGCACAATGGCATTGAAGCACTACATGTAACATGCGCAATGCGCCTCGCCGGTAAAAGTGTGTTTCAAGTGTTTTGAAGCGTGTCCATCAGAATCAGACTGGCGCCACCTCAAGGTGCTGGGGCTCACTGTATCAGTGCAGTGACAGTGCACCAATTGTTCCTCAAACAGGGACCACCCTACGCCCTCAAAGCTCTATGTTCTCTGCCCTGATCTGTAGCAGACACAGTGTAGCGCTGCGGGGGGCCAGGGGATAAGGAGGGCTTTTTGGTATTGTTGTATGGTACCACTATAAGGCAAAGGAGCAGGGTTGGGAGATGAAGAGGGAAGACTGTCGGTGCAGCCCTGGGTCGGGCAGTGTAGGGAAGGGCTCACTTGGGGAAGGCTCCCTTGCTGAAATTCTGATCGGGTTACATCTGGCTTTCAGCAGTGTCAGTTGAGGATGTGGGTGGAGCAACTTGAGGAAGTGGGTGGAAACACTGGAAGAAGTGGGTGGAGTTTGGTAAAGTGGGTGTGGCCTCTTAAAAAAAAAAACTAGAGCACCTGGACTTAATATTTTACAAATTAAGCACTGCCAGTGAGCGCTCCTCTCCTGCCTTCTGTAAGCTTGGCACAGGGTAAGTGTGGAGGCTGGGCCCAGTGCCTGTTACTGGGGACTACAGCTGCATGCCTTGTCAGTGTGACTGCATGCCGCAAGTCGCATAATCACCTAGAGCGGCACCAAGTATCTGCAACCTGTCCACTCGGCCCCATCTCCTGGATTACAGCGGAGGCCGAGTGAGATGCCTTGAGCCCCCGGTCGCAAGACCACAATCTGGGAAACACAGAGAAAGTGGGTGCCAGCCGGGATGAAGACTCAGCGAGGTCCTCGTTCAGCAACAGTTGCCCTTTCCGCTCCCTGCAGCACCATATACTGCCTAATAGGCACGCCCCACCAATGTCAGGAGGTGCGGCTGCACCTTGCATCTCCGGGCAGCTGCCTGCATTGCCCTAGCGCAGGGAGACCCCAGGAGGCCTCCCCACCACCTCCTGTCAGGTGTGTGTGTGGCCCCTCCCCCATCCATCACCCCCCTATGGAAGTTATTGCTGAGGACCCCTGAGGTCCTTTCTTTGTGCTATTACGCTCACCGTATTTGCCCTACTAGGCTTGCAGTTGAGTCTGCTCACTACTTTGTGGACAGAGTACCGTGGGACATATAAAAGGAGCACAGGTGCGCTCTGTCTCAGGGTGAGATGAGTGGTGTTTACAGGCCTATATGGTGGTGTTGTGAAAGAGGAGTGATTTCTTTAGGTCCCGCAAGTTCACTATGACGGTCTCATGCCCTTCGGGCTTATGTTGTGGTTATGCCCTGATTTATTTGAAACAACAAACATATTTCTGGCTCTGCATTGCCTGCATAAGGGGGCTATGTTGACGACCTTTGCATAGGGGAATGTTGGTGGGTTCTGTCTGGCTGAGGTGCATACTGTAGCCGGACATCCATCGACGCCGGACCAAGTACGGCTACAGGGGCCGTAATGACATAGCCCCGGGGCACTTGAGAGAGCCTCAGAGGTATGACGTCAGACGCAGAAGGCGTCTTGGCGAAAAGAGAAAAGAACGATGGACCAGTGAAAGGAGAGAGCAGAGAGACGGGAGGGACGCGGAGCAGTGAAGACGGAAACCAGGAGCTGAGGACCGCCGGAACCAAGTCCGACGCGAGAGCAGAAACTCAAGAGAAGGAGAGAAACCACAGGGCGCCTCCCGCCCCTAACGAAGTGAAGTCGGGAGACCGCGGAACAGCCGGCCACGTCCCCGGAGGGGCGTGGCCTCTACAGGTACGTTCGTACCGAGACTGGGGGTTCCTACCAGAGTGGTTAAGGGGAACGAAGGAACTAAAAGGGAATACGGGGAGGATAGCGGGGAGGTCCTGCCAGGAAGGGGAAACCCTATAACACAAGAGAAACCCTACTAATTATTCCTCCCTAACCTCACGGGGAAACCCAGGAAAGAGAAAAGAGAGAGAGAATATCACAACAGGAGAGAGAAACTAGGAAGCTCACGGGAAGGCGACGCTCACCATTGGAATGAGTTATCCCAACACAAACCCCACGTGTACCTATCCTCTCACCCCCTATTAACCCTATATAGGTCCTACTTTACCTCTACACTTACCTGTTTTTCCGTTCTTCTTTTTATTTTGGGGAACCTGGGCGACATCCACACGGGGAAGATCGGACCTCTTCCAAATCAGGATCAGACCACAGCGGGACCGCGATAAGAACCCTGAAAGAGAGAACAAGGAGCTGAACGAACATAACAGGAAGTTACCCTGTGGAAAAAGAAAGGATAAAATTCAACCTTAATTGAGTCTAAATAAATCACTTATCCCCTCAAACCGGCGTCTATCTAGTTATTCCAATATCTCTTCCACCCGGAGATAAAGAACCTATTACACATACCCTAGCCAACCAGAAACCTCATTTTTAACAAGCTCTTTCAAGAGCTACCTTTCTGCCAAATTTGGTGTAATTCCGTCCAGTGGTTTTAGCGCTGTCGCTGTTCAAAATCCCTAAGGAAAAATGAATGAAGAAAACTTGTTTTGAGACCCACTCTTTCTCATCCCCTGCTTGACGGATCACCCTGAAACTTTCCAGGCAGCAGCTGAAGTGAGCATTGTATTTTTTTGGAAAATTTCATGAAGATTATCAAACGGCTCCAAAGTTATTAGCAAAACAAAAAATGCTGTTTCTATAGAAACTAGGCCCTAACTATAAATACCTGGAGAATTTACAAATTATAGACATGTACAGTGAATGCGTGTAGTGGGCGCGCAGCCGGTGCGCCAAAGGCAAGCTTGTCTACTCCTGTCCGCACCAAGTGCCACAAACACTCACCCTAGTGTCTCCTGCAGCCACATCGCTGGCGAACTTCACCTGCTCTATCCTGGACACCACCATAAACACTGCTGCCGAACCGCACCTCAGATTTCGGTGGACCACTTTGCCTGCTTGCATTGCCATGTTACATGCCTCCACACACCCGGTCTCACTGACCACACACACACCACAACCCTCACCAAGTCAGAACTCATGACCTGCACTCACACCCACCCATCACAACAATACTCACTCACATGCATGCTTTTCAACCTGCTCTCACACACACAACAATCTACTTACAGTTAGGACCTCATTGACACCAACGCACCGGACCTCCACTTCCTCAGCAAACATTGGCCTAACCCTACTTTTGGTGCCGACATCGCTGCAGTCATCCCTACTGGATATAAAATCCTGAGCCAGGACCGACCCCATAAACCAGGAAGAGGACTCACTATCATCCACAGAGACACCATCACATGTACCTATTAAACTGATCCAGAAGCTTCTTTTAAGGAACACTTGCACTTCAAGCTTCAGAAAGACAGTAAAACCACTATCAAACGCACTCTGACAACCGGCCCCCTGGTCTTCCCATCCATGTCAGCAAACTCCTAACTGTACCGCTCACCATGCGCACCAAAGACTTAATACTCGTAGGCGATCTCAGCTTTCATCTCGACGACCTCACGGACTCCATGGATTTACTTGAAAGTCTATATAACATCGACCTCACCCAACTCATACACATCGACCCACATCGCCAACAGACAGCTGTACAGTCATTAAAAGTGGAGTTTTGCACAAGTTATAAATTCTCAATGGTGATAAGATATTTTACGTCATTCAGTATCACTGATAACTTGAAACACTATAACGTCAGAGGTGCATATGTGGACTGTTTGTTGAATAACAAATAGCTAGAGAATTATTTCACATGTTGATCCTGTGACAGAGCATGTTCCTATATAGCACACTAAAGTCATTTTTAAATCATAGAAACTTGGTGGATACTTTGGTTAACTGGTGGTAGTACAATTTATGGAACCTTTCCTTCATTTTTGGTTATCACATTTAAAGCATGTAAAACTGGATTGGCAGTAAAAAATGGGTAGAAAAATACAACACACAGCAGATATGTAAGACTACGTTGATCCCTATTGTGTTATTTAACCATTGCACTAATGTTGTTGAAAGACCTTATTATATCCTGTCAATGCCCCCTAATGAAACGGAAGTGATTATCTTCTGAACAGAAGTTGTGGATGGCCTTCTTCCTACTAAAATTTACCAAAACAATCTGAGGTTTCTAGTACTGGTGTGACGACAGGAGGAAGGGTGGTCCAAACATTGAAAGCATTTGCTAAGAGGTGGACTTGAGGTATGTGTTCAGTTGAAAACTGGTGTGTCCACTACTAAAGATATCGTTAGAAATCTTCAGTTTTTTTTGTCCAGATAGTGCATCTTCAGAATCAATATGTATGTGAACTATGCACACAATTTTGTAAGTGGACATAACTTCAATAGAAAGTCTGTTCAGTGTGAAGGACTGGAGTAATGTGATCACAAAGTCAAGCTCCGAAGCCAAGACATGCTGCAGCAGACTGAGAAGCTTTAAACCAGATGAATTTTAGATGTACCAAATAGACCTGCTTTCCAATGATCTAAATTGGATAGAACCAAAGCGTGAATTATTTTCTTGCGGTCTATTTCTTGAAAAAAGAAATCTTGACCCCTAGAATCCAAGCTGGTGATAATCATTAGTAGTCATAGTATTAAATAGGTCTGTGAAGACAGAGTTGATAGTCAGTGGTGAGGCACTTTCAGTGATATTAGGAGAGTGCTGTAGGATATTTGTGGAATCCAAACATAGATTGGGCTAGAGGATATGTAGGATTGAACTAGAAGGGAATTGGCAGGCAACCAAGATTGTATGTTGACGGAAATTGAAGCCAATAAGGTGAAATCATTCTTTTCATCTTCACCTTATCCACCTCTGCTGATTTTCTCTTTCTTCAGTATAGAGGAGAATACAGTGTTCCATCTTGGAACCTACAAATTCATGTGCTTCCCCCCTTCCAGTTTCCCATTGCTGCTGGAAGCCCTGCTTACATGGTCAGTTTGGTCAATTGTATTGTATGTTGTGTTTTACATCGTTTTCTTTTATCTAAACGAGTAGCAAGTAAAGCATCTTAAATATTTTATTTTAAGCCCTACCTTAAAGAAAGATGCACCGACCCTGAATTTGATTTCTAAATGAGATTTAAATTGGCATGCAATATAAATAGAACATTTTAAGATAAAAGATGTTTGTGGTGAGCTCTGGAGTATTTATAGTTTCTACTATCCTACCAGGTCTGGTTTGTGATCATTGCAATTCTTGTATCACCCTTTGACTTAATGTAAATCGGTGGAGTAAGTCTCTTCTCTTGTCGTTAACTAATTTATTTTGGAAGGTTTATCTATATAAGTACTGCTCAACGGTGAGTAGCGTAGGGGGCAGAAAACCTGATGATGAAGGTTCTAGGGTGTAATATATAGAGAAGAATTGGTGGATGCCATACAACATTCTGTTGCACTACAATTAGTTAAAACGTAGCAGCTGGTGTGGCGTAGCACCGTTTTTTAAACATTTAAAAAGACTGGCAGTGACAAAATCAGCAGTATCACGTTGTACACACATCTTTTATCCAGTGTTTTATTGGTGATGGCACAGCAAAGTTTTACACGCACCACGACAAAATAAGCATTGGTAAAAGTCAAGAGGCTGCTAACCAACGCCAGATCTATTAGCCTTTCCAGTGTTTTTTTTTTTTTTCTTTGTGACTTTCGAGGGCAGTGATTACACGTAGGCCCCGGCGAAAGTAAATGTTTGTTTCTTGTCCTGTGTGTTTGCCGATCTCCCTTTGAGATAACTCAAAGTATTCATTCTTTTACTTCCTTAGCTACTTTTTACCTAATATCTGTTTACCTGATTCCTATAACTTTTAGTAAGAAGACCAAATGTTTTGAAAGAGAACTATCTGCTAACTCTCTTTGGGATTCCTTGTAGTCAAACCTCTAAAAGGATCTTCAAAGAGAAACTGAAGGTTTGATCGGAAGGCCAATGATAAGATTGAAGTTTGAAACGGACATACAGCAACTTCAAGTTCTTTCATTCTACAGTTGCCCACACTATTCCTTGATTTTCTTTTGATTTCCAGTACAGGAAAGACATCGATTTTTTTTTAATATGTTGTATGCTTGTGCAGGCTGGTGGTGAAATTGATGTGCTTTGCGTATTGCACAGTTATTATTGTGAGGCACCAGAGTTAGAACCTCATAAGTATGACTAGTTTAGACGTGTGAATAGCAGGATCTGTCCATCTGATCTCTTTACGTGTAATATGAGGTATCGGGGTAATCGCTGCCATCCTGTCGAGCATCAATTTTCTTTATTGTATGCAATCATAGCCTCTACGAAGTCTGGAAGATATTAGAAGTCTGGAAGATCTTAGAAGTCTAAAACTTCCTGAAAAGCATAATGTCAAAAAATACATTGCCATGGGTGGTGAAATTAAGTACTTTTGATATTAATAAAGAAATTAGACGCCCACCTCCACCATTTTTGTTTAAATGTATATGCTTTATCTTTTTCGAGGCACTTAAATACAGAGTTATGAATGGTTAACTTATACTGACCTAATGTATTACTTGATGATGATCAATATTCTCTTAACAATTATTTTTTTACAAAGAGGTATGCAAAACTTGATAATATATTATAATATCCCTCCAGCATGCACACACTTATCCATTATATTCAGATTTACTGTATCTTATCTCTTACAAAGTGCCTCCCAGTGATGTTGGGGACCTGCATAAAATAACATTTACCTCTGTTGTAGTTTCCATTGACTCACGAAAAATCTAAGCGATTTCAACTCTTGTGTCGCCCAACTAGCTATCCATCAACCTGCCCAAGTCAGAGGTCACATCACAGCGCCTTTTCTTGATCTGATTGGTATGGGACAAGACATCTCCGAGGGCTTTCCTGTCACCCCAGAGGACTATAAATACTCAAGGGTGTAGACCTTTTAGGCATTGAGTCACAACATCTGACTTATGCAAGGAGGGCTGATCCAGCAACCGCAAGAACACCAATATGGCCGAAAGATACCCATTAACTGTTCCCGAATGAAAGCCTTGTCAGGCTCATGAAAGAACAAATAACAAAATCTCTGACAGAGGTGCAGAAAGGGGATCAACCTTTTTAATAGTACACTGAGCCACAAGTTTGTGCTAATGGCAAGGTGTATACGATCTTGGTTGAGGAATGCCTGGCTGCCTGGATGACATCACTAATTCAGCAGGGAGGTTGAAAACTGTCATTTGCCTCTATGCAATCTCCATGCTTTAG
Source organism: Pleurodeles waltl (assembly GCF_031143425.1). NCBI lineage: Eukaryota > Metazoa > Chordata > Amphibia > Caudata > Salamandridae > Pleurodeles > Pleurodeles waltl. Next base: position 601,579,100 of record NC_090451.1, read on the forward strand.
GCAAAGCGTGTACAAGACCCTGCCCTCTTGCTGTGATAGTGGATCTTCCTGAGAGGGCACCCTGATGAGAGGATTAATATTCATGCTCAGGAGTTTGGGATACCACGCTCTCCGTGCCAAATCCAAGGCCACAAGAACAACTTGGGCCTGGCTGTTCCTGATCTTCTTGAGAAACCTGGGCAGGAGTTGAGTGATGTTGGCAGAAAGACATATAAGTCCAGAGCTCCACTTGAGACAAAAGGCATCTCTGAGCGAGAGTCACCTTGGAAACTCCAGTGCGCAGAAGTGCTGACAGTGCATGTTTTCAGCAGTGCCGAATAGTTCTAACCAGTGTTCTCAAAAGAGACATTGTACCACCTACGGATGATGCCACTGTGTGTGATCCACTAAGCATTGATGGCTGAGTTTGTCCTACGGATGGAGCCACTGTTTGTGATCCACTAAGCATTGATGTTTGAGTTTGTCTGCTCTGGCATTCAGAGAACCCACTAAATATTGAACCACCAGGGAAATACCCAGACATTCCAGCTGTGTCGAGAAGCATACCATGCCCTGCTTTTTGCATTAACACATGGCAGTGGTATTGTCTGTGAACACCTGAACTAGCCTTCCCTAGATGGAAGGAAGAAAGGCTTTTAATGCCAGTCGGATCACCCTCCGCTCCAGCAGGTTTATGTGGGGCTAAGAAATGTACCTCTCCCAGATGGTCGCCCCAGCCCATGAGTGATGCCTCTATCACTACTGTCAAATCTGGGTGGGGGAGGCAGAGGAGTCCACTGCTGACTCAATCACTGTTCGTCAGCCACCTCCTCAGGTCTTTTGCAGTTCCCTCTAATACGTGCACCAGGCCGGAAAGATTTCCCTGATTCTGCAGCTATTGGGACTTTGGGTCCCACTGCAGAGCCTGCATATGCTAGAGAGCATGAGTCACCTGCAGGATGCAGAGAGCCATGAGGCCCAGCAGCCTTACAGTGAGTCTCACCGAAATCCAATATAGAGGCTGAAAATCAGAATCATAGTCTGAATATCCTGGACTTTCCATTCTGGAGGATAGGCCAGAAACTACACTGTATCCAAAATAACTTTGATGGAAAGTAGCATCTGAGAGAGAGTCAGATGAGACTTTGGCACGTTTATAGTGAATCCCAGCTAATGCAGTAGGTCTGCCGTAGTCAACAGCCAATCGTTAAGGTGGGGGAGGACTGGAACCCCTGACCATAGGTGTGCTGCAGCCACCGCCATCACCTTGGTGAACACCCAAGGGAGGCTGGGGAGACCACAAGGTTGTACAGCAAACTGGTAAGGCTTGACGCCCACCGAAAACCACAGCTAGCATCTGTAGACAGGCAGAGCAGTAATGTGAAAGAAAGCGTCCTGTAAAACCAGCGCTACCACCCAGTCTTCAGGGTCCAGGACAGACAGAACTTGAGCTAACATGAGCACCTTAAACTTCTCCTTCTTCAGGAGGAAAATGGAGAGAGCGTAGATCTAAAATAGGGTGGAGGGCTTCAGCCTTATTGGGCACCACAAAGTAGCAGGAATAGCAAACATGACCTACTTCTGATGCCACACCCTCTCTATGTATTTTTTGGTCAATGAGGCTGAACTGCTTGACGGAACAGGAATTGGTGGTCCTCTATCAGCAAGTCTAGGGATGGTTTCAAGGGTGGTAGGGTTTCTAGTAGAGGGATGGAGTAACCCTACTGAACAATTTCTATGACCGACTTGTCCAACATTATGGACTGCCAGCGTGGTAGGTGATGGATCCTGCCACCAATTGGGTGCCCATGATGGTACTGCAGCTGCCAGGGGGGGTGGTGGACTAGGTTGACTTCTGGCTGTGTGTCCCACGAGGCTTGTGGGAACCGTGACCATGAAAGGACTGGGGAGTCTGTTGGCCTTAGTGGCTAGGCCAGAATAGATGTGGTTGGTTAGCTCTACCGCAGCTACATAAGGGGCGAAAGACAGAATGGAATTGATTTGGGGACATGGAGAAGCCCAAGGACCTAGCTTTGGCTTGACTGTCCTTGAAGCTCTCCAGTGCTGAATCTGCCTGGTCTCCGAAGAGACAGATGACATCAAGCGGCATGTTCATATGGGATGCCTGGACATCCCCCGGAAAGAGATCACGGTCAGTCAGGCGTGGAGTCTGAGTGCCACTGATGACGCAGTTGCTCTACCTAGCGAGTCAGTTGTGTCCAGTCCGCAGCGAATGGTGAACTTTGCTGCATTTCCTCCTTCACCTTTCTTAATGCCTATATTGGACCATAAATCAGAACTAATTTTCCTGATGTAGTCTCTGTTGAAGTGCATTCATAACTGCCTGTTGTGGCTTTTAAAGATCAAGTCATTATTTCTGATTGTTCTCAACTTAACTCTGCATGTTTTTGATCTTCATGCTTTGATCGTTCCCCATTCACTTTGTTTTTCCTGGATAAGCCAGTCCTCTGGATGAAGGCATTTTTCCTGCCAAAGGTATCAGACTTGTTTCGGGTAAGTCACCCTGCTTTTCGGTTCCCCTAAGGACTCTCAGCCCTTATGTGGTCAGAATCTGGAAATTCGAGGCTGGTGACCAGCTGTTCATTAGTGCCCAAAAGAGCAAGGCCCTCCAGAAAAAGTCTGCCCCCTCCCCTAAAATTATATATATAATGCTTCCCCCATTAAGCTCCAAACCCTGCACCTTTGCCCATGCATAGCATGGGATCCGTTGCTTATAGAGGTTAGGCTCCAAGGCCTGGTTAGAGGCCAGTCCCTTTGGCCAACCTGTGCTGCCCCAAAGGTTGTGCTTGGCGTGGGGTTTGAAGCTTAAAGGGGGTTCAGATAAATTGTACTGTGCATTACAGTTAGCTATGGCTTCCACAACATTATCCACCTAGAAGGTGGTATGACCCTTTATGATAACACCTCTTCAGGTTGACACCCTTTACCAGACATTATTGTCTCAACTCTGAAGCCAACAGAGATGGCATTGGCATGTGTGTGCTGCAGAGCATCTGGATATGATCATCTCCTCAGATCCAGCCCCTGGGGAGCATTTCTCGGGTATTGATTCTAGAGGTGGGGAATCTGCAAGAAAAAAGTTACTTACCTTCTGTAATGATCTTTCTGATGGATACTCTGTGGTGCTAGTGAGGTCTTTCCTGGGGTGGAATTGGATGTTGGGAAAGAGCCAAGCACTTTCTATAACAGGAGAGCTGTTTACGTTTTTCAGATCTAACCAGATGTTTAGAGGTGATTTAAGAGGTAAGTAATCTTCAGGTAAAATGAGAATCCACACAAAAGATTGAAAGCAGCTATTGTGATGTAATCAATGGACTCTGTAAAGCTAGACCAGGAAAGGAAAGGGTTTCTAAACCATGGTACTCACCTGTCTGACACGGATAGTAGTTTGTTGTAGTGCAGACACTTCTTTGTTGATTACATACACATGAAAAACGTATATTTAGAGAATTTATGGAAAAGCAACACAGTTTAAAAGCCACTGTAATTCGCAAGTTACAATAACCAACATACCATAACTTCCCATACCTCCTTTGCAAGGCTCAGTCACATCAGCATTTACAATATCAGTGACATAATTTGAGCACAAACCATTCTTATTTTTGGGCATGTGCGTATGATGCCATTACAAATAATACATAGGTTTTTTATGTGGCACTTTCTACTGCATTTCTGCTATTATAAGTGCTGTAAATAATAGATGTTACTAATCAAGGTGCCAACTTAATGGTAATCAGTGGACAGGCCTCAGTTAAAGAGGCATTATATTTATGATCTGAAATTTAAAAAACACTCACCATTTTCATTTATGGTGAGCTTTGCACAATCAGCTCACCCTCAGTGAATTCCTGTGACCACTCGCATCACTGATAGTTTCACTTAGCTCATCGCAGTAGGTAGGGCACAGACTGTTACCAGGCCTTGTCCACAGAGGCCGCTAAGCACTGTCTTTGACTTTGGAAACCGTATTATGGACGGATTAGTAAAGGAGGAAGCCATTGTTGAGAACAAAAAGTGTTCTCTTCACCCAGGTCCTCATGCTAATGATCACCAGCCATGGACATGCTAGAATGTTGCTTTGTTTGATGTTATCTGTTGCAGTTTTGAAGTCTGTTGCAACTCCATTCACAAGGAGGCTCCTAAACAGTTTTTTCAGAATATAATTGCCTTCCAAATTCAGGTTATGTGCTTTCGAAGGCGATACTTACAACCAATATTGTCTTGTTGAAAGATATAATGGCCATTGATCCTGTTGTTCAAAATACAGTTAGGACCTATTATTCTTGAGCTTTAATATGTTGCGTACATCAGTCCTAGATATAAACGTGAGAGAAGAACGTGTTACTATGACCAGTCTCTGCTCTGGCGGATACTGCTAAGTTAATGGTAGCTTCCCTTTTTAATAAGAGAAGTTTGAAAATTTGAAAAATATAGGTCGGAAATGATTCAAGCAACCATTTTATAAGTGTTCCATAAAGAATCTACCAACCACTTCTCCTTTGTTAATGATTATGGGTTTTACTGTGCAACTAAAATACATTATTTCACATCGTATCTATAGGTTCACCCAATATGATAAAGAGTCTGTCACCAGCCAGTTGGTTGATGTGCTCACAACAGTGCCAAACTTTCAGAATGAATACTATCCTTTTTGTGATGTTAGTCCACTGTGAATGTTGAGGGTCACACACCAGTACCCAGAAGGGTTGAGATTATTTTGATAATATTATCCAGGTGTGAACACTGCTTGCACTGTTAAGGGGCATCCAATAAACTGAAGCTTCCAAGACTTGTGTATCAAAGCACCCGCCACAGATATTTCCTCTGATTTGAGGCTCAACTTCAAGTTCGCACTGAAATGGCACAATTGAGCAGGGTTGTCCCTGTCTGAAGAGAGGTACAAAAGTGCTGGCTATCTCGTCCGAAGATTTTGTTCTGGCTTATCGCAGAGGCACCTTGTACTGTATACATTAATATACCTTGTCTAAGTCTCCCCACTACTGTCTGCATCAGGGTGGGTCAAAGGTAAAAGCAGTAGCATAAGACAGTTTTGAATATCTACTACCTACATCTCTTCAAAGTAGAGCTAAGCAAAACAAATCTTTAATTCCATAAAGATGCTTTATTTTGCCAATATGTTGGTAGTCAATATTTTGGAGTCGATATATATGTGTATGTCGATATCACTGATATTGATATTTTGACATGCAGTCAGAAAAAGGCTTGAGCTGTGATTCTTTATCTCCCCCTTTTAAATAGAAAACATCTGTGTCATTTTCTACATCCTCAATGGCTTTGTGGAATGAACCGAGATGGTTTACTGTAGATGGCTCGCTAGATGGTTTTGTTGCTGCTGCTTATCTCTCATGATGCTGCCCACTGCTGACATTACTTACAGCATGCCTGTAGGAAGCACTGAGGATTGTGTGCGCCTTTCTTCCCAATGGATGAGGCTTCTCAGTCAACAGCGCATAACACCAGTGGATCTTCTCTGGACTGCTGTGAAGTGAAGGAAGCTGGCTACATACCATGTAATGCAGAATATAGGTGCTCAGATGTATGAGACAAAAGGAGTGATAGATGAACAAGAATGGACTATAAAGAACACATTGACAGTGGAAAACTGGAAAAAAGGCACTTAGGGGCTTTCAGGGGCAGAGCATTACAAGTTCACCAGCGACACACTGCTGGTGTTCTCTAAGGTCTTCTAGCATTTCATTAATGATATTTAGTCTGAGCTGTGACATAAAATAAGGGAAGCAGTTACTGTTCTCCCTTTTAAGACTAATTGATACAAGATGTCCTGTTGTGAAATTGTGCCAATAACGATCTTCAAAGTAGAGTTATTAATGCGTCAAGTACATCTATTGTGGTATGCAGATACTTTATGATTGATCTCGTTTATCGCCTTTTTATGTTTTTATGCTATTAGATTTGTGACTTAAAAGACATCAGTCTCCAGGACGGGCAGGGGGCAGACCCTGTTCTGTTACTGGTGTATGGCATACTCAAGTGGTAGTCATCAGCCGTAGGTGTGGTTGGGTCTTCACCATGGACAACATTGAACAAGGATGCTGTAGCATGTATGTCCACTGTACAGAAGCTTCACAAGTCATAACTGCAGCCGTTAACAGTAGAGCTTATTCTAGGTCACTGCACAAGCTTAACGTTGAGTGGGGCTTGATAAGTGAGTAGTCAAACTTCAATAACAGCATTAATAGTAAACCTACCAGACTTTGTATGATGACCTTTAAAGCTCCTCTACCACCCAGTTTTCCTATTGAGCACTGCGAGCCTTCCTACCCTCTTCACCTCCTCACTCATCCTCGGGTGAACTTGCCCACATGTTTGGTTAATTATACTGATTGCTACAGTGTGAGCGGAGTAAGGGATTGGCCTTGGGGCTACCCAAATGGTCAGAGTAGACGTTAGTGTCAGTCAGTTCGAAGAGAAGACCTGTTGGTCTAGAAATCTGAGCACTCTCTCTTGGCTGGGTAACTTCAGTCAGGCTGTGTTGCATTTAGAGCGCGGTTGCCGAGGTTACTAACTAGGATGTTGATGAAATCTGCCTTCCTACAAACAGAGCCCTTCTCGCTTTTATCAAGAGCCTTGTGTTTTCTGCCTGTGTAGGCCCGAGGTATGTAGGGAGCGGAGTCCTGCATGCTGGTTAATCCTGTGCAGGGGTGTAGCTTCTTGGTAGTGCGATAGGGGCTTTTGAGGAGGGGGTTACAACCCCCTGATAAATTTACTATTTAGTAAATAGTCGGTTACATGTGCTTTCAGTCAGATATGTTGAGGTGTCTGGCAGATTTCATCAAGGATTTTTACATGCATACACAGATAAACATACACACTCTGTCCACTCTGGTTTAAGTTCTTTGAAAACATGACAGTTGTCTCTCAAAATACTGTGTTTTAAATACCCCTACAAGCCCCCACACCCCCAAAAGTCTGCCTAGGCCCCGGATCTTGTGGCTCTTGATTTGTTGGCCATGATCCAAAACCGAGCAAATGAGATTTTTTACTGACCCATAATGTATTTGCGAAGTTATTTGCAACATAATTTATTCTATTGTGTTCATTTAGAATCCTATGCTTATCGCATCTACGTGAATTACTTGAATTATTTTTAAAAAAAATCAGTTGATCAGATTGTGAGTGATGGGCTAATACTGCCTCTCTGCCCCGATGTGTTACCGACAGCAAAGGCTTGGTGGGGTGAGAGCAGATAGGCAGTAACAGTATTAGCGTAAATTACACTTAAATTTTAGACAATTTTTTGATGTTTGATTACCCATTTTGTCTCCATAGTCACTTACATTTCTTTATTTCCCTTTAATTTACGTCTTTTTCGTAGGTTTGGTGTTTCTAATCTTTCAACCTAGCTTTTGTCTGCACTTTTTAAATTGTCAATAAGTTTCTTGTTATAAGCTGTAATATTCCTTCCTTTACACCTCTAAGATACTCTTTTATACGATCTTCTACTTCTATAGGGGTAAACATCGACATATGTGGATTTGCCCAGAAAGTCGAACCAGGGTATTGTTTGTGTCTTTTTCTCTGACCCTCCTTATGCCATGGCCTTCTCGAGCACAAGTAATCCCAAAACCTATATTCTCTGCATCCCTCTCCATTGAGTTCAGTGTTGTCACCGCCAGTGAGATCTGAACTCTGCTCTGTTTGAATTTTTGGCTGAATCAGTACGTGAGGCACATCTTTACTTATTTTTTGCACATGAGGTTGGGAAGGAGGTGGCTTTATTGAGAAAGGTTCTCAAGCATCTCTTTCTCCTTTTTAGCATGTAGTTTAACATACGTGCACCTGCCTGATTAGAAGACTTGTATAACGTGTAGCCGGCAGCTTACAGCTGGTACTCATCTGCTTACTGGATATCTGTTTTCCTGGCCAATTTATGGTGGAAAAGCTGGACTTTCCCTAAGCAGTCTCTTCAGTCAGTGCTAGAAACCAGGCCCAGCACTAGACGAGACTGGTCTTCATTCTGTTTCGTTGGAGTACTCACCATGCATTCTGCCAGGGAAAAGGCTATGTAAGAGGTGACTGCTTAGTGTAAATAGTGAATTGGCACAATTGTGTTTCAAGATATTAGTCAGTTTGACATCTAAAACTTTGCTTTAAGTCAGGAGTAGAAAATAAAATGAGCAAATTAAATCACTTGTAAACTTGTACATCTGTGAATAGTTTATTCTTGTGTATCGGTCTAGAACAATTTTAGAGCATTGCATCCTTCACAGAATGTGAATCCTGGAAAAAATGTGTGAAATTCTTAAATCTCACAGTTTCTAACCATTTCACTACATAATACAGCAGTAGGGGCAAGCTCAATATCACAACCAGATATAGTAGTGGTCTCCAAACAGGACGCAGACCAGCAGCAATGCTCATCATACTGAACTGTAGCACTCCAAAATGTCATGAATGCCCATTGCTTTGTGATGTCTGAAATCCTTCTAATGTAAATATTCAAGAAGAATCTGGCTTTGTAAGCTTGAGTAGGACTTAAACAATGTTAGACAGACAGATCACCTTCTCGAATAGGCTGGTAGAACGAAACCAATAGTACTACTAGTGTTAGGCACAGAAAAGACAGTTGAAAAGGTAAACTGGTCTTTCATCAAAAAAGGTGATGAGAAGTGTCATGGGTAAGACCTCATACAATATATCCTTCACCAGGATTGCAATTACTGGGATTTTTCGGATGAGGTCCAATTCAATACCATAAAAGTATGCCTTCCTGCCCCCCCCACCCCAATTCAAAATACTGCTACAGAGAGACCCAGCTAAGAATAAGTGAAAAGTGGTTGATGGGATACTCCAGCAGACAATGGATGCACTGGACAAAGCCTTGGGAAAAAAGGTCACTATTGGATATCCTTTGGATGCTCAAGAGAGGAAGCGGTCTCATCGGCTATACTTGTTAGATTGCTAGGACAGTGTTTGAAGCATGTTACAGTAGATCTCACAAAGGAACTGACCACCTTCCCTTCTCAATTAACGCCATTCATTACAACGGAATTTTTACACCAACTAATAATGGAGGTTTCAAAGACTAGAGAGAAGGACAATGTAGAATTGTAGCAGATCTAAATGAAGGAGGCACAACCAAGACTTTTGACAACTGTCAATGACCCTTGAGGTTAACAAAACTTTTTCCAATACCGCCAACTGAAACATCGGACGTCACACCCAACAAGTAAAACAGCAGCCACAAGAGGGAAAAAGTGAAAAATGTATCACCCTTAAGAGCGATCGAAGGGGCTGGTGTCTCACCTGCACAAATTGGTAGTTTTCACAATGACCAGTATAATTGTGGCTCTATGAATAGATAGTATAGCATGCTGGGCAAGAAAATGCCATACGATTCATGGGAAAAACTCTAGAGGGATGTAATGTCACACAGTAAATGACTGTCTCCTAGAGAATCCTCAATGAAAGTTATAACTGGTTGGTATATGACCCCAAATAAAATGCATAAGATGTGTCCTGGGGTGAGGTAGATATTGGTGGAGTTGTGAAAGAGCGGCTGAGCCTTTACAAATGTGATTTGCCTTCCAAACGTATCAGTATTTTAAAAGAAAGCCCTGGCAGCCTTAAGGATTTTGTAGAATGCTCCGATCTATAACAGTATTAGAAATTAGACACTACATTGGGAGTCACTGTTGGGTAGAGAAAGTGAGCTGATATCTCTATTGTATGTGCTAAAATGGTGATTACACAATACTCTAAACCAAGACGTACACCAGCCGTGCATACCTGGTGAGTGTTGAAGTTCTTTGACTACAATAAGTGTCCTACAAGTGGATGTCCATGATCTGCTTTCAGAACAAGACCTGGACTAGCCGATAAAAGAAAATTACAATAACCGTGTAGAATGCACTGTGATTTAATGCCGTCAGGTATGGCGGGAGGAAAGGTGGCAGTGGAAAGGGAACTGTGGTTTATATTTCTAGTAATATTGTGCTTCTCTTACATGTGTAGGCAATTCGATGTCATGGTAGTGGATATTTGTAGAGTGGTATCTCGCAATTTTTGGCATGTCCCAGTGGAAGCTAAAATTGCTAATTAATCATAAAACGAATGCGGTAAACAAAAAAGCTGCTATTTACACCTTAAATAGAACCTCAAAGCAGAGTTCCCGAGCACAAGCCGCACTTTTTTTTCCACTCTTGGCATGAGCTTGATAAGAACCTAAACAGACCTTTAAACCGTGAGAAGCACACAAGCTGCCTGTAATTAGGTCCAACTAAGGCCTCGGAAATCCTACTCGTCCACTCGCTATGGCGCTATAGCGAGCCATACGTTACCAGGACCAGCTATTTTTAGGACTTGCTCACCCCTTCTGGTTAGTTGACCTAGAGCAGGTGTTCTGTTCAGTCAGAAATTGAAGGAGACCCTCAAATCTTGTTATTGTCACATTTGCTTTGAGCTCATAGACAGAGGTGAAAAGTCAGTATGTTTTACAATTAATTTTCCTCCTGACTGCCTAGTTGGAGGATTTTTTCAGCTTTTTCTCCTAACACACAACATTTAAATAGCTAAGTCATCTGTAGAGACATTTCAAAATATATTTCAGTAGTTGTGAAAGCCCATTGTTTGCACTTCTGTGTGATGAAAAAAATATTTTAATAGGGCGAAAACAGATCAGAACACTTAACTTGGTGATGTGCAAAGAATATATTTTCTGAAACCAGATTTTCACAGATTTGGTAATACATTATATAGTTTTATTAGTAAAGCTGCAAGTTAGGTGGAAGGATTTTAGACATTTCTTTGAAATGTTCTGTCTGTAAATGACAGTGTGTGACCACATCATGCTTTAGTAACATATTTATTAAAAGTGAGTGTTCAAAAATAAACCCTTCTGACTTGTTAACAATGCTATTAGTCATCTAAGAGGCAAGTAATGGATCATGTGTCCCCTATATGTAGACTAGATTATTTTATACATGGTGCAAACGTTGAGTCTATTTAATGAAACATAGAAGTTTCTTTTTGTACATCAGAAATGCTGCGCTCCCCTTATTTGCAGGTACACTTACATGTGAGAATGAAGAAAAAGGTGACTGTAAACTGAAATATTTGCCTTGGATCACAAAATTTGAGAGCTGTTTATGGAGCAAGTACATTACAATTATGGTCGAGTAGATTATTCAAGTTGCTTGACCTGCAGGTCTAGTAACATTTTTATGAATTTTCAAGGCCTGTGTGTGTGTGTGTGTGTGTGTATATATAAATATATATGTGTGTACACTCTCCCTCCTCTTGTAATTCAAAGCAAGTAGTATATTTCTTTGTACCAATAATAATCATATTTTTCTTTAAAGTGCATTAGCCATATTGCACAGCAGTGTGGCTGTTGTTCAGCACGGCTAAAAGTCAGTGGGGCAAAGGAGAATGGTGTGGAGGGGACTGTCATAAAATGGAGTAGAGTGGAATGTTATGGAGTGGAAAGGCATAGAGTGAAGTGGAGTTGACTGGCGTAGGATGTCAGAGTGGAGTTGAGTGTTATGGAGTGGCATAGCGTGTCGTGGAGTGGCTTAGAAGGGTGTGCCTAGAGTGGAGGAGAGTGTTCTAGAGTAGAGTGGCATACAGCAGAGTAGATTGTCGTAGAGTGGAGTAGTGTAGGAAACTGGAATGGCATAGAGAGTTGTAGAGTTGAGTGGCATAGAGTGGAGTAGCGTAGATTGGAGTAGTGTGTGTTGTAGCATAGAGTGGGGTAAAGTGGCATGGAGTGGCATAGAGGGAGTTGTATATAGCATCTAGCATTGTAGAGTTGTGTTGTGGAATGGCATAGCGTGGAGTAGAGTGGAGTAGAGTTTAATGCAGTGGAGCATCATAGAGTGGAGAATTATGGTGTGTAGTGACGCAGAGTGGAGTAAAGTGAAGTGGTGTAAAGTACAGTAGTGGAGAGTAGATTGGCGCATAGTGCATTGGTTTTGAGTGAAGTAGTGTGGAGTGCAGTGAATTAGAATTGAGTGTAATAGTTTGCAGTGGTATAGAGTGGTGCAGAATAGGGTGCAGTGATATGCAGTGCAGTGGTGTAGAGTAGATTGTTTCAGAGTAGAGCAAAGTGGTGTCGAGTGGAGTGGTTCAGGGAAGATTGAAGTGGTGCAGGGTAGAGTGCTAAGGTGTTGAGTAGTGTGGCATAGAGTGCAGTGGTGTAGAATTGATTGGAGTGTCATGGAGTAATGCAGATTGTAGTGGCATAGAGTACAGTAGAGTTGCCTAAAGTTGAGTGGTGCAGAGAGAGGTGGCATAGAGTATAGTGGTGCAGAGTAGAATCAGGGATGTGGAATTCCTATCGCCTGATGCCCCGGGACATATTGTTTGAGGTCAAGGGCAACACGTTTTCATGTTTATTTTGTCCTTGGGACAAGTAGGCGAAACCCCCACACTTTGCAGTTGTTGGAGTCCTGGTACATACAGCCATCAGATGTGCACAGTGGTCGTGTGGCACACAGCCTAGGCCACAGATAAAAGTTTATATCTACGGTGCACTAGAAGCAAGCTTCCTAGACTATAGTGCAGTACTCCTGTCCGTCATAACTGGTGATTGACCTCACTGTGCGCAGCCATCAACTGTGAGTGACCGGATGGGCTCAAGCCTAGCCCAGCAACTTGCCCTCTGGAAACGCCCAACCCTGCTGCACACAGCCTTTGGCTATGCCTAGTAGAGGAAGAGTGCAGGGTCTAGTCTTCTGCCATGTATAGGGATAATCCCCAGTGCATGCACCCTGGCCTCCACAGGAAAGCAACTCTCACTGTACAGGGCCTTCAGTGCCCACACACACTGGGAGCGACCGATTCCATTGTGCACAGAAAAGTCAGTCTTAGGCTATGACTATGATGAGCGACCATCCCCACCCTCTCCAGATGCGCTACCCCCCTAAACACTGCTTGTGGCTATGTGCAGCAGGGGCAGAGCACATGTTCTGGTCACTCTGTACTCCGCCCTCCAAAAGGGCCTGTCCCCAAAGTGCATGGCCTCTAGTCATGTGCCCCAAGGCCCTTCACCCCAACCTCTGAGGATGCCCAAACCCCTCTTTACACAGCCTTTGGCCATGCTCAGGGGGGACATAGTAAAGGACATGCACCTCACCCTCAGTCAGCAAACAACCCCGTTGCACACAGCTTGATCAGGCTGGTGCGGACACCACTGCGCACGGCCATTGGCTGTGTGCAGTGGAGCACACATAGGATATGCCCTGTAGACAGGCTTCTACCCTCCCTCTGCGTACACCTACCCCCATGTGCATGGTTTTCACTGTACATAATAAGGAAAATGCAGCACCTAGTCTTCAGCCTTTCACAGCGGGTACAGTACACAGTACCTATCCTGCGGCCAGGCCCTGAAGCCTGACCATGGACAACTGGCTCCACCACACAGGGCCTTCCGACCCCCACCTATTTTTAGTTACTGCCCCTTTATGGACAGTGTAGCCAGTCTAAGACCCTGACTATAAAAGGGGACCAAAACCACTGTGCAGGCTGTGCATCCCACCCTCTGCAGATGCCCAATGTCACTGTGCACAACATTTGGCTATGTGCAGTTGGGACCGGTGTAGGGCAATAGTGGCCTGCACTCCACCATCCACAGGGGCATGACCCCACTGTGCAAGGCCTTCAGCTGTGTGCACGAGCCCATGACACAAGACGTAGCCTGTTACAAGGCTTTTAACCCAAACCCGGCTCATGGCCTTTGAATATGTTCAATGGGGACGGAACAAAGAGCCTGCACCCTGCTCTTCACAAATGCCCGATCCCAAAGAAAATGTGCAGACGGAGAAGTGCAGAGGGCCTGGTTGGGCATTCTGTGCTTCACCTATTCTGAAGCCCGTTTCACACAGAAACTGGAATAACATTTTTTGGGAACTGTGGACCATAGTTTGGATCTGCAGTCCCTCAGGAACAGGCATCATTACTATGGCACATTGATCACATGTGGGATTTCTTGAACTTGACAGAGTTCATAATGGTAGGGTTTGCTCGCTCAGGAGTGCATGCAGTACTTATGCGGTCACACACACGAGGTCCATGCTGGGTTTTATATTAGCAGCCTCTGATACTATGGATCCTGTGACGGAATGTGACTTTTTTTGCAATTTTAAACACAGGGGCCATTTGGGATCCCCCTCCAAACTCCTGTACAACAAGGGCCTGTTGATGTAAGGGTAATCTGCCTGTTCCCTTTTGTGACCTTTCAATTTTAAATAATGTAATGACCACCACAACATTATGTTCCAATATTGTGGTCAGCCATTTAGATCCTTCCGGTACCGTTGATCTGCAGTGCCAAAATGGCCAATGGGAGGAAACCTCCAGCCGCCAATAAGAGTTTGGGTATTTTACAATTTAGCCTAGTGGTCAACATATCACTAGCTTTTTCTGGGGGTTAACCCCTTAATGACCACACCAAGCACGTTTTTTTAAATGCTACATTTTTTTATTTTTTTAACTGATTTACAGCCAACAAACCATATCAAAATCCCTGAATAAAGTTCTAACTTTGTTCCAAGTTTGGTGTAATACCTTTCAGGCGTTTATTCTGTATTGGTGTGAATTGGTCCCTGAGAGAATTAAAAATAGGAAAGTGCAGTTTTTGGGACCCTACACCCTTTTAATTTGTCCCTCCTTGACAGTTCAACACCAAACAGTACACGAAGGACCCTAAATGGATGAACTTTGTTTTTGGAAGTTTGCATATAGATTTGTCAAACAGTGCCAAAGTTGTTAGGAAAACAAAAAAATCCCTTTTCTGTGGTGACCTAATTTTAGCTACTCTGAATTTATGTTTTAAACATACAAAATCATAGAAATTAACTTGTTATAGTTAGAGTTATCTCAAGGAACTATAACTTGTTCCCTCGCCTTGCAGTTTTTTCTTTAAAACTTTTACTACAATTATCACATTGATATTATCAATGATGTTGTCAAAGATGTCATGAGTGCTGTAATTTTTGGGGTAATTAGCAGTGCATGGCAAAGGCGCGTGTTATAGTTACCTTAGGGCACGAGTTACAGTTACTTGAGATAACTTTAACAGGTGAATTTTATGCTTTTGCCTCCTATAAATTGCACTTGGGAGGTGGCGGTCCCTGGGATGTGGGGGGGCGGAGGAGGGGGTGTGCTCCCCACCCGTACATTCAAAGGATTGCTCCGGGGAGCTGGCAGTCTCTGGGGCACGGGGCAGGGGTGTTGGGTCACGTGTCCCCGGCATATAATACAAACTTATCACCGGGGAGGTCGCTCCTATTATTATAAATTTATCTTGCCCTGGGCGTGTGGGGACTGCGCCCCCTCATACTTTTGTATCTTACTTCCGTGGAGGTTGTGGTCCCTGGGGGTACTATAAGCCCTAGGAGGGGGGGCCCGTGCACCCCATCCTATTATCAGCCCTCAGTGCCCCTGGGTTGAAGAGTTGGTGGCCAATCAGATATTAGCAAGGGGACAGTTGAATCAGTGGAGGATCTACGTCCCTAGATATCTAAATTTTTAACCTCTGATATCTGAGAAACTACTGAATGGATTAACACCAAATCACAAAAAGTATAATTTGCACACCAAGATCTAGCTTCCTGCCACAATTGGTGTAATTCCGTTCAGCGGTTCAAACTGTACACATGTCTAAAGACCTTATGAGAAAATGAATAGGGAAAACTGCTTTTACGGCCCCCCTCTTTTTCTCGGCCCCTGCTTGATTGATCACCCAAAACGTTCAAGACAGCAGCTGAATCGAGTGTTGTATTAATTTTGAAAATTTTGTGAAGATTCGTCAAGTGCGGTCAACATTATTTGCACAACAAAAAACGCTTTTCTTATGGAAACTAGGTCCTAACAATAACTACCTACTGGCAACCGCCAGTAGGTGATATATATAAGTTCAGTTGCTTCACCGAGGCAGTCTACGGAAGGAGCGGTGGGACTGAGGTAGCCTATGGAATGAGCTGGTGGCACTGCAATCCGAGGGAGCCACAATGATTCACTAAATGTGTATAGCGTGCATTAGAATGGCCACCAAATTTCGACTATTAGCCTTCAGCCTGACCATATCGCTCTTGTGCTTAGAACAGTGTAACTACAAGAACTTTAAAACATCTTTAAACACATGCTGTAATTAGCAGAACTGTGCAGCTGACTTAAGACCTTTGCGAGGTGGAGGAGTAGCTCATGTGACAGTATCGAGTCAAATGAAAACCATATTACACATAATACATTTCCTATCATAATAAGTATGAGTTTCCACAAATGAATTTGTTGTACATAAACACTAATTTCACAAATAAAATCATTTTATTTAACTGGTTTTGTGTGGATTGCCAACAACAAAACGTCCTCATGTTATTCCAGATATTCTTATGGGTAGTATGTTCCTCAGTTATACAGCAAGTTTTTGGACTAGCCTCTTCCATCTCTCTTGTAACTGCCACAACTATTCCTTTTTTAATTTCTCCCGTTTGACCACTTATGGGTGAACTGATATCTAAGAGCTCCTCATTGCTAATTTAGTATTAAAATCCCCTTGTTCTTTTTTTATTTTTACATATACCAAACCAGTGTTAATACCCCTTTCTCTATTTTTAAGTTTTACAGCTACCTCATTTTCTTGAACCATTCTTTTAGGATACGAGAATAACAGCATTCATTACCATACCCAGACTTTTTCTTTCATAAACCCATTGTCTTTTCCCAGTACTAAACTCATTCATGTTTTACTTGCATACTCCATCCTATTTTTCTCACTATCCGTATCATACGTGTTCTTATCTACTGCTTCTATCTTCTTTCCTCTGAGCTACCAGGGACATATTCTAGTCCCTGGTGCTCTTTTTCTTAACATTTCAAATGGGGTAAAATCCGTAGAGTTGTGTGGCACAGTTTGTTTATCCCCACGTTTTTTCTTTTTATAATTTTTCACATTTGGTCGACTAGCCTTGGCTACTTGAATGCTTTAACAAGGTAACTTATTCATTACGTCTACTAGTCCTATTTGATGTGGACAATGTAGTGGTGTTTTCCATGTATTATGCAACTCTCCTAAAAAATGCTAATATTTTATGTGACATAATAAATGTCCCGTTGTCCTTGGTTAATGATAATTGTAATCCTTCTTTAACAAACTTTCCAGTAAGAATCTCCAATAACATACAGTGGTGGTTTGAGAAGTGTGTACCCTTTCAAACAATAATCTAGCATAACAGTCAGATATGTCTGAGAAGTAGGTAGTGTATCATTAATACGGCCTTAAGAAATTGAGAGCGGACATTTCCGATCTGGAACATTTGTTTCTAGCGACCCCCTGCTACATTTATAACTTTTGTATGTTTTCTTCGCAGATTTCACAGCTTTGTAATGCTTGCTTATAAATCGATTTCCTTGTCCACTCCAGTCAACACACTTTGGAAATATTGTGTGGAGTTTCACAAAAACATGACGTGGCTATAGGTTTTCAAAAGTGAATAGCATCTTCTTTTCCCTCACTCCGACATTCCACTTCATTCCCTTGTCCACCCTGTCTCTTTCCAGTAGATTGTGAGTCATACTTCATGGCTGAAAGTTAATAAAGAGGAAGAAATACTTCCACCATCAGTGAAATAAGAGCCATAGCAGGAAGAATATCTGCCATTTAGGAATAAAACACATCAGTGGTCATTACAACCCTGGCGGACGGCGTTAAAGCTGCGGAAATACCGCAAACAGGCCGGCGGCCAAAAAAAGGGAATTATGACCCTGGCGGAAACAGCCAACAAAGACAGCCACTTTAACACACCGCCCGCCACAGCGGTACAGACGAGCAGCGCGGCGGTCACCGCCAACAGACAGGCGGGAAACAATGTACCGCCCACAGTATTACAACCCGCTAATCCGCCACCTTTTCCGAGGCAGATTC
This sequence comes from Pleurodeles waltl, assembly GCF_031143425.1. NCBI lineage: Eukaryota > Metazoa > Chordata > Amphibia > Caudata > Salamandridae > Pleurodeles > Pleurodeles waltl. Next base: position 601,597,005 of record NC_090451.1, read on the forward strand.
ACCGTGGATAAAAACACGGCGTAAACAGCTTTTGCTATGGGAAAACGCTCACCTGAACATACCCCACGAGGAACGAGGACTCCATGGAGCCGGAACTCCAAATACTCCCTGCCCTTGTGTTTCTGCTCCTCTATGACCAACAGCTACGTAGGCGCCGAAGACAACGGTGAGTACTGCACCTACGACACAGGGGAGGGGGGATGCAAAAGTTAGAGGGGCACCCACCAAACACCCCCACCCCAACCCTCGCATATTACAACATACACACCAATGCATTCACAAAAAATCACAGTAACAACCCACAATCCCCCCGGAAGAATGAAAACACAAAGCGAAAATCGGTCAAACAATGTAATGTGCCAATATACATGTCATACAAAAATATACAGATATATATTTGAAAATCAGTCATAATTATATACAATACGAGAAGTAGTGCAGATATGTACATAACAATGTCCGTGCACCATCAGTCCAAAAATGCATGGGCGAGGCCCACAAACAATACCTGACCACAATCGGAGAGAACACTGCCGGGGCATCAGATAGAAATACTACAGGCACCTCAGGGGGAAGGGAAGGGGGGGCACCTCAGCCGGAGGAGTGCAAAGCCAGATCCACGACGGGGCTCCATGCCCATTTATGCCATCCTGGGAGTGCAAAGCCACAGTCTCTCAAGTCTCTACAGTGGGTGGCTTGCCCACTGTGCCATCCTGGGGAGTGCAAAGCCACAGTCTCTCAAGTCTATACAGTGGGTGGTTTGCCCACTGTGCCATCCTGGGGAGTGCAAAGCCACAGTCTCTCAAGTCTATACAGTGGGTGGTTTGCCCACTGTGCCATCCTGGGGAGTGCAAAGCCACAGTCTCTCAAGTCTATACAGTGGGTGGTTTGCCCACTGTGCCATCCTGGGGAGTCCAAAGCCACAGTCTCTCAAGTCTCTACAGTGGGTGGTTTGCCCACTGTGCCATCCTGGGGAGTGCAAAGCCACAGTCTCTCAAGTTGATGCAGGTCTCTACTGGTACTGGGGGGGACTGGTGCCCAGACTGGATGAGTCTCCCCGTGAAAGGTCGTGTCCTGTCACTGTCACAGCTTCACATGGGATAAGGATGCCTGATGTGGCGGTCCATTCATTCCTACCCGGTGCTTGCCCTGTTCAGCGGTGCTTTGCCATGGCGTCTTTGCCCTGTTCAGCGGTGCTTTGACATGGCGGTTCAGGACTGTTCAGCGGTGCTTTGCCATGGCGGTCTTTGCCCTGTTCAGCGGTGCTTTGCCATGGCGGTCTTTGCCCTGTTCAGCGGTGCTTTGACATGGCGGTTCAGCACTGTTCAGCTGTGCTTTGCCATGGCGGTCTTTGCCCTGTTCAGCGGTGCTTTGCCATGGCGGTCTTTGCCCTGTTCAGCGGTGCTTTGACATGGCGGTTCAGCACTGTTCAGCTGTGCTTTGCCATGGCGGTCTTTGCCCTGTTCAGCGGTGCTTTGACATGGCGGTTCAGGACTGTTCAGTGGTGCTTTGCCATGGCGGTCTTTGCCCTGTTCAGCGGTGCTTTGACATGGCGGTTCAGGACTGTTCAGTGGTGCTTTGCCATGGCGGTCTTTGCCCTGTTCAGCGGTGCTTTGACATGGCGGTTCAGGACTGTTCAGCGGTGCTTTGACATGGCGGTTCTGATAAGGACATTGGTGTGTGGCATGACGTTCTCTACACTGGACATTGATGTGTGGCATGACGTCTTCTACACTGGACATTGGTATGTGGCATGACGTTCTCTACACTGGACATTGGTGTGTGGCATGACGTCTCATCATTGCCCAGCGGGGCTGTGGCAGCCGGGGCCCTCCAGGGCACTGACTCCGGCGGTGGCGGTGGTCTCCTGACTAGTGACGATACTTGGGCCCTCCTGGGCACTGACTCCGGCGGTGGTCTCCTGACCAGTGACAATACTTGGGCCCTCCTGGGCTGTGACTCTGGCGGTGGTCTCCTGACCAGTGATGATACTTGGGCCTCCTGGGCTGTGACTCCGGCGGTGGTCTCTGGACCAGTGACGATACTTGGGCCCTCCTGGGCACTGACTCCGGCGGTGGTCTCTGGACCAGTGACGATACTTGGGCCCTCCTGGGCACTGACTCCGGCGGTGCTCTTTGGACCAGTGACGATACTTGGGCCCTCCTGGACAATGACTTCGGCGGTGGCGGTGGTCTCCTGACCAGTGACGATACTTGGGCCCTCCTGGGCACTGACTCCGGCGGTGGTCTCTGGACCAGTGACGATACTTGGGCCCTCCTGGGCAATGACTCCAGCGGTGGCGGTGGTCTCCTGACCAGTGACGATACTTGGGACCTCCTGGGCACTGACTCCGGCGGTGGTCTCTGGACCAGTGACGATACTTGGGCCCTCCTGGGCTGTGACTCTGGCGGTGGTCTCTGGACCAGTGACGATACTTGGGCCCTCCTGGTCACTGACTCCGGCGGTGGTCTCCTGACCAGTGACGATACTTGGGCCCTCCTGGGCTGTGACTCTGGCGGTGGTCTCTGGACCAGTGACGACGGTGCTGGTGGCGGTTGTGTCTCGACCACCGGAAATGATGGCGCACTTCTCCGCCGTGACACTCACAAAGGCTGGGCAGACTTCCTCTGGCCCTTCCCCACCTTTGGTGGAGTCACAGCTGACTCTCCAATCCCCTTGGAACCCATGTCAGTTGTTTTCCCACCAGGATTCCTAACACTGTCCCGTCGTCCACTCTCCAATTTTAGAGCCTTTACAGGGGGTGGGCTGCCAGTGCCTTGGCTCCGGGTCCTACTGCCTGCCCTGGTGGACGGTGCACTCCACAAACCTTGAACAGGCACCACTGGTATTGGAGGCTTTTTGGCTGAGGCGCTACGACAGGACTGATGAATTGGAGGGGGGGGGGGCAAAAAGGTAAACTTTACAGAGGGACAGTTTCTGACGAACACTGGGATGGGTAGCTGGAGGGGGTCTGGGAGTGGAGGAAGAGGAGGTGGTTGTCGGAGGTGTCACTTTAGGTGTTTTGGGTGCAGGTACTGGCGGCTGTCGTGAGGTGGATGGATGTTGGGTGAGTGATTGCCGGCGTTTGTGTACTTTGGGAGGGGGCGTCACAGACACACTGGGAGAGGACACAGGGGACGTGTAAATGGCAGTGGAGGTGGTGAGTGCAGGTGAGCGGCTTGTGGTGCTGGGTGTCCTGGTGCGATTCATGGTGCCTGTAGATGTGGTGCATGCAGGTGTGTGTGTAGACAAGACTGGGAGGGAGAAGAGGAGGAGGGGGACACAGTGGAGGCAGTGGATGTTGCTGTGTCTGTATGTGGGTGAGGCTTGCGTGAGTGCCTGTGGTGTGTGTGGTGCCTATGTTTGCTTGAGCTACTTGTGTGTGTTGACTTGTGTGCATGCTGGTCTGTAGGTGTGCTTGGGATGGGCTTGGATACAGGATATTGGGTCTGGGTGGAGGAAGTTGGAGGGGGAGGCTAGACACAGGGACAATGGCTGCCATCAGTGCTGAGGCCAGAGATTGCAGGGTTCGCTGAAAGACAGCCTGACCAGAATGAATGCCCTCCAGGAATGCATTACCGTGTTGCAACTCTCGTTCTACACCCTGGATGGCATTCACAATGGTAGACTGCCCAACAGTGAGTGACCTGAGGAGGTCAATGGCCTCCTCACTGAGGGCAGCAGGGGTGACTGGGGCAGGGCCTGAGGTGCCTAAGGGGCGAAGGTGATGCCCACCCTCCTGGGTGAGCGGGCACGGGGCGAATGCTGAGGGGCTGCTGGGAGGGCGGGGCTGGTAGGGGAGGTGGCGGCTGTACCTGTAGAGGTGGGGGGCACAGATGGTGCCGCCACCACAAGAGAGCCCACATCGGCGAATGAATCCCTGTCGCTGCTTGGTGATCCGGTGGCCGACGTGAAGCTCCCCTCGCCCTCCGTCCCACTGGTGCATTCAGAGTCCGTGGTGTGGCCCTCCATGGCCATGTGGGATGCAGCTCCCTTGTGCTCCGGTGCCGCTGTACCTCCGCCTGTTGATGCTGATGTACAAAAGGTCAGGGAGAGCCGAAACAGGGGGGGAGACAGAAGAAAGAGAGTTTTAGTGCTTGGCATACCGCTACCGTTGGCGGACAAGACAAACGCAGCAGGCCCCTGCATTACGCCGTGCTCCTGCCCTCTGCACATGCAATTTCTGGGATATGCCCTATATGGCAATGGTGGGCATCTGCGCACATGGATGCCACAGGGCCAACTATACCTCGACTTGACACTCTGCTGAGGTGGGGTAGAGTCCCACATGGCCTACATTTCGGAGGGGCCTTGCCTACCTAACTCGCCCTGGCCTAGGGACACCCACAGCCCACCCCCCCACCCAGACACCTCCACTGCACGCAAAGTCCGCAGAATGAGAGTGTACTCACCCCCTTGTGTCTGCTGTGATGCCCTGAAGCGCCCATTCAACTCCGGGTAGGCCACCGCCGGGATCCGGAACATCAGGGGGGTCATGGTGCGACGGGCACCCCTCCCACGTTGGGAGGCCATCCCCAGCTGAGCCTCCGCCATCTTCTTGCTGCAGTGGCGAATGTCTCCCATCTCTTACGGCAGTGGGTGCCCCGTCTCTGGTGGGCCCCCAGGGTCCGGACCTCCTTGGCGATGGCACGCCAGATGTCTCTCTTCTGGTGGGCGCTGACGTACATGACATGCACAAGAGAAGAGGAACAGTCATTACCAACTGCACCGTCGTTGTGAGTGGCCCCCTCCCTACTGTGGCCATTTGGCCCGTTCATTCACATGCATTAATGTTCTATGAACTCTGCCCCCTTCCCTCTTCCAACCAGCCCTCTCCACCCAGGCCTAGCCCATACAACGTGCTCCCTGTGTACTAACCTGTTGGTCTGGAAGACAGTAGAGTAGCGTGTACTGGGGGAGGACCCCGTCTACCAGTTTCTCCAACTCCTGTGCAGTGAAGGCAGGCGCCCTTTCCCCAGACGCAGCAGCCATCGTCGCTTCCAGACCGAGGTCACAGCAGCACTTGCAGTGTAGGTCCTCTCCTGTCGAAGGTCAGGTATCTAGTGATTGAACAGATAGAAAATGGCGGTGATGTCCGCGGCGGTGCGCATCATCACCGCCAGCGCACCTGTTCATTGGCTCCTGGGACCCATAGGGTCCAATGTTAACCAATGCAGCATTGCGCCGCGGTCTACGACCGCGACGGTGTGCAACGCCAGCGCAGTTACCCCACAATCCCATTGTCCCACTTTAGAGGTCAGGCAGCCGCCATTTCAGGGGCCCACATGGCTTCATTTACTACTGCATCACACATAGCTAGGCTTACACTCAACACACATACAGGAAGCGTTTTGTGAGTGGTGTAGTCTTGTGTGTAACTGTGGGTACATACCTTGAGGATTAATGACTGGTTCTTCGCTGTTGTCCTTCGTAGGTACCGTCAGCTGGGACATATGAGAAGATGGCGGAATCCTCTGGTGTACCGACCGCTGGTGGACCTGTTGACAATGGAAGAGAGACATGTCATTGTAACCTACCGGTTTGACCGTGCCACAATCCAGGAACTATGTACCCAGTTGGAGCCAGACCGGATGTCACCAATCCGCCATCCGACTGGAATCCCCCCTGACGTGCAGGTGCTGTCAGTGCTCCATTTCCTTGCAAGGGGCTCTTTTCAGATAACAGTGGCCATGGCATCAGGGATGTCCCAGCCTATGTTTTCCAACGTGTTGTCCAGAGTTTTGTCTGCCCTGCTGAAACACGTAAGGAGATACATCATTTTCCCTCAGATGGAGGATTTGCCTACAGTGAAAGGTGACTTCTATGCCTTTGGACATATCCCCAACGTCATAGGTGCTATTGATGGGACCCATGTAGCTCTGGTCCCCCCCCCCTCCCCACAGGAGTGAACAGGTGTACAGGAACCAGAAGAGTTATCATTCCATGAATGTACAGATGGTCTGTTTGGCAGACCAATACATCTCCCAGGTAAATGCTATGTTCCCTGGCTCAGTGCATGACGCCTACATCCTGTGGAATAGCAGCATCCCTGATATGATGGGTCAACTCCAGAGGCACTGTGTATGGCTATTGGGGGACTCTGGTTACCCCAACCTGTCCTAGCTATTGACCCCAGTGAGGAATCCCAGGACCAGGGCAGAGGAGCGGTACAATGAGGCCCATGGGCGGACTAGGAGGGTGATCGAACGCACCTTTGGCCTCCTGAAGGCCAGGTTCAGGTGCCTCCATATGACAGGTAGATCCCTATTCTACTCACCGAAGAAGGTGTGCAACATCATCATCGCCTGCTCCATAATTTGGCTTTGCAACGCCAGGTGCCTTTTCTGCAGGAGGATGATCCAGATGACGGTGTTGTAGCAGCTGTGGAGTCTGTGGAGCCTGTGGACAGTGATGAGGATGAAGCTGAGGAAGAAGACAACGACAACAGGGAGTCAGTCATACAGCAATATTTCCAGTGAGACACAGGTGAGAACATTTTCATTTTTAGCATTACATTAACTTTCACACGTCTACCTCTATCCTGTTTCTCGATCTAAATCACTATTTGGTAACTGAGTTGTACCCTTCCATTACGGTTTCACAGGTGTGGTTACCTACGTGTCAACTGCTTGCATCCTTCAAGGGCTTGTGATGTGTGACATAGGTATGTTAGCTTTACAATGGTAAACCCATTATGACACTGTCATTGATAATACATTTTTACTAAATCACAGACTGACTCTAGATTGTTTTGTGTTTCAAGGGTGTTTATTGAAGTGCTCAGAAATGGGAGGGGGTTGTAAAATAAGGATGGGTGATGGCGGAGGAATGTCCATGGCAGAGTCCAGTCTATTAGTCTCACAGGTGCACTGCCCATCTGGGCATAGGAAGTGGAGCTGGGGCAGTTTAAGTATGGACAGGATAACAAAGTGGGACAGTGGGAGGACAATCAGGGTGGTCTCATTTCCTGGCGGGGGTCTTGCCATCTTGCTCTGTCCTGTTCCTGGATCTCAGGGACCGCTTGCGTGGTGGTTGTCCGTCTGCAGGGGGTGGGGTGCTGGTGTTTTGGTCCTGTGGCGGGGCGTCCTGTCCACTAGCGCCGGCGGAGGTGGTGGGCATTTAATCGTCCTGGCTAGTGTCAGGGGCCCCTTGGAGTGCCACGGTGTCCCTCAAGGTCTGCTGTATGTCCTTCAGCACCCCTACGAGGGTGCCCAGGGCAGAGCTGATGGTCCTGAGCTCCTCCCTGAACACCAAATACAGTTCGTCCTGCAGGCGCAGGGTCTCCTGCAACTTGTCCAGGACCGTTGTCATCGTCTCCTGGGAGTGGTGGTATGCTTCCATGATGGAGGAGAGGGCCTCGTGGAGAATGGGTTCCCTTGGCCTGTCCGCCCCCTGTCGCACAGCAGCCCTCCCAGTTCCCCTGTGTTCCTGTGCCTCCATCCCCTGGACCGTGTGCCCACTACCACTGCCCCCAGGTCCCTGTTGTTGTTGGGGTGGTGGGTTAGCCTGGGTTCTCTGTAGTGGTGGACACACCGCTGATTGACCTGTCCTGGGTAGGGAGGTTTGGGCCCGCTGGGTGGGTGCTGTGCTGGTGTTACCAGAGGGTGGAAGGTCGGTGTTGGGCTGTGCCTGTGCAAGGGGAACCGACTGTCCCGAGGCCCACGATGGTCCGGGCTGGTCATCAGGATCCAGTAGGGCAGAGCTGCTCTCGTCACTGTGGGCCTCTTCTGGGGTGGAGTGGTGTTGTTTGGACCCTCTGGTGAGGTGACGGTTCTTCAAGGTTCCTGCAGGGGCATACGAGCTAGATTATTGCATGTGTTTGTGTAATGGTGTGCAATAGGTGGGTTATTTGTGTACCCCAGTGCAAGCATTCCTGTGTGTGGGGTTGTGTGGTGATGGTTGGGGGGGGGTGTATTGGGTATGTGCAGTGGGCATGCTTTAGTGAGGGGTGTCCATGCTTAGTTGTGTCATGCAGGGCTTGGTGTTGGGATGGGTGGTTTGTGATATTAGTACATTAGTGAGGAGTTGTAGTGATAGGGGAGGGGGTGAGGGAGGGGTTGTGTGATAGCATGCAGGTAGGGTGGGGGATTTGATAGTTAAGAATTGACTTACCAGTGTCCCATCCTCCACCGACTCCTGCGAGGCCCTCAGGATGCAAGATGGTCAAGACTTGCTCCTCCCATGTTGTTATTTGTGGGGGGGGAGGAGGTGGGGGTCTGCCGCCAGTCCGCTGTACCCCGATGTTGTGCCTGGAGACCGTTGAACGCACCTTCCCCCGTAGGTCGTTCCACCTCTTCCTGATGTCCTCCCTATTTCTTGGGTGCTGTCCCACGGCGTTCACCCTGTCCACTATTCTGCGCCATAACTCCATCTTCCTGGCTATTGATGTGTGCTGTACCTGTGAGCCAAATAGCTGTGGCTCTACCCGGACAATTTCCTCCACCATGACCCTGAGCTCCTCCTCGGAGAAGCAGGGGTGTCTTTGGCGTGACATGGGGTGGTGTGGGTGATGTGTGGGGTGGTGTATGTTGTGGTGAGTGTAGTGGTGTGTGGTGTTTTGTGCGTGGATGTTGTGTGGGTGATGGTGTTATGTGCCTCTGTGTAGTGGGGTTGTCTATTCTGTGCTCTCTCTCTGTCGCCTTCGTCTCAAATTTTTGGTCGTAGGGGTTTGTGGGTGATGTGGGTGTGTGTTTTATATTGTATTGGGTGTGTTGTTAGTATGTGTGTCAGGTGTGTGTATTTGGAATTGTCCAATGTGGCAGTGTTTTGGAGCTGTGTGTGTATTTTGAGCGCAGCGGTGTGTACCGCCAATGGAATACCGCGGTTGAAAGACCGCCGCATGGATTCGTGGGTCGTAATAGCATGGGCGTGTTTCTGTTGGCGTGGAGGTGGAGGATTTGTTTCCGCCAGTTTATCACTTACCTTTGGTGTGGCGGTCTTGTGTGGGTGTCTGAATTTCGGCGGATTCCAAGATGTGTGTCATAATAGCTGTGGCGGAATGCAGCCGCCGCGGCGGTGTATTGGCAGTCTTCTGCACGGCGGTAAGCGCCTTTTACCGTCAATGTTGTAATGACCCCCCATAATGTATTGCAATCACGATGTTCTCAGCTATCAGCCTATCTATTTGTAGGACGTATGCACACTTTGCTATCAATTACAGATTTTTCATTCTGGATAAATATAATAACATTTCCTAAACAAAAACATGACAGAGATTCCCCAGTATACCAAAGGTTACCACCTAAATGCCTGGGCAGCATTTTGCTTGGGGTGGGCCCCATCATGCATCATGCTGTGGATTCCCACAGGCCTGCAGTATTTCAGGGGTGGGTACCAAAGTGTCTTGGATGAACACAAAATGCCGGGTCACCTCCACTATGTAAGTGCGCACATTATGCCACTGGTGACCATCATTGTCCATGGACACCCAAAAGGTGGGCGGGGGGAATTGCCACTGATATGCTAGAATTGCCCTGCTACTAAGCAAAAGATGGTTTGAGTATGCCAGCGCCAGGCTCAAGTTCATAAGGGCCATGTCTAAGTGGCCACTGATGGCGGAATATGCTTGTGAAGGGAGAGAGACACACAGTCCCCTTACAAACATGCAAAGACTTGAACATATTCAACAGAAGACATGCATGTACACAGACATGCTCCCACTTGTACACATTTCTCAAACCACCTGCCATAAAAATGTTGTTGGAATTTCTTAATGAAATGTTTGTAAAAGAAGGATTACCATTATCATTAACCAAAGACAATGGGACAGCCTTCCCTCTCAGCTTTCTCGTAGCAACATCAGTGCTTTTTTTTACAGCCATGTCTTTCTCTCTTATGCTCCTCATGAGCCTCTAAATGGCATGGACTGCGAATCCTTGGCACTACCATGTATGTGAGGCTAGTGTGCACATGCATGGAAGGCCCTGCACTGATTTCATACTCGTAGGCCCAGATTTATGAGAAGTGATGCAACGCCGCTTTGCGTCGGTGCCAAAGAATTGGGCTATATAGTGCAATTTTCTCGTGATATGGATGTGCAGGATTCATGGCTAGGCGCGCCATTTTGCTGGCTCCAAAGTTCATCAAACATTTTGACACATCTTCTAAAAAGAATGTGCCGTAAGGCAACTGGTCCCTAAGTGACGCAAAGCTGATTTGAGTGTCATACAGCACTTGTAAGTGCCTTTAATCAGCATTGCGTCACATAGAAGTGCATTGCTTGGTAGGATGGTTAAAAAAAATCATGCATTTCAAAACATTTACCAGCAGACAGAACAGCAGAACAAAAATTAACAAAAAATGGAGGGAGCACCATCTACAAGTCAGGAGCCCAGCTAAGATGACCAGTCAGCAGGCCAGGGGACGAGGGAGAGGAAGACCAATGTCAGTTAGGAGGAGAACCAAGTATTAATAGCTGAGCTGACAAAAAATGAGCACCTTCTCTTTGTCACTCCAAATTGCCATTAGGGAAGAAGGAAGCCATTTGGAAATCCATACTGGACAAAATCAGCAGTGTAGGGCAGACAAAGAGGATGGTGCTGGAGTTGAAAAAGAGGTGGCATGACTATTATCGCAATACCAAAGAGAAACTGGTCAAGAACCTTTTGGAAGCCATGAGGGCTGGAGGAGGACCTGAATTCCAGGAGGAGTTGGACACATTGGAGGAGCAGGTGGCGTCACTAATCCCAATAGAGTTGGTGGCAGGGTTTGCTGGAGAGGGCAGTGCTGCAGACGAGGACCAGGAAGAACTCCAGGGTAAGTGACAACATGGGGTATATTAAGGAGATTTGTTACTCAGCACAGCAAGTCACTGCTGTGCTGCACTGTACTGTCTGTATGTGAAAGGACAGGAATGTCACACATATGAAGTTACGCATCACATAACTCTAAAATAAGTCCTCTGTCACATATGTATATATCCACCCCTGTCAACTTTCACTCATCACTTAATGATGTGTTGGCCAAGTCCAAGGTGTCCAATTAAATCTGGGACTTGTGGTCTAATCTACAACATATAGGACTGGACTAAAAATCCCACAATACAAAGCAATAAACTGCGACTGGGGACGCACATCATTCATGGTTATTGGAAACTGTGCAGATATGTCTGTGTCAATGCCGGCTCCCTTGCATCATGTAACAAGTGTGCTTGCCTTGGGGCTATGCAGCCAAAATTGGAATGAAATGGAATGTTTAGCAATAGGCCTTGCCAGAGTGCTAACTGCTCATCCAAGAGGGTATTCAGGTGCTGAGTTTGTGCCGGCTCGCCTAGTAGGCTCACCTTCAGAGCCAGTTACACAGTAATTTTGCACCCAGCTGTCCTGATGTGGTGGGATGAGCTTTTTAAAGGTGTTGGCTGGGATGTATGAGACCACCCTATTTGCTTTCTTGCCCATATGGAGTTTGGAGTGGATGTTAATGCCAGTGATGCACAGCAGAGGGCAATGATTCTTTGTTGGAAGCAGGGGCCGCTCCTTCGTGAGAGCGGAGGAGCATTGCCCACCTGGAAAAATGCCACAGAGCAGCTGAAAAAATAAAATGGTAATAAAGTTTATTTATTACCATTTTATTTTTCAGCACCCATCCTGAACCGAGTGTCAGGACGGGGTGAAGCAATTGCTGCTGAGTGGCAGCAGGCAGCTGTGCACTATGTTTAAAGTGCGCATGTCCCTTTGGCCGGCCTTCTTGGGCCGGCCAGCCTGCCATGCGCAATTTAAACTTATCTAACCTAGTTGTCCTAAGAGAGCTGAGTTAGAGATAGCACAGGCCTCCAACGCTCTTAAGAGCGCTGAGAGAGCCCGCTCCCTCCAATCCTGACACTTCTCTAATGCCATTTAGTAGCATAATACTAGTGCCAGGATTGGTTAAAGCAGTTTCCTGGGTCCAGAGCTTCGAAGACACTGAAGCGAGGAGAATGTTATGACAACTAAATAAGTGTCTTTTTTTATTGTTCTATTATTGCCGCCCTGCCACTTTATATCTATACGGCTGCCGCCACTGGTTGGAAGCATAGATCATCTTTGAGCTAGGTGGTGCCTGATTAGGGTGGTGCCTGATTAGAGTAGTGTCTTGTACATGTGGTTTAGCAGATTGAACTGGCAGCACTCTGAATGGGGACACATTATTGTATCTCAAGGAGGCAAGGGGTGATGTGTGTGCCACGAGGAAGGCTGAGTATAGTCAGGCACTGCTGTGTATGTTAGTTTAACACGTGTTGCAGCTGTTCAAAGATACTATGGTAGCGGGCATTGGTGTACTACAGTCTGCGTTTGTTTAGGGACTGGGGTGGTGACTCATGTGGCAGGAGAGAGCCAGAAGAAGAGAAGTCTGATTATGCAACTTATGTAAAATCAGGTGGAAATGAAAGAGATATTTGTGAGTTTTAAGGGTGATGTAGGTATCCAGGATGATGGTCTGGTGTCAGGAATGGTTGGAGAGTGAGAGTTTGGGCCTAGTTTTGTGAACAAACAGGGTAGGTTCATGTTGCACATTATCCTCACTAACATCTTCTGAGGTTCAGTATGACCCACTAATCTCACATACAGGTAGGCATGCTGGACAGTAGCATAATTTAACCAATATTGGAGGTGTTTGTGTCTTTGAAAAAAACAGTCTGAATGTCAGTAAAATCACTTTTGCCTACATATATCATGGAACAATATTGACATATTTCTCTCTCTTTCCAGATGGACAAACAACAACACCTGTAGGGCAGCCTCTCCTTGATGAGCAACCTGTTGAGGACACCATCCTGTTCCCCATGGATGTTGATACCTTCTGACAACTCCTGGACCCTATTGAATCACCACACCCAGGCTTGATGACGTTGCAGGGTCTCCACAGGAACCGCCATCCACATGACAGGCCCCATCTAGCTGTGCTATCCCAGCTGAGAACTCAGAGAACCCCCAAGTTGAATTTCAATGGCGACTGGTAGGAGTCCAAAAGCGATTGGCGGATACACTAGAAGGAGTCTGTAGGTGTCTGAGCCCTAATAAGGGTAGGCTAAGGCTATTACAGACTCCTACACTTTGCTCAATTTGACTTGATGAGTCCCAAGCTGACATTGCTGATGTCATGCTGCAGAGAGAACAACATCAGCCCTCTGCTTCTGACACCAGTGAATTTGCCACGCAGCTGGGGCCATCCGTTACATCAGGAATCTATGTAGCGTAAGTTGGATTTCTACATAACAGCAATGAGTGACCTCAATAGCAACTTTGTTGCTTCGTTGGCAAGCCACCAGACCCTTGTCAGGGATTTTCTGGCTGCCTTACTGTCACTGATGAATGGGTGGAGGCAGAGGAGCCACATCTTTGGCCCCTGTTGTATGTGAGTCTCAGATACCTCCCATACAAACACCATCGCTTGCAGGGGAAGCCCAACACCCATAAGAGGAAGAAGGTGTGGACTTCACCAGTTTCCAGTTGTGATCTTCCCGATGACATGTCAGTGCCTCCTCGCCAGTTTCATAGTGGTCCTTTGTTTGACATCATGCCACCTCCTTTGTTACCCAGTACTGTACTCTGTGCATCTGTTGATTCTGTTCACTTTTGGACTTTAAAAACACCCATACCTTCCTTAATGGCAACGTGTAACTCCTAACTGAAATTCTCCTCACCTCCACATCTACACGTTCTTTAGCTGTTGGTGTTGATCAAAATTGGAAAATTGGTCTCCTGGCAAAGATTGTTAGGGACTATTAGAAATGGGGTTTCTGGTTGGCTAGGGTGAGTACCTCAGCCAGGCAGAACCCACCACTCTAGTCAGGGCAAGTAAGTTACTAACTAAAGATAACCTGTGCTCACCCCAGGTAGCTTGGCACAGAGCAGTCAGGTTTAGCTCCATCAGTAGTGTGTATAGCGTTTGCGCAACACTCTCACACCAATGACACCATAAATGTACCACAAAAGAGACTCCACACTGGGTTATATGAAAATAAATCTCTATATGGTTTATATTCCAAATGACACCATTCCTGAATGCTGTACGTGGTATCCCATCACTGATCGAACATGTGTTACCCTTCACAAATGACATGTGTAGTACTCTTTATCCTGGTACCAAGTAGGTACTTCAGAGCAACTTAGACTGAATCATCAGGGCGTGGAATGTAGTGGTTGGAACAAAGCACACAGACATCAGGGTTCATCATAGGCACATAACTCCCCAGCACACAAAGACATCAGGGTTCGTTATAGGCACATAACACCTTCACCCTGGTCATCAGAACAATAAATCCACCAGGATATTCACCTGGATATTGGAACACATGCCTTCCTACAAGCAGGGTTACGATAATTCTGTTGGAAAAAAGCGATGGCAAGGCATAGAAGGTAATGCACCTGCTCTCTTATTGTAGTTTTTAGGGTAAATTCCAGCAAACTTCTGAATGCAGCTTTTATTCTGAATTGCAGCCTTATTGTGATCACCTAGCCACAGTGCATCTGTGCTCCTACCCCAAACTTTACTGTGACTCGTCACCAAGTGTAGGTGACGTAGAGCGTCTAAGGTACATTAATCATGGTAAGGTCAAAACGGCCTAAAAATCATGGGTATACGTCTGAGACTATGCTGTGCTGAAACTTTGATTAATGCCCAAAATTATATTCTCTCATTTGGGAGTCCTCAAATCCAAGTGCTTCGGTAATGCAAACGCTAGGATTTGGGAACTCTGTTATGGTCTTGTTTGACATGTATGCACCAAGGCCTCACAATGGTCGAGACTGAAAGTCCTTTGGGCAGTCCCAGGTCCCACTTCCCTGCACTGATAAGATGGGAAAACACAAGGGTCAGTGCCAGTAGCCTGCCCAAAAGTGAGTGCTCACAGTTAAGGTTGGCCCACCTAGGTAGACACACCAGGCAGACACTGGGATCACGCGGGGCACACCACTCACAGTTTCTTGTTTGTGAGGGGTAACAGCTGCTTGGCGGTGAGGCCCACTGTGACCAACCTGAACTCTCTCGGGGGTGAGGCAACGATTCCGGTGTGGCACCCAAGGTCCGATCCTGACCTCCGATCACGTGACACAGCAGGATATTCCCTCTAGGTTACTTCTGGTGTACTGGGTTTCCTAGTAACACTCCAATGGGGGCAGATGGCATTCGGGTGTGGCACACTGGATTTGGGCATAGTTCTCTGCTGCTGATCAGCTAATCTTCAGGTGGAGCACACTAGTTCACGCTTCCTTGAGTGCTCCACAGGTACTAGGGCTGGGAATGAGAACAGTGCTCTGCACAAGCATGGACACCCACTGTGTGACTTGCCCAATAGCGCGAAGCACACGTTGGTTGCAGTCAGAGACTTAGGTGGCGGGGCACGGGAGCTCGAGGCCAATGCAGGGGCACTTAAGGGGAATCCTTGTCAGATCCTGGAACCCCCATCAGTGCAGGGAGGGGAACAATCCACGTGCCCCTGGGAGCACTGGGGACAGGGCAATGAAGGGGTAGCAGGCAGGTGAGCACATCACGGTCTCTGTAACAAGGTGGCAGTCCTTCTTGCAGCACAACCAAGCAGCAGCAGGGCAACATGCAGAAAAGCCATCCAGTGAGTCCTTCATGCCACCCAGCAGCAGGTGGCATGGCAACAACAGAAGAGCAGTCCAGGTGGGTTCTTTGTGCAGTCCATCAGACCTTCTGACAGAGGTTCAGGCCCAGTTCCAAAAGTGCTCTGAAATCATGGGGTCAAATCCCCTCTACTTATACTCCAAAATGCCTTTGTTCAGGGTGTAACTTCAAAGGGACCATTTCAAGTGAAGCACAACACCCTTTCAACCTAGCCTTGTCTCCAGACATCATTAGGTGGTAATCAGCCCATTGTGGGAGGACAGTACATAGCTGAATGACATGTAAGGGGTGAACGACCCTCCCCCTACCCAGCCCAGGATGGCTGTCAGTATGCAGATGCCTCCTCTGTGTGATGGCTTCCTTTGTGATGGCTGTCTGGAAAGTATGTACCAAGTGTAGCTGTTACTCTGCCTTAGACGAAGATTGGAGTCAGGGTGCAAAATACTAGAGGTATAAGCACAGAGAAATGCCCACTTTCTAAAAGTGGCATTTCTAAAATAGTAATGTAAAATCCTACTACACCAATAAGCAGGATTTCTCACTACCATTCAAAACATACCCACGCTCCTCCTCACAGAGAAGAAATTACTACTTATAGGTTTGCATTGGGAATTCCCCTATATATGTATGAGAGAAGCAGCATTCACAGTAGTGAAAAACGAAATAGGCTGTTTGTCACTATTAGGACATGCAAAAACATAAAGGTACATGCCCTACCTTTTACATACACAGCACCCTGTCCATGGGGCTATCTAGGGCCTACCTTAGGGGTGACTTAGGTGCTGTAAAAAGGGAGTTTAATCCTTGGCAAGTAGTTTGACTTGCCAAGTCAATGTGGCAGTAAACTGTGTGCATGCAGGTCCCGCAGCGGCACGCCTGAGACAAGTTTGAAAGGCTATTTCTGTGTGTGGCGCAGTCTGTGCTGCAGGCTCACTGGTAGCATTTAATTTACAGGCCCTGAATATATGGTATACCACTTTACAAGGGACTTGCAGGTAACTTAAATGAGCCAAACAGGTGTAAACCAATTATACCAAGTTTTGTGGAAGAGAGCACATGCACTTTAGCGCTGATTAGCAGTGGTAAAGTGCCCAGAGTCCTAAAGCCAACAAAAAGAGGGTTAGAAAAATAGCAGGAAAAAGGCAAAATGTTTGAGGATAGCACTGCAGAAAAGGCAATTTCCAACATGGGCCATTGATCTTCAATTAAAACAACAGTCATACGCAAATTTGTACTGAACCTCAAATAGCATTGTATGTCTTTTTTGGCTGAATGGACTACATATACCATGTTGGACGCGTACATTCAAAAACCACTTGTTTGCATCACAAGAAGAGTGAGAAAAACTCAGTTTCACATGCTGTCTTTGGATGTCTAGTTTAACCACTGCAGAGATATAATGAGCAATGTGTACTCTCCCAAGAGAATGTCAGTGTGTCAGCCCATTCAGGTGTGTCTGCTCCTCCCTCCACTCTAGCCCAGATGACCCATCAGGGTGTGCAGGCTACATCTCAGCTCCCTTTGGGTCAGTGTCCAGTGGAGATGCAAAAACAGCCCAACTGTCAGTCTGACACAGACAAGGAATACACACGCAGGAAGAGTCACAAAATGGTTTAAGCAAGAAAATGCCCATTTTCTAACAGCGGCATTATTTTTAAATTGTGAGTTCAGAGACACCCAAACTCCATATCTCTATCTGTTCCAAATGGCAAATTACACTTAAAAGATATTTCAAGGCAATCCCCATGTTAACCTATGAGAGAGATAGGCCTTGCTACAGTAAAAACCGTATTGGGCAGTATTTCACTGTTAGGACATGTAAAACACATCAGTACATGTCCTACCTTTAACATACATTGCAACCTGTCCATGGGGCCTACCTTAGGGGTGCCTTACATGTACAAAAAGGGAAGGCTTGGACCTGGAAAGCAGGTACACCTGCCAGGTCGAATTGGCAGTGCAAGACTGCACGCACGGATACTGCAATGACAACTTTGAGACATGTTTACAAGACTACTCAAGTGGGTGGCACAATCAGTGCTGCAGGCCCACTTACAGGCCCTGGACACCTCCAGTGCACTTTACAAGGGACTTACTAGTAAATCAAATATGCCAATCATGTATAAGCCAATCACCAATACAATCTATGCACTTTAGCACTGGTTAGCAGAGTCCCAGAGTCCTAAAGCCAAAACAACTGATCCGAAAAAATAGGAGGAAGGAGGCAAAACGTTTGGGGATGACCCTGCAAAAAGTGCTAGGTCCAACTGCCACACTTAGCCAGTAGGCAATGATGATGGATAATGTCCTGGCAGCTGTGACTACATACACAATTAGTAACCTGTCATCAGCAGCGACACCCTAGTACAATGTTGGAAGCGTGTGTGCAGTAGTGAAAGACACCAGTGTGTGTTCCAGAGCAGCTAGGGAGTAGGATTTTGTAGAGAAAAAAACATTCCTACATATACCATGCCCTATCACTTGTGCTGTATGTGAAATCTCAAACTGTGCCCCACTTACAGTGTCCAAAGTATGCTATGCAGTCCAGACATTTTTCAAATCTGACGTAAACTAACAGTTGTCCCTAGGCCTCCGATAAAGGTACATTTACCTTCATAGAGGGCAAGTCATTTGCTACATCATGTATGCAACTCAGTGTACACAGTGGTACCAAGTCTTACGTATGTACTGATGACAAACTGCTGAAAGTAGAAAAACTTTTAATGGATCGAAAATGTTATTACTACATATATCTACCCTACACTAACTAACCTAACACTAGCCTAACATATCTACACTAGTTTTAAACTACCTAAATGTATCTTACACTATTTAAACTTATCTTAACCTATCTTGGCTTATCTTACACTATCTTTACTACTAAACACAAATGACAAGTTAAACATCAACCCCTACCCACCTTAATAAATATAGATTGTACAATACAAACAGCAACTACACCTAAACATATACTGACTATACATGTAAAGTTAAACAAATATATATTTTTGGTATTTTTGTTTTAATATTGTTGTTATTTTTTTAAACACTAAACATCAGCCCCACCCACTTTAGAAACCTAAAATAAAAATGATTTATAAAACAAAAACGACCTATTACAATTTGTTAAAACTAACCCCTACCAACCGTATACCTATACTGAGCCCTAACTAACACTGTTTGTAATAACTATATTATAAAAACAACAGAATAAAAAAAGTGAAGGGTAATATACTGAGTGAGAGTTCACATTAGTTGTGCAACCTGAACCACTGCATCTTAAAGGTTAGGTACCAGTTCTCTCACGATGGCTTGATCACATTGAATGGTGTCCATCCGCTTTGTGATTTTTTTTTTTTAGGTTCTCGCAAGATAACATATTTAAAAACAGATCCTCACTGTCTTTGTTGTCTTCTGGGCTGGGTAGATGGTGGCTGGGAGAGAGCTAATGTCCTTGGTGTTGGCTGGGGTTGGGCTGGTGGCTGCTGCTGCATGTGTGCTGATGCCTTTGAGAACCCAGATGCAGTTTGTTGGCCTTGTCTGTTCTGTGACTAACCTATAACCCCCCCTTCCCCTGTCTTGGCCCTTTCATATATTTTTCCAAGATTTTGAAGGACCTTGGAGACATGCCTACTGAGGCAGTAGTGGTCCTAACGTGCTTCATAGGCCTTAGCCTGGTCAGCTGTTATGTTATCTAGGGTGGTGTATTTTTTAAAAATTAGTTCAATCTGTAAATGTACATGATGTTTGTGAAAATATGCAGACATTGTTATAAAATCATGTGTGTCTGTCTCGACCAACTCTACAAGAGAAGATAGAAAGATGAACACTATGGTGGTCATTATGAATCTGGCGGTCCAACTCCGCCACGCTGGCGTAAACACTGCCGAAGGCGTAGCGGTGCTGGACCGCCAGATTATAACCACGGCAGTGAACAGGCTGCAAAGCAGCCAGTTCACTGCCTGTACCACCAGGGCGAAGGTGGACCACCTTTGCCCCGGCGGTCCACCATAGACCGCCGACGGTATTTGGAGTCTCCTTTCCACCAGGAAATCCCTGGCGGAAAGGATACTGGCGACAGAAATTTACATTCCTGTCACCGGTATGCGACTCCCCCCCGGCCCCCCAACACAGCCGCAGGTCCCCCTAAGCCCATAGGGACCCCCAACTGCTGTAGAGACCCCCCCATCCAAGCATGCATGCACGCACCACACACATGCAATCATGCATTCACGCATTCATACAGACCCATACATACACTTGCACACACCCCTGCATCCATTCACACACTCACAAAGACACTCACAATCACACACACACACAAACACCCCCCCCTCCAATCACACACGCACACCCCCATGCACTCACACACAACTCATCACCCCCCTCCACTATCAGAAAGGCACTTACTGTTTCTCTGTGGTCGTCTGGGAGGGGACGGGATCCTTGGTGCCTGCTCCTCTGCCAGCACCCCGTCACCACAACACCGCCACGCATATTACCAACTCGTAATAGGCGTGGCAGTGTTGTGATGATGTGGCGTGCAAGCGGAGCAGCCTCCACTGCACTCCGACTGCCAGTATGGCTGCTGGCGGCTCTCTGCCCAAATTCTGGCAGAGAGCCGACAGCAGTCATAATATGGTGGTCTTGTGGTTGGCAGGACTTCAGCGGTCTAAGTTGTAGACCGCCGACGTCATAATGAAGCCCTATATTTCAGTACTAAGACGTCTCCTACTTGAGCAACGCAAACTGTCAAGTGCGGTCAATATATATAGATGCACAATATGAAAATGTAGTCCCAATGTGATTACAACTATATTATTCAGACCAGTAAGTTGTACTCATGATGATGTGGTTATATTGAAATTGGAAACATGGCAGGCAGGTTGAAACTTAAGGTCTTGGAATTGCAGCATGCAGGTGGGCTGAAATGTGGTTATTTACACACATTAAACTTGACAGGTTAAGACAGTCAAGGGAGTTTGTTGCTGCATTGCATAACTCATCATGAATCACACAAGAAAGCACACATTGCCGATTTGATTTACTCAGTGTTAGGTAGGCAAACATGAATGGGGATAGTGTTTTATTGCCTACAATACACTACTTGCATACATTTAATCAATTTAGCCTCGGGCAAATGGACTGTAATCTGACAATAAGGGTCTATTTCAAACATCAAAACATGTTGCTTTTACTTATCCGTATTTTTCTCCCAGGGCAACATTTGTCTATTGACAGTTTAAATAAGACAATGCATCTCAGTAGTGTGTGTATATGCATGCTGGGCTCCTCATCTGTACACAAACCTTTGGCATTGAATGCTGGAAATTTTGCACCATGATGCAGGTTGACCACGTTGTTGCTACCCAGTCTAATATAGGCCACCAGTATGTGAATTCCTGCATTTGCCCTTTGTCACAGCACAGCAGCATTACGATATACCTTGCATTGCATGAATCCCTACAAGAAATGGGACGTGAGGGATATACAGGCAATCAGTTTGGGATTAAAATGCCAAACCATGTGTAGACTAGTGCGTTTGTCCAGCTGGCAACACAGTATCCAGCTGGCAAGACAATGATAATTACACTGATTTAATTAATTGAAACCTAATGACACTTCTTAGGTTTTACACCAATCGCAATAGCAGAGAGTGCTTAAAAATATATACATTGCACAGATATTAGAAGGCTGACACACAGTTAAGACCTGCCAAACAATATCACCAAACATCTGCCATGGTACATCCACACTCACTGTTAGGAATGGGGTCTCTAGTTGGCAGTGGTTTGCACCCTGTCTAAGTAGGGACCCTCACTCTAGTCACACAGCTAAGATAACCCCTGCTCACCCACTTGGTAGCTTGGCTCAAGCAGTCAGACTTATCTCAGAGGCAATGTGTAGAGTATTTGAACACACACACAGTAACACAATGAATACACAGCAAAACTACTCCACACCAGTTTAGAAACATAGCAAATATTTATCTGAGTAAAAAAAGACCAAAACAACAAACTTCCAACTCACACAAGTGAAGATACACATTTTTAAAGATTAAACTTCGTAAAGCGTTTATAAACACAATAGCTCCAACTGGGGCTATCACGGTGTCTTGACGGAGTCGTTCCCAACAGGTCGACACCACTCATGAGGGAGTGCGGGCCAGTCATGGAGTCGCAGGGACCCCAGGTACAGTACCTTGGAAAACAATGAGGAAACAAAGACATTGCGCGGAGTTGGGGAGGTGTGGTGTCGCTGGAGCCGGTGCGGGGACGGTTCCTTACTGCCACCGGGGAGGTGAGGTGTTGGTTTCTTACTGCTAGGCAGGGGATGTGAGTCGTTGGTTCCTTACGGTTACAGGGGAGGTGAGGCGGCGTTGGTCCCTTTCGACCCGGCAAGTCCATGAATACAACAGGTTAAGATGCAAGGTGTCAACTTCATGGTGTCACGATCACACCACGGGGCCACAGGTGCTGTGGTGGAGTCGGGTGTCATAGACGTTGGTGACACAGCACTCGGGACTCACGCTGTGGCAGGACTTCAGAGGCTCTGCAGCACCATTGAACCTGTGGTGCCGGTCCCAGTCGTTGGTCTCTGTGGGGACCATGGCTCCGGTGCAGGCAGCGGCGCAGAGTTGGACAGTGGCGGCGGTTCTGAAGTCGATGTGTTTGGTGGTTTCTTAGTTGCACCAGAACTCACTCCGAAGGGCCCAGGTACTGGATTTGGCACCAGTGGACAAGTCAGAACTCTCAGCCAGGGAGCCCAAGTGCTGGTAGATGAAGTCTTTGATGCCCCTGAGGCTTCTTAACAGGCAAACTTCAAAAAGAAGTATTTGTAATGCACAAGACCCTGCCCTGACCCTGACTCCAGGGGTTTGGAGCCTGCTTTTTGTGAGGGCAGGCACAGCCCTATTCATGAGCAAATGTCGGCTCCTCCCACCACCCTAGCTCAGGAAGACCCATCAGCCTGGTGATGGGTTATCAGGATATGCAAGGCATTATCCCTTTGTGTGACTGTTTAGAGTGAATACACAATCAGCCCAACTGTCATCCTGACCCAGAAGAGTATTCAGCATACAGGCAGAGACACAGAATGGTTAAGTAAGAAAATGCCTAATTTCTAAAAGTCGCATTTTCAAACTTACAATCCCAAAACCAACTTCATCAGAAGATGTATTTTTAAATTGTGAGTTCAGAGACCCCCAAACTCCATATCTCTATCTGTCCCAAATGAGTAATTACACTTAAAAGATGTTTAAAGGCCATCCCCATGTTACCCTGTGAGAGAGATAGGCCTTGCAATAGTGAAAACCACATTTAGCAGTATGTTGCTATTAGGACATGTAAAACACAACAGTACACGTCCTACTTTTTAAATATACTAATTCTCATTATTTGACCTTTCAATATGTATTCTGCACCACACGTACATGGCGGATTATGCACCACAGGATATTTTGCTTTGCAGTAAGGCGCCCCTTCATGCACAAAAACATTCCTTCATGCGACACAAGCACACTTGCACCAGGCTGCAAGGGTCCCTGTGTTGGCAATATGCAGCAAAAACAGCACTGGCGCAGGGGAAAAGGCAGAAATGCATTGTATCCTATTAGATACAGCACATTACTGCCCTTTTTGCTTTCATGCACTGCAATGTCCCCCTTTAATGCCCATTTGTTTACAGTTACAGGACATTCAGGAAGCAATACTGTGATCTACAGGTATCTGGCTACCATCAGCATTATGACATGCTACATAATCACTCAGTCATCGCTCATTATTTGGATCTACACTTCCTGTGAAGTGTACTAGATTGTGTCAAGGTAATCGCACACTACCTGCAAACACACATTATCCATGTGTACACTGTTCCACATTTGAAAATAGGTGTTGTATATGTCTTGCAAATGGTTTTACCATGCACGAGTTTTAAGATCAACATGATATTGGGCAGGGATGAATGTAACTCACAGGAACAGTGCTTTTGAAGAGTTGAGTGAGCCAATAGGCCTCACTGCAGTGAACAAGGGTCACATGGTCTTGTTCACTACTACTGTTCAATACACCGCAGGCATCCACCCCCAGTCTTACTTCTAGCAAATGCAGTAGCAGTGCATCTGCAATGAGAGCAGGTATTTTTGTGTGGCCCTCCTGGACCAAAAAGACTGCAGTTCATGACACAGGCCTATCTAATGAAGCACGCTCACATTCCATGTTCCCCTTTAGGAAAATACAAGATTTAGTGAGCCACACAACTATGCATTTGTACACTCAGGGCAGGGAAATAGTAGTCTTACCATGCAGAGGTAATTCCTTACCCAGCACCTCCATTTTACCATGTTCAATGAAATTGTGTATGTACATATACATTTGTGATTAACTTTTGCCATGGACACTTCACACTTTTACCATCTCTGCATTCTTGAGGTGATGTGATAGTTGGTAAAACAACACCATTGTCTTACTTCTCTGAGTAATGCCACACATTGTATGGTCATCTGTTCAACGTGTAATTTTACAGGCCTTTAATCCTCATCACATCTGTGCTAAGCATGGAAAATGTGTATTTTGTCAAACGTGGTAAGCACCCTGTCCAAGTAGAGACCACAATCTTAGCCAGGGCAAGTCAATAACGTCATAAATTTACATGTGCTCACCCTCTGTTAGCTTGGTGCATAGGAGGCAGGCCTAACTTAGAAGGCAATGTGTAAAGTACTTCGGCAACACACACACAATAACTTCATGAGATACACAATAGACAAAGACTTGACACAGATGTAGAAAAATAAAATTTGCCTATTTTGTTACTTTTAGGTTCAACACGATACAGATCTAATGCACAAATAACGGAGTAATGGCTTTGTAGACTTAAAAATAGCAAGGTTAATGAGAAATTGTAATAGATGACAGGAGTGGTGCTGGTGACTCCTCTGCACAGGTGTACTACATACTGATGGACTCTGGTTCTGTCCTGGTCACACTCCTCTTGGGAGTGGTGGGCAGCAAAGCAACCGGGGCCGCTGCGGGCAGTTCTCAGATACGAGCAGCAAAGTTTAGCAAAAGCTGCTCAAGTTGCAGTTTAAAGTGATCTGCAAAGGAAAGCAGGACTGCTTCAGGCAGGTTTCAGATGCGAGCGGGGAAGTTTATCAAAAGCCACTCAGGTTGAAGTTGAAGGCGACTAGCAAAGAAAAGCATTAACAATTCAGTCAATTTTCTGTAATCAGCCAACACGTGTTTAGTTTTGTGAACAATAATCGCTATGACTTCATCAAGGCCTTCTAGAGATTTTCAAGAATTAATAGTCCAAACTCTTTAAAAACTGTATTTATAATTTTCCTTGTTCCGGTATCATGGTGTGCTCTTATTTTTATCAGCGCTGGATAACGTGTTGGGTGATTACAGAAAACCGACTGAATTGTTAAAGGACAGCTTGAGAAAATTGAAGAAAGTGTGAAATAAGGCTGGTTGGTGTGCTACAGAAAATTGACTGGATTATTAATGGACACCTTGAGAAAACTGAAGAAAATATGAAATAAAAAAAAGTGGAATTGGAGAACACACAGGACATTGATATTGACGTTCATTCATTTGAGACGAGTGCCTTGGATTGTACATAATTACAATTAGTTCTTATAAAGTGCACAGGTAACTCTTTCAGGCAGGGGTGTAGAATTCATTTAGCCAGATGCCCAGGACGTATTAGTTGTGATTAAGGACAACAAATTTTCATTTTTATTTTGTCTTTGGGACAAGTAGACCCTACGCCCTGCAGCACAAACCCTTTGGCTGCCAGTTTACATTACCACATTATGGAGCAGGGAGGGGAATTGTATGCAGTTGATGTAATATTTGTATCAATATTGTATCAATATGTTAAAGCTGTCCGAACTTGTATTTATGGTTCATTAATGCAAAGCCTTTATTATTAAAGTGAGCTGTCTAAGTAAATGTTGTGAGCTCGGATTGCACTACTGGCACTAGTTCCAGTAAAAAAAGTGTATACATATTTGCAAAAGTTACAATTATAAGGCTTCATATAATGTTCTATGATTACATTCATATATTTGCAGGAGCTTGAAAGCAAGATTTTTTTCAAAATGAAATGTTCACAAAAAATGCAACTATGTGAAAAATGTTTTGCTAAATTACTGTGAAATTTTAGGTACCATTTCTTGAAGCATCATTTAGTAAACTGTGTTGCTGCATGCTAGTATTTCCAAAGGATGTTCATAATGGAAAACCAGTGTAAGCAGTTTCAAGATGATTATGGGAAACATGAGATGAACAAGCATTGGAAAAGCGAATAGTCTGACATTGGTGGTCAGTCTTTTGGTTTTGTTAATACATAGCTTATTTTGACATGGCTTTTATAAAACGGTATTGTTGTGGGAGCTGCTGGACCCTCACCATTGTTACAACCATTGGTAAAAAAAACTAAAATATTTTTGGGCTCAAAAAACAAACATTGCCACAGTAGTACCTTGCACTGAACAAAACTACTGTGTGCTGATATGCTCCTCGTGAAAGAGCAGATTGCTATCACTCACAGAGAAACAGAGAAAACATCTGACAGGTGGAGAGAGAGAAAGAGAGAAAGAAAATTAATTCTAATATAAACAAAAAAGTCTTGGTTAACGCCATTCCACAATTCTTAAAGAAAGTCACAAAAGTGTACCCAGGGTAAGTGTCTTAGCATTAAGTGCAGATTTACATATTTCATGAATTCACATTACACAAGTAGACTAGGAAATTGTAGTTGTAGGAAATATGTGTAGATTTGCGCATGCAAAAATCTGTTGAGCGTTTACAAGTTCACTTTCCCTTCAACCACTTTTTTCCCAACCCTGGAAGAAGTTTTACTTCTGCCCTTGTCAGAAGTAAATTTCCAGCCTTTCTCAGTATGGAGAAAGATTAGCATAGAGCTGATTAAAACCCTTAAAACATGCAAGTTAGTAGGTTGGCACAGACTCAAAAGGGCATTCAAACCGTGGAACTATTGCTTACCGCTGCCTCCAGCCCCAGGACGTAGATCTGCTGAAAGGTGGCAAAATAAGGAGATTGCAAATATTTTTTTTTAGATTCCACACCTCTGTTCAGGTCAGCCTCGGCTCCAGATCCAGACCACCAGTGGGAAGTAATCAGCCTCTTTGTGTGGACTCTTGACAGTACCCTTTGAGGTGTAAGTGTGAGCCCTTCCCAGCCTCCTCCCCAGGAAAACCCATCAGTATGCAGGTTTTTGCAGATACAGTTGAGTATCATTTGTTGTGGGTGTCTGAAGGAATGCAAACATGTAGCTGTCACCTAGTCCAAGCCAGACATGTAACGGAGATAGGATGTTGGCACACAGGGCAGTGAGTGCAGAGAAATGCCTACTTTCTAAAAGTGGAATTTCTAGAATAGTAATAATAAATCTTACTTCACCTGTAAAAAGGATTTATTATTACCATTCCAATGGTACTAAACATGATGCAGCTTCTCCTCTCAGATCAGGAATTACAGCTTAACTGTACTATAAGGAATTCCTAATGCTGGCCTCTGAGAGGGGCGGGCCTCAGAGTAATGAAAAATGACTGAGGGGATTTTTTTCATTACCAGGACATGGGAGCTTAAAAGTATATGTCCTGCCTTTTGCTTACGTGGTACCCTGCCCTATGGGCTGCCTAGGGTCTACCTTAGGGGTGACTTAAATGTAAGAAAAGGGGAGTTCTGAGCTTGGCAAGAGGTTCCAAACGTCAGGTCAGGGTGGCAGGTAAACTGCACACACAGGCCGTGGAGTGACAAGCCTGAGATTTGTTTACAGGGCTACTGAAGTAGGTGGCACAATCAGTGCTGCAGACCCACTAGTCATATTTAATTTACATGCCCTGGGTCTATGGGATACCACTGTGCAAGGGACTTACAGGTAAATTAAATATGCCAATTGTGGATACAAAAATGTTACCATGTTTTAGGGGAGAAGCACCTGCACTTTAGCGCTGATCAGCAGTCCTAAGGCCAACAAAAAGATACAGCAACAATGCATGAGGATCCCCACACATCCATGTATACCTTCTTTAGAAATTACATTTTGACATCGATACCTGGCACTAGGCCTTTGTCTATGAAAACTGTCGCTCATGGTCTGTGATGGTATCTGGGGCAAAATGTGCTCCTGTAAACTGATGACAGTTTGCAAGCTTGTCCAATGGCGAGACACTCTACAATGAGGGGTTTGCCTCAGGTAGAGCAATTTTGGCATATTAGTGATCCATCAATCACTGAGTGACATATGAAACACACTTTCCTGCAGCAGAACACAGCAAGACTGCTAGCTGTGATTCACAGCACTACTTAAATGCATGAGGACAGGAATAGAAAATATTGATGTAGATATGTAGGAATCCCTGGACTGTCACTTTCATGCAGTACACTGCACCACATTGCATTGCTGCGTTGGTTGATTTTTTTTATTTGAGGCATGGCCCTATATTGGTCAACAGCTTAGACAACGTGATTGTTACATGCAGAGGCCTACATCTTGTTGAAAAGATGTGTGTAAATTGATTTGTACATTGGCTTTTACATAAAGACAACATAATGAATGAGTTCAGACACTTAGGGGGTTATTCTAACTTTGGAGGAGTGTTAATCCGTCCCTAAAGTGACGGATATACCACCAGCCGTATTACGAGTTCCATAGGATATAATGGACTCGTAATACGGCTGGTGGTAAATCCGTCACTTTTCCGTCACTTTTGGGACGGATTAACACCTCCTCCAAAGTTAGAATAACCCCCTTAATCTTATGTTGAGTAGTTAACAAAATGTCAGATATTTTCACCATCAATTTATAATGTTTATGAAAAACAAATTTCAAACGTCTGGTTTCGTTACCGATGATCAGCCAACGTGTGCTGGATCTCTCCTTCATTTTCATCCTCCTCCTCCATTTGCTCTGTATGTTCTGGCTAAGAGTCCCATAGGACATTAGTTTTAACACAGACAGATATTGATCAAGGTGGAACAAACAGGGATGATTTTGCAGACCATTTGGCGGGGGTGGGGTACAACAGTCTCCTGCTTCAGCATTCCAAAAGTCCTTTCAACAAGATTGCTGGTCTAGCTCAGTGTCATATTGTAGCATTTTCAGGCTCTGTCTGGGGATGGATGATTGGGGTCATGACCCATATCTGCAAATATCCTTGGTCAGCTGAAAGTAAAAAAATGCAACTGTTAATGATTATGCATACTGTTAGTAAGATATAACTGTTCAAGTGTGTTTTGTATACTGGCAAACTAATACACATTTTTATAATAAAGAACAATGGGCCATATGTACGAACACATTTTCCCATAGACACAGAATGGGTAAAACCCCTTGCTACATCTGGCCCAATATGTATTAGATACTTTTGACCATTGATTTACAAATATCTCTTCCAGTTCTATATGTCATAGAATGTTGACCATGTCCTGATTGTTTGGACACTTAGACATGCTGGCTTCCAAGATTCAAGCTGTCCTGGCTGAAGAGGTGTGATACCCCGAAACTGGTCCCAGGATGCTTGTTTCTGGTCCAGGGAGGACCTGGCCTGGCAGTTCGGGCTGGACAGTTCCCATGGGGAACAGGGTCAAGACTGATTTGCATATGACTGGGTCCAAACTAGAATGGCATGGTGAGCAAAAAAAATGATGGATTAAACCCAGATCTGTGACTGGGGGTGAATGTTTGATTTATTCTACATTCCGTCCATCAACTGTTCTTTTTGCGTTTGTCGCCCCAAGTGGGAAGGGTATGCCCAGACGTGGGTCCTGTGCTCACTATGCCACCAGATTCAAGATATCCTGGCTGAAGAGGGGTGATACCCCGAAACCTGTCTCAGGATGCTTGTTTCTGGTCCAGGTAGGACCTGGTCTGGCAGTTCGGGCTGGATTGTTCCCATTGGGGACCAGGGTCAAGACTGATTTGCATATTACTGGGTCCAAACTTGAATGGCATGGTGAGCAAAAAAACTGATGGATTAAACCCAGATCTGTGACTGGGGGTGAATGTTTGATTTGTTCTACATTCCGTCCATCAACTGTTCTTTTTGCGTTTGGCTTCCAAGCTCAGGCAGTAGTAAGTTTGACAGGTATTTTGAAAGGTTCTTGACATCTCTATGTTATATGCACTCAATATATGTGCAAATTGACAAACTTATGAACTGATATTCTGGCATACATTCAGCCCTAGGTAGGTTGTAACAGTGCCATCATGTTTGACACTCCACATACAAATGTCCTTTTAAAACCTCTGATGTTGTTGCTTGCCTACATGCATGGGCAGAGACTTTGATTACTTCACTTAATTTAGCATGGCTATTAGTTTTATACATGTAGCGCATTTCCAATATGTGACATGGATAGTTATATATTTTGTGGCTCGTCTACAGCTAATGCTTTTTGTAGGACAATGGTGTCATGCTGAACTTAGATTGGCAGAAATGTAGGGAAATCTAGGCCATTTTTATGTGGGACAAATTGATGTGTATACAAGTAACTTTCTACTACAGACCTGAACACAAGAATTTAGGTTTTTACAAATATGTATGTGCTTTTGACCTCTAGGTGATTCTATACTTACATGCCTTCATTCTGTCATCATTGTTATGGCTAGAGAATGTTTAGATTGGGATCCTGAGTACATTTTGATACCTAGTCCTAGTTGCATTTTATTCTGTGCTAGTTACTGGTGTATGACATGTTTGACAGCATGTTGTTTGACGTTGTGAGTTTTACATTGATGGACTCAGATGCAGGAAATGTAGCCATCTTGCACCACAAAACTGGTGATCTAGCTAAATTTGTCAGTGTGGCTTGATACCTATGTGTATGCCTGTACCTAGACTGTAAGAATGGCTGAGAGATATGTGTGTTTTTTTACTGTTGGTATCATATTGGTTAAAGAAAAGTACATTTTCACATGAATATTGCTACTACAATTGCTGGATTAGTGAAGGAATGACACAATGGAACATAATTGTGGGTATGTTGTAGTAAGTTGTTCCCTTCTATGTGCACATGACATTAGGGGCCATATGTATTGTAAAGTGACGCAGTGCATCACAGCAAGTCACTTTGCTGCGTTGTAGCGCATCACAAGGAAAGGGCAGGTATGTGTGTTTTTTTTAGGCATACACCGCATTACTGTCCTTTCACCCTGGGCTAGCACCATGGTGCAAGGGTGCCTGTGGTGCATGCAGGATTGTTTTTGTATCCGATGGGACACCTTCCTATACAAAAACAATCCTTAGATGCATATACCTCTATGTGTGCTGCAGAATGCTAAGTCGCAATATAAAAAATATTTTTCCTTGTTATGTCTCCCCTGGTGAGGCCTATGTTTTTGCTGCATTACCAGAAATTCTGGAAATGCAACGTAAAACATGGGAGTTGCTGAAAACACCCATGCAATGCCCTTGGAACACCTCCCTTGTGCAGAGTAATGCAATGTATCAGTTTGCACTGTTTTGCAATACTCCAGATTTCTTAAGCCATTCAGAGCCACACAAAGTGGCTTTACATGGCTTCAAAGTTCGAAAAAGGTTTGCGTCCTGCATATACCACGATGCATGTTGCAAGCATGACACAAACTTCTCATAAATATACCTCTAGATCCATAGACATACACAGAGATGGATATTATCTCATACATTTCTAAATTTAAGTTGGTATGGTGTACACTTCAGATTTTCTTACCAATCAGTAGACCATTCCTATATTTACCGTTCTGGAAGCACTCATTCGTTGTACTGTGCTATAAAATGTAGGTATCTTGTGCACTTCCAGGATATTTGGCCAGCACATTGATGAACATCCCCAGAAGGTCCACTGTGGCCTGGACATTGATAGAATAGGTGTGCTTCCGGTTCCTGAAGAGGTAGGATGTTTCAGCAGGGGACACCAATTGCACATGTGCGCAATCCATTGAACCTAGGATATGGGAATCATGCAGTGGCATAGAAGCTTTGCTTGTGTCCAGTTGTTGTTGCTGAGTCTTGGGGAAGACGAGGCACTGGGGGATGAGTCAGATTACGGCATCCAGAACATGGGGGGGTGCAGAAAATGATCCCTGTGATATTCCTGCCACTCTTATTGTTGTACTTTGGAAGGAACCAGAGGCTCGCATGTGAAGCACAACCATTAGTTTCACATGTGGTGTGATGTTGGTGGGTCTTGCAGTTGGCGACTGGAGAAATGGCAAAATCTTATGACGAGGTTGAAGGATGAACCCCCTCCTGATTCCAAAATATTTTATGACCTCCTCCTCCCTGAGGTCAATGAAGGATATGCACTGGTGGAACACATGCTTCCTCCTCCTTTGCAGCCTACAGGGTAGTGGTGGGCCCCAGCAACTCCTAGCTGCAGCATCACGACGTCCATGGCGTAGTTGAGCTTGCCAGAATATTTTGTGAGGTAGCTCTTTTTGTACGATAGCCACTGCATCCAACCCTCGCCAGGGTTGCCAATGCGCAGCAATACCGGCACATTTCAGTTTTGCGATGCACTCCCCAATGATGCGGACACATTGGCAAGCCCATAAATATGACTGTATTACATTTACAATACATTTTGCTAAGGAGCAACTACATTGCATATATTATATTCTGCTTGGCGCAGCTACTTTTGACGCAGCTTTTGCCCCTGGCAAGCCTTTAAAAACAAAGCATTTTGGCAAATGCGTTGTTTTATAAATATGGGTTACCGCTTGAGCCGCCTCTGCATCAAAATTCGTGGTGCAGCGCTGACGCAGGCCTCTCATAAATCTGGCACTTAGTGTGGTGAATAGTCCTGGGCCTGCAACATGGCCAATTCCTGACTAGCTGTGTATGTTATAGGTCTCTCTGCCCATGCAGCTACCAACTTGGTCTCCTCTAGGCTTTGCCACTACTCGTAGGGTTAATGAACATCTAGTCTTGTGGTATCAGTAGTGTTTTGTGTACCTCCCTTGGTGGCTCTGAATCTTCTGGCATAGCTATATGGTGTGAAAGAAGGTCCCAGTTGAGAACCACGACTATTGCAATTGGTTCATCTTCCTTTGCCACAAATGGCAAATAAAGGTGGCTATTAGCATATTCTGTGAAAGTATTTCAGTTGTATTAATCAGATTTACATTAACACTGCAAGATAGCGAGAAGCCATTTTGCCTCTGTCCAGTCAAGGAGAGCCTTTGCTTCGGGAGTTCTGGGGTGTTGTTTACTACAGTTACATAGAGCAAGGATATACCCTTCTGGTTTTCCCTTTCCTTTTTTAACCTGGACTCCAGCTGAGTAAACTGGTGGGTGGGCGGGAGGGGCATTCTGGTCTGTATGTCTGTTGAGAGCTTATGGAAATTGAGATATTGGTAGAGTTGTGAATTGTGTAGTGTGAATTCTTCCACTGACTGTGCAAATGTTTCCGTCTGTATACCGTCCCAAACTTCCCCCAGTTTTCTCATGCAAACTGGTTCCATACTGTAAAATCTGGCAACCCAGCTGTCTGGCTACGCCAGGCCCCATATCTCAGGGGAGTGCCTCACCAGTGAGGAGTCCCTCCTATTGAATCCATTTCATTGGTTGGTGCCATCAGGTAACTGCCGCCTGAGTGACCTGGGGACGGTCTTCTTTGAGTTGTCTATAAATCAGGTTAAAAAAAACACGTTGGCCCAGTTGATTCAGTTGAAGTTAGATTCCCGGGTCATCCCACTCCAGAAATATCAATTCATTAATGAGAGCTATCTGGGATGCCTAGTAATATAAATTATGTTGGCGATATATAGAACCCTATTGTAAGTAGACATAACACTTTTCAGGAAGGATATTTGCAGGAGGTCCCCCAGCTAAAAGGAACAATTACAACAAGGATTGCATTTTTTCAATTGCCTTCAAGGGAATTTTCTGTGGGCAGTTTTGCATCAAATAAACTAACAGTGGGAGAGAAACCGTGCTTAATTTGAGCCTGTGGTTTCCGGTGTTCAGCACCAGCACTTAATTCTTAGCACTGGCTCTTGTGACAGTCTGCCATATCGCTGCGCTGTCTGCCAAATTTGGGTATGATTACAGCAGTAGTTGTTTAATAATTTAATATACATTAACAAACCCTAATAGGTGCCCCCAAGCCATTATTATCACTTTGGGGACTTGAATAGTCTGAATTGTCACACTTGTAGGAAAGCGATGGTTAGACGTTCTGTCGGAATTTTAATTGACAGTGCTGGCAAGGGAAGGGATGGTGTAAGTTGTTGTGTCCTCCCGACGAGCGCCTCAGCACTTATTGTTTTACAAAATAACCACTGGAGATTAACAATTTTAAAGAGTGCATCCTGCCTTACAAAGGATTGTAGTAAGTTACTACAAGTCCTCCTGTGAATATGGAATGGAGGCAAGGGCTGGCTTGTTGCTAAACAGATGCTGACTAGGAGCTGTGTAGTCATTTGGCAGGCAAAATGAGGACAATGGAACAGTTACTCAGCCACGACAGTGGTGGACTAACCCAATTTTCTTTTTATCTGGAATGTGGGAAGTTTTTTAATTTTAATGTACAGTATGTATCATCAACAAATGCACCACTCAGTCATACTGTATTTTGTGTCACCTTTCAATAAAGGACCTGTTTGTTTAAAAAAAAATTACTCCAGGTCACCATATCTCCTTTTACTTTCTTAAAGGGTCAATATTCAGCTTCCAGCACCTCAGTTGGGGCCACATGTAGTAGGGAATGCTTTGCGATTACCAAATAGCAAATTTTTGCGATTCGCTATTTGGTAATCGCAAACACAAATGTTCTTAAGTGTGATTAGCATTTCTTGGGATTCAGGTGAGTTAGGTCTTGTTTTGTGGCCTATTGGGAATGGCAAAAATTACAGGGATGGTGGTCTGCTGGGGTCAGCTAACCACCATGTTTGCGACTGCATTTCAATAAAGCAATGTTTTTTTTTAAATGCAGCCCGTTTTCGTTAAAGAAAAATGGGATGCATTTCAAAAAGAAAAAAATTCAGTAGCCAGTAGCCAGTGGTCCATGGAACCGCTGCCTGCTCTTAAAATCATTCTCAAAGAGGAAAAGGTCCCTTGGGGACCACTTCCCGTTTTCGAATGGGTTACCAACAACTTGAAATTGGTGATAAAATGCAAATGTTTTGCAACCTCATTTCTGTCGCAAAACATTCTCACATACCACTGCAATTTGGTATTAGGAAGGGATGGCCTAAATACGTAGCTTCCTAACACCGAATCGCAAATCCAGTTTGCGATTCGGTAAAAGATTAATAAATCGCGAATAGGGCTTGGTTCATACCAAAATGCATTTTTCTGGAGCATTCCGCCACGTTCTGCTAATTCGTCCGTTTGAGACTAGAAAAATCCTTCGCACATCTGGCACTTGGTCCTTAGCGACGTAGATAACAAGGTGTTTATAGTGGTCAGATACCAATTTGAGCCCAGTTGTGGCCTGGAAGTGGCAATCTGCACCAGTGACAGGCAGGGGAGTACATTGTTTTACTCCAGTTAATGCCGTCTGGAGGCATAGGCATAAACCCATAGCATTTTCATTAGTCGGTGATAGAGCAATCTGGGTCCTGCACATACAAGAGTATGCCATTGTCAGATAGCCCTACCTGATCCCTTACAACTACACATCTCGCCAAGTCCACTCTGCACGGTCTCAATTATGATAGCAAAGCAGAGGGAAGACAGGATTGAACCTTGAATTACTCCATGTTCAATCAGGAAAGGGGTGGTGTGGACCTCATTTACCGTGACTGGGGCCCATGGAGCACAGTAAAGCTTGTTGTTTTTATATATATTTTTATTATTTTATACATCATAGCACAACAGTCAAACAGCATATGATATGATTGCACATTAACACTTTGCAGAAATTCAGACAGTATATGTCAGATTAGTTACAAACAATGAATAAAAGTGCCAAACCCCAACACCCCCCCACCCTACTACTCTTAGTACATCTCAGTCAACTTGGCATTATTATGCAATCAATACCTATTGCAAATTCGATTATGTATTCATGCACCCAGGGAGCAATTTGCCGTTGTCAGCCTCCCCACCCACGAGGTTCCTCGATCTCTATCCCCCTCTCCCGGCCATCTGTACATCCCCCAATCACAAAAGGAGTCAAGCGTCTCCAATTAATGTATGTTTCCCCAGCAGTAAGAGATGGAGTATTTGGTGATCTAAGGTCTTGCAGCATCTGTGTCCAAGCCGATATGAAGTCCGCTAACCTCTCGTCTGTTCGTACATGTTTCATCCTAACCTCGTCTGCCACTGCCCAGCTGGAGAAATCCCTAAGCCAGTCTCCATATTCTGGGGGAACAGGTCAAAGCCACTTGATCGCAATATGAAATTTTGCAAACAAGAGTCCTAACAGTATAAATTTGCGGCTTAGTTTATCCCCTATGGCGTAGGGAGCAATCCCAACAGTATCACCTTAGGGGCACGTACAATTTTCCACGAGGTGGCTCTCTCCAAACCCTTCACTATGCCCCTCCAGTAGGATTCCAGTGCACTATAGTGCCACACTATATAAAAGAAGTCAGCCGACGCCGCAGCACATCGCGGACACTGAGGGGAACTCTAGGGATATATGCGATGGAGGATGTTTGGGGGTAGATACTTCTGATGATTATAGTTATATTGTGTAAGTTTAAATCTCGCATTTGAGGTACCAGTCTTAGCACCTTCATACATGCGTTTCCACTCTGAGGCTGAAACATCCTTTTCGAGTACCTCCCTCCCCCACCTATGCTGCCGAGTCGGTATAATGCTCTCTCAAGGCTCTATAAGTATGGGAAATCAGTCTCCATCTGCCTCCCAGGGACAACAGTGCAGTCAAAGTGGCTGAAGCTGGAGGTTTGTCAGGGAGGCAGGGCCACAAACTGCAAGCCGTTGTCGCCATTTTAGCATTCTGCAAGAACTGGCCCTCCCCCAGCTGAAAAGAGTCAATTGCGTCTTTTTTGGTGATAAATTGCCCTCCTAGATAAAGATCCCCCAAGACATCACACCCCTCATCCTTCCATTTCTTCATGGACCTAGCTAAGGCAATCCTCACAAATGGCTGCATATCCCAAACTGGTGCATCCCTAGTGTATGGGGTGCAACGCAACACGCATGACACCGTAAGGGCCCATGTATTACATACCTATTGCACTATATATGGGACTCTTCTTTGCAACGTCCGGCTTCCCAGTAACAGGGCTGACAGGGTATACTCCCCACACAAACCCTGTTAAAACCTCAACTCCCAATTACTGTCAGGGTCAAACCAATGTACTGCATGCTGCAGTTGTGAGGCAAAATAATAAAGTCCCATATGAGGGAGCTCAATCTTTCTGCGTTCCCATGACTGCTGTAGCATAGGCAGGCTCACTCTCTTCCTCTTATTTTCCCATAACAAGTCTAGTATTAAACTATCTAAGCGTGCAAAGTGTGGTCTGGGTACCTCATAGAGGGTATTCTGCAGACCATATAGGAACTGCGGCAGAATAACTATCTTCGTAATGGGTACTATACCCATCAATGAAAGCAGCAAATCCCTCCAAAATCTAATGGAAGTCCATAATCCCTCCAATACCCTGCCATGATTAAGGTCATAAGATTTGTCAGCAGTATGTGCCAATCGTATCCCTAGGTACCAAAGACCATCAGATCCACAGTGTCAATCTGGTCTCAAACTATGGCGCCCTATCGGGAATAAGTAAGACTTTCAAAGATTAATCCAGAGCCTAGAGCACTCCCCAAATCTCCGTAGGGCATTTAAAGAAATGGGGATTGAAGACTCCGGGTGCTGTACGTAAACCAGGACATCATCCGCATATAAGGAAACCACATGTGCAGTCTCCCCAATGCGCAATCCCCTTGGGTTCAGTACCACGCGAAGAAAAGCCGCAAGTGGCTCCATTGCAATAACAAACAAAAGGGAGGACAGCGGATATCCCTTTTGCGTCCCCCTTCTCAATTGAACCACCTCCGAGATTACTTCCTCAAACCGCACACGGGCCATCAGACGATCATATAAGAGCTGAAACCAGGATATATATTTCAGGCCGAGGCCCAATTTATTCATAACTTACCATAGATACCCCCAATCCACAGAATCAAAAGCATGCTCTATATCAAGGAGAGCAAACACAACAGGGATCTTCCACTGTAGGGCGGTATGATAAATATGGGAGAGGCGAGGAAGATTCAACATCGTACTGCAGTGGGGAATTAAGCCACATTGATCCTGGTGAATTCGGGATGCCAAATGCGGGAGAAGACGCACCGCCAGGATGCTACTCAGTATTTTAACATCCTCATTTAGACGTGATAATGGTACACAGCTGGATCTACTGGATCTCTAT
The DNA here is from genome assembly GCF_031143425.1 of Pleurodeles waltl. NCBI lineage: Eukaryota > Metazoa > Chordata > Amphibia > Caudata > Salamandridae > Pleurodeles > Pleurodeles waltl. The sequence goes on from NC_090451.1 coordinate 601,634,928, forward strand.
CCGGCTTGGGGATCAAAGACACCAATGCCTCTTGCATCGAGTCTGGTAAGTGACTGTGGTCAGTCGCCTCTTGATAAACCTTTAATAATTTTTCTGAGAGAATGTCAACATATTTTTGGTAATACTCTTCCGGGAGTCCATCAGAACCAGTCGTTTTTGGCAAGTGTTTTATGACAATCTGCATTTCATCTCGAATTATAGGTGTGTCTAATAGGGCCTTGCTGTCACATGTCAATCGAGGGAGCATGACTTCGTCCAGGAAGGCAGTCTCAGTATCTAATGGCACATTATTAGTCAAGGCGTAAAGTCTGTCAAGGTGCTCCTTGAATACTTTATTAATTGCTATGTGGTTGCAGTCAGATTGTTGCTTTAGCAGGCATGCCAACAATGCACCCGCCTTGTCGCCCTCTGCATGGAAATGATGGTGATAGTCCATGTAAATGTACCTTTCCAGGCGTCGCCAATCATCTAGCAATGCCTGTCGAGTTTGCTGCCATTCCTCAACACACTGTGGTTGTGTAGGGAGGCATCACACCCGGAGATATCTCTCTCAAGCTGGCGCATGACACTATATATATGGTCTGTAGACAGAGTCCCTTAATCACCACCTTCATAGCTTCCCAATCTCAGCCCCTAGTCGCTGATGGCCCCTAATTAGTGACAAAGTATTGTGTCAGTCCATCTCTGACTGTCCTCTCGAAGGGTACATCAGTCAAGATTTCTAGGGCGTAAATGCCATGTTGGGAGTACCGGCCTCTTATACCCCTTACTCAATTTAACTAAGAGCGGAGAATGATCCGATATGTATTGGGCTAGATAAGTAATAGCTCTCACCTGTGGGGACATTGTTTCGGACATAAAGTAGTAGTCCAGTCTACTGTAGGCGTGTGTTGCGGGTGTGTAACAGGAATATATCCTTAGAGTAGGGTGCCTATGTCACCAGAGGTCTTGTAACTGGAGTTCCCATATAGTATCTACCAGTTGCCCCGTCAAGTGAGGTTTCAGTGGTTCCTGGTCTAGCATGCCGTCCAAAACACAATTGCAGTCTCCTGCCAGCATAATCTCTGCCATAAAATATGGGGAGGCAGCCTGGATCACATCCCTAAAAAAAGGTCCTGCTGTCCACATTAGGGACATAAACATTTATCAAACATACTTCACAGCCATCTAGGTCTCCAAACACAACTAAATACCTTCCTTCCGGATCCAGTACATGACAATTGTGTTGGAATGGGACCCCAGGGGCTACCCAGATCAAGACTCCCCTAGCAAAGCCACTATAAGAGGTCGCATAGAGGTGGCCTCTCCAGTGTTTTTGGAGACTAGGAATACAGGTTCCCAAAGTATGAGTCTCCTGTAGCAATCCTATTGATACATGGTAGCTTTAAGATAGGCATGAACACGGCGACACTTATCCAATTGGGTCAAAACCTTGTACATTCGAAGATAGTAATTTGTAAGTGTCTGGCATACGTACAATCTAGTAGATATCTCCAGGACGGCCATCATATATATCATGACTGAGAAACGAACATTTTCAGAATCCAGTACAAGCAGTAGATCTCCCTTTTCAACCTGTAAATAAGGAACCAAGGAAAGAACATTCCTTAATGTCCCCAGGCAGTGACCCGACCCCTTCCCGTCTTGACCAGAATGGGGTAGAGGCCGGTGGGCCTTGCTCCGTGACCCAAATAGATAATGGGAAAAATAAATTATATATATCCCTGTTAACTAATTATGCAAACAAGTCTATGTAACATTACGCTTCGTCAGAAGTCATCACTGAGCCAATCCACGAGACAGTGCCTCCAGTGGTCACTACTCCGCATCAACCCCTATAGGGCTATGGGGCCGGCCATCCCCGCATACCATTGTAGGATACATTGGATTTTCATCAGGATATCTAGACCTTCACATAAGACCAGAATGAAACTAGACAATAGGAAGGTATCACAACAGCTTTGTTGCCAATTAACATCTATACAACTAGTGCAGTTCATCGCATATCAGCAATAGTAATACCCGTACAGACAACTCTGCATTCAACAGTGTCATGGCGGGCCATCCCCTGTGGTATCTGTGTCTGAGTCAGGATGACTTTGACGTTCTCCAAAGGTGCTCTGCTCATAACTGTCGTCTCCCTCAGTGGCAAGAGTACCATCAGGTTCCACAATAACTTTAACAGTTGACGCTAGGGATTGGGTGGCACCCCTCATTCATTTCTGGTTTCGTCTCTTTGAACTACGTCTACCTGTAGTTTCAGATCTCCCAGCTTCCGGAACATGTTGAGATCCTAGCTGAGGGGACACCGCGTCCACCCACTCATGCGCTTCCTGTGGATTAGTGAAACAATTGACCTAATTGTTTGTGGATTACTCTGAGTTTAGCCGGGAAGACTAAGTTGTAGCGCAGATTCAGGCCACACATCTTTTTTTTTTACGTCCATAAAGGATTTTCCTTGGTTCTGCCCTTTCTGGGTGTAGTCCAGAAAGACAAGTATTGGGTGTCCTTCATACTGTGGCTGTCACGTTGCGATCTTTATAATGGAAAAAATGGCCATTAATCGCACGGGCGGCATCCCGGGGCACGGAAAAAACATCAGAGCCCTGTGTGGTCTTTCAACCTTCCACCGGGGGACCACAGTAGCCAGCCAATTCTCCAGGAATTGTTCCACGTTACCCCCCTCCAACACCTCCGGGAATCCTACAAAGCGTAAATTGTTTCTGCGCGAACTACCTTCTGCGTCTTGTTCCTCAAGCCACACAGTGAGCTTCTGGAGGAAGGAGACAATATCGTACAAGGCAGCTACATCACAGTGGAGCTCACCAACTTTATCTTCTACCACTACCACCCTGTCCACCACCTTGCAGAGGTCTGTCCTCAGTAGTGTAATATCCACTGCTACGGTGTCGATCTTGGTGTCCAGCTCCATACACGTGCCCCCTGACTTCCTTCAGGATATCAGACATGGAGAGCTGTTTAGGATCGTAGCCTTCCGTAGCACTTGGAGAATCATCCAGTGATTTTGTACCCCTCTTATCCCTATCATGGGTGGCCTGCATATACTTCACAAAGTTGTTGGCCTGAGACTGCCGTCCTCCTTTGTCCTTTTCCATGTCTACTAGGCCGTTTCAGTGCCGTGTCCAGGCCACAGAGTAGGGCATTAAAAAATCTGAAACCCCTCTGGTAGTGCCAATAATATGTCTGGCAGTCTTCAGCAAGCCTGTGGCCCAGCCAAGTGCCAAAATACGGCGAAGGCGTCCCCTCCACCGCAAGCACCTCCAATCAAGGAAAGAATCTTGGCATGCTTCACCATTGATGCCCCAGTCCAGCTCCCACCACACTTCACATGGGCCCCCAACACCTGAGGTCCACCCTCACAGTAAAGGGAGACTGCTGCAGCCAGACCCGGGGTCTGCTATTCTCCCTTAATTCATAGCACCTCTAAATGTCCATGTTGTGACAGCCGAGGGTCCTACTGCATCTCTGCTGAACTGGTGGCCAACCATGGCCATCCGAGCCAAGTCAAACCGACCGGGCGAAAGGCGCCCGCTACAATCCAATCAAAGGCCCAAATAGGGCACTGGGGGCACAACTGATCACCAGTCCTCCATTCTCGGCACCACCTGGCCGCTGTCAGCGTTCCTATTGCAGCATTTGCTGCGTCATCCCGCCCTCCCCCCGGCAGCCACCTCACCTCGTGGACAGGCTTCGGCAGCTGCACCCAACATGCAGGCCGCACACTCAGACCTGACTATGAATTGCGGCCCAGACAGCACCAGTGCCTGGGCCAACGCTGCTGCCTCCGCTCGCCTCCTCATGTCAGAGGGGGGCCGCACACCCAGTGCAGCTCATCCGCATCCTGCAGTCCAGCACTCCAGGCCCTCCTTTCACCCGACAGGGAGAATCGGTGCCAGCGCCTCACAGCTGTCAGTGTTCCTCTTGCAGCATTCGCTGTGTCGCCTCCTCCTGAGGCCGCCTCACCTTGGGGACGGGCCTCGGCAGCTGTGCCCATCCTGCAGGCCGCACGGCTCACGGCCTGACTGCGAATTGCAGCCCAAACAGCACCAGTGTCTGGGCCGGGCTACAGCCCCTGCCCACCTCCTCGCGTCGGGGGCGCACACCCAGTGCAGCCTATTCACCTCCCACAATCCTGCACTCCTGGCCCTCCTCTCACCCGATCTTCCGGTTGGGAGAAGCAGTGCCAGCACCACTCCGTCAGCTCAGGGAAGCAGGCCAGGCCAAGATTTTAGCTTCAATATTTATGAGCAAGATAAGCTGGTAGGGTGTTGGTCTGGGCTCCAACAGGTTTTAAAATCACCTAAATAGTGGTGCAGCGTGATACTCCGGAAATATGCTCGTCGGTAGTGCTTCCTCAGAGGTCCAACACATACAGAGCCAAACGGGAGTTGTAATTTTTAAAGTATTCCCTCGACAGGCAATTGGGGTCTGTCGTTTTGACAGAAGGCATATATTTAATTACATTTAGGATCTCTTTCTCTGCCAATGGGAGTTCAACTGTTGTTTATCCTCGTAAAAAAGCTTAGGCAATATCAGGTCCTCCACAATGTGGTTTTCTTGCTCTGCTTCAGGAGGATCCCAGGCTCTGTTGAGCTGCATATAGTATAGAGCAAATGTCATTATTATTAAGAGGTCTCAGGAGAGTTCCCCCTCGTGGTCTGTGATACCTGGTATAAACCTTTGCGCTATAGCCCTTTTGGCAAGCCACTATAATATTTTGGACGACTTGGCCCCCATTTCATAAGTTCAAAACTTTGTGGTGGCCCAGACCAATTTGGTTGTATCTAGCAATTTATTCTTTAATGTTTGGTTGCAGGGGTCTATGTGTCAGTGTCATAACCACTTTCAGCAGGTCACAGGGCAAGCAGGAGCTACTGGGCCCCACCATGGTGAATGTGGCCTCCTAAACTTGACTCTCATTGGTAGCACGGGTCGAGCAGTGTACGGCTTCTCAAGCACCGGTCGGAGGGCAGGTACAAGGTGAACTCCGGCTCAAGACTCAACTACATCCAACAACCCTTATAAATAAATGTCAAGCCAAATACTAGCTTTTATGAAAAAAGTAGTATTTATATATTAATACAAAGTGAACTATGACATACACAAACAATACACATTACCATTCTAAGGCCGGCACTTTAACATTATGTGGGTAGATCCCCGAGTCTCACTTTCCTGTATACAGGCACTGATTATTCCCCATTTACGATAGGCAACATTCAGGTTAGGCCCCACTATGAGTCCGAGTCTTAAAAGTCCCACTGTGGCTTTTTAGGAATCAGAGTGGTCCAGCGCTATAATGCTGTGAGGTGGAGCAACTTTCCCCTGGATTCTCTGGCCCGGTATTCAGTTTTACTCTCTCCTGCTGTTATTGCAATTTGGAAGACCCCTGGAGCATTCAGCACTGCAGCATCCCCGTGGAACTTGAGTGGTAGCCTCGTCCCCGCAGGCCAGGTGGCTGGCCATCGTTGGCATCTTTCAGATGATGCATTAAGTTCCTCTGATCCTGCTGGCAGGTCAGGTACAGTCACTCAGTTCCGATGCTTAACTTGGGGGTCGAGGGCCATGAGTCAGCACCTGCTGCTTTTGCGCGGTCACACGGTGCTCCTGGCGACAGCCCTCCTTCTTGGTATTCGGGTGACGACCCTTGCTCTTCGGGTGACGGCCCTTGCTCTTTACAGTGGTCCCTTTGGCATACGGGGTTGCCAACTTCAGTCCACGTAGGGCAACAGCCTGATTAGTGAAACAGTAGCTTTCTTCCTGGCAGCTCTTTACAGTGCCACCAACATCATTCTGTACATACGCAATGGCCTGATATCTATCTAACTAAAGGTTATCCAGGCCCCCAGTCCTACGCTTTCTGATTCCCGTGATTCCCTTATTAGCCTCCTTCTGAGATATTCCCAGACCCCACTGACCTTTTCAGAAACAAAAAACCCTGCTAATGTGCACAGGAAAGCCTGGCTCTCCCTTTCCCCAGTCTGTGCCCTACCCACCTCTCAGGAGTTAGGCAATCCACAAATCTGCCTGGGGGTAAACTAACATTCCCCAGAACATTCTCCCACCCCACTCCTCTGGAGCTGAAGCTTCTGTTACCCAAACTAAACTGCATATCTAAAAAGGACGTGATGTGAGTGACCAAGCCGAATCCACATCCCTTCCACAACAACATCCTCTCTCTCTCTCCTGCCCCGGGCCCCAACTATTTTGGGGATAGGAAAAGCAAATACATAAATGTTACAGGGAAGCATTGACTCTTACAAAATGCCTTGAAAGGGGCAGGGGTGGGAGAGAGTAAAGGAAGCCTAGGGTTCTAACCAAGCCTGAAGGAATCACACTGTCAGGTGCACTTGTACACTCAACTTCATGTCATGTCTCTCTCTTCTATCATCTACTTTGCAGGGGCCCCTATTCATGTCTTTCGTCATCACCGATTTGTTTTGGGGTTGAGGCATGCCAGGGACATCCAAAATGGGCCATATGGCCCAGTCGTCATAATGGCCTCTTGTGCACAAAAGAACAACTTTTTTCTGGACCAAGGACTGTGTGGGGAGCCTCCTGCGCCCTGCTACCAAGTGAACCCAGGGTCACCCTCCCCGCCACCCAGTTCCAGGCCTTCTGAGGAGTCTCAAAGAAGGAGAACCCCCAGTGGTAGGACTTTCAATTTCACAGGGAAAAGGAACAGCTGTGATAATTTCATTGCCTTCAGCTTCTGCTTGAGAGCCACAAAGGACTTCCTCTCTTGCTGTACCAGCGTCCCATAGTCATGAGAAATTCTAACTTTCAAGGAATCAATGTTGAGTCAAAATGTTTATTCTGATTAAGATCCGCTGGTCGGGCCCCTTTTCCTTTGATATGTTCTCTGGTCCTGCCACCTCTTCCATGCTCCTCCTCACAATCAACCAGTTGTCCCTACCATCAGTACAGGCCCGCCCAAACAGGTGTTTTTCACCTGGCAGCAGAGGGCCCAAAGAGCACACGGTGCCAATTGTCTCCTGCTTCCACTGTGTCCCAGAGCCCTTCTACAGCACACTACTGGCTGTGACCACGGGTCTCAGAGCAAGATCCATTGCAGGTTTTGTGGAGCGATTTAGTCTCTTGTTCTAAAACCGAACCCAGTTCATCCTCCAGGGTGACGAGGTAAGGTTGGGCTGGCCAGGATGTGGTTCTGGGCCCAGATTGGAACAGACCTCCCATACGTTGCGCCGCCATTTGGGCGGTCAGGATATACCCCTCTGTATGATTCATTTTGTACAAAGACCACACTCTTCTGGCCAAAGAAAATACTACTGTGACGATTTCTAACATGAAAATGTTACAGGGTGTCTTCTTCTGCGTTGCACATATCATCTCAACAACACGAGTTTTATGTTTCACAGTTTCATGATTCATTTAGCAGACAAAATAAGTCTGGTTAAGCATTTTTGTGAGTTGGGCGTGGATGCAGCATTTGTTTTACCTTTCTCATATAGTGGTGAAGGAGTGGGAGCCTAGTGCCATCAAGTTCCCACTTTTTGTCCATGGTACTGGAAGCTGTTGGAGGAGAGTTGTGTTTTCAGGGTTCAAAGCTACAAAGCCTCAATGATTGCTTCTTGTATACTGCTAAGGCTCTCGAGTGGGCAACTGAAATTGAATTTCAGTGTATGTATGACGTGTGTAACAGAAGAAGGGACTGAGAGAGTCAAGGCAAGTTACAGACTCTCGCCATTGTGATTCTCCTGGGGAAGAAGCGAAAAACCTTTGTGTCTGCTGTTCAGTGGAAAAAAGACACTAAGGGCCACATGTACGAAATTCAGGTTTTGCGACTCGCAAATTGCGAGTCAGAGCGACTCGCAATTTGCGAGTTGCAAAACCTGATGTACAACAGTGTCAATGACACTGTTTACGATTCCCAATGGGGTCGCAAATGACCTACCTCATGAATATTCATGAGGTAGGTCACAATTTGCGACCCCATTTCCCTTAAAGGAAAACGAGATGCATTTCAAAAACAAAAAATGAAAAGTTTTCTTTTCATTTTGTTTAGAGCAGGCAGTGTGCAGTTTGAAACTTGTGCTAACTACAATTGTTTTTGCGGTCACAAAACAATCATACATGGGACTGCGACTCTCAATTAGGAAGGGAACGCCCCTTCCTACTTGCGACTCGCAAACCCTTTTTGCGATTCTGTATATAGATTACCGAATCGCAAAAATGAGTCTGTACATCCCAAAGAGCATTTTTCAAGTCGCAAACGGCACGATTCGCCGTCTGCGACTTGAAAAATGCTTTGTACATCTGGCCCTTAATTCAGTGCATTCATAGCTTGACTCGTATGGCTACTTCCCTGACAAAATAAATTGGAAACCATTGCATTTAGTGTATGGAAATAATGGTTCATTGGAAAGCTCGATCTTAAATTTTGTTTGCAAATGAGCTTTTCTTCCTCCTGCTTTTGCAAATTTGATGCATATCAGTTCTCACTGATGGACAGTATTCCAAAGAGCAAATTGCGGCCAAAGGCAAATATGCCACCTGCGTATTGTCAGAACTACTCTCCTCAATGTGGCTTCTGCAATGCAGCAGAGAAACGCACAGCATGACTGCTCCGAAAGGATGTATTTGTTAGTCTCCATCCGAGGAAGATTTTTCACCTTGAAAATGCATAAGCAAAATAATGGATTCAGTCTGTATATGCTATGGGAAAATGACTTCCTCAGCTTGAACGCTGCGAGTGTGAAGGTGGAGGTTATGGATGCCACCTCAGCTAAGATGTAATGCTTCGAAATCTGATTTTTGGCAAGGGACCGGACTTGAACATTCAAGTTTGTGATGGACTGAAGGGCTGGCTTTTGGTTTCGGTTTAATTCGTTTTAAAACCATTTATTGACGATGACCACCATTTTGGTATTTCCGGATAGAAGGCACAATTGCTGCAAAGCAAAGGCACATTTCTGTTTCCCAGAAGTAATTTCCTGCATTTTGGTCCTTGACAAGCATAATTAGCCTGGGTTCTAACTTCATCTTTAATAATGTGCTTCTCGGTTCTAAATAAGACAGTGTCCTCCTCCTTGAGAATCACCCTCTCCTATATAGCCCCCAGCGCAACTCGCTTCTCAGAAGCTGTTGGAGGCAGCATACTCCCGACTAGACAAACTCATCACTTACATGTGTGGCTTAGCACTCCAGTCTCTGGGACAACATAGGTGTGTCATGTATGAATCTAACAGTTGTTTTAATAGCTATACCATTAGGATGAGGGACCTTTATGGCTCTGAAAGCTAATGTACGATTTTCACTGTCTACTTAATTCACAGAATTTCACAGAAACTGTAGAAATATGCTGGCAAATGAATTAAGACCGTGGAGCTTAGGTGTGTTTTAATAACACATCGCGGTGAATATTTTTTTAGAATGTTTTATGGTTAGTCTGAAAATTTTGCCTTTTTTTTTAATAAGAAATTGTGTCTTTGCTAAAAATGTCTCAGAAAACTTCTGTGTTTACTGTCTGTTCAGCGACCAGTAGCACATCCTAAAAGTATTACACAGAATTATTCCTTGCTCCAGAAGTGTCACAATATCCTTTGTGCAAAGTAATCACAATGAGATGGCAGTGTGTGTAAAATAGATGTCTGCAGAGATCTGTGCGGCTAACTCAAGCTATCATCCTTCAGAAGTTGAGAAAAATGAGACGCATCGAGCTTTTGCGTTGTAAAGAAGCAAAGTTAATGCTAAGAAAAGTACTTCAAGAAAAGGTATTATAGAGGTGACTCAGGCAGCCGCAGAAAGGTAAATTGGATTGTTGGGCCCTGAAACGGACAGGCCTGTATATGCAGCAGGCATCGGCACCCTCTCTGGTTTGGGTCACCGTGACACTGGAGCGTTCCCCGTTTGTTGCTTTGCCTCTGTTTGTGACCGCTAGCCAGCCTTTCAGGTTTCTGTCTGGACTCCGTGGGTGATGGAATTTGAGCTCGCGCTACGTCGGCTCGTGCTTAGCCTAATTGTTCCATGCTGGCCCTAGGCTTCCGTTTATTGCTTTTGTTGTTTCATAGAGACCGTTTGTCAACAGCACCTGTCGCCCTGAAAGATTCACCTTTCCCTGTTGACGGTCAGCGTCTCAGCATCCCTGTGCTCGGCGCGCCTGCCGTGTACGGCGAGCGCTGCACTCCTGCCAGCGGGGACGGATAGGCCTCCGTCCTGCAGCCGAACCGCCAGAACTAGGAGCAGAAACTTTGCAGCTGCTTCTGTTGTTACATAAATAGTCTGCTTGTCTGAAGGTTGAGAAGCGTCGCTGGTATCTCGCAGCCAAGATCTGAGTAAACACCAGTTTGTACACGTTTCGTTTCCAGCCGCCATTTAGAGGCCTATTCCAGGCAACGAGGTGGATTGATCCAAAGCCGCAATTTATTATGCACAGTAAGTTAGCATTGTACTTGTCTCGCGTATCACTTTGCGTATACTCTCTCTCTAGGACCACAGTGGGCAAAATCCAGCTTGTACAGAATTTAGTGGCGTAAAGTCGAGTTTGCATCTTTGAGCAGGAGAGCCAGGTTCAAGTCTTGGCGACCGCTCTAATTCCTGTGCTTCACGGCAAATAACTTAATTTCCCAGTTCCTACTGAACACATGAATGTGTCCTTGTGTAAGGTAAGCCTCTCAAATATCTTTGGGTTGAGTAAGCGCTGTATAAAACTGCAAAAGACAAGATACCGGCGGAATAAAACAGTGCCTCGAAGCGCAGTAGAGTGAAGGGGAAAACTAAACCTCCAGGGGATGTAAATACATCCTAATCTTATGAATGTTTCTGTGATATGGAAGTCTCAGGAGGCCTTCGTCATATTCTGCAGATGGGGGTTATTTTACGTAACACTGCTGCACGTTACAGACCACCAATCTGGGTGAACGGGGAACACAGTTCTAGAGTAGATGCAAATAGATTTTAGTACTGAGTTGATAGTGTGCTGTTAGGAAAGGAACGACTCTGAGCCCCGCATTAGAGGCTGAAGCTGATCGTAGATTGTCTGTCTCTTTTGTACCTTCTGTGTAGATCACTGATACTTCACTCGATGTTTCCACAACTCGGCTTCAGTGGAATGTATAGCCTTTTCTTATGTTCCGGGGCCAGTTGGCGCCACACTGAAGGTCTATTGAAAGGGTGATATTAAACTTTATTTTGTATTGGTTACACATAAGCGTTTTTTTATTTGAGGAGTCTGCTTACATTTTGCCGAGTGTCTAATTTAGAGAACATGTAGAGCTTCGGCTATGTTGCAGTTTTTTTTTTGGAAACCTTCGTAAAGTTTTTTGGAAGCTTTGCAAAGTCTCAAAGGTTTACATTCTCTCCACATTTACATAAGGAATTGTAACTTTTATCACATTTGGTGTCACAAAAAAGAAACTTGTAGAGAAAAGCTCTCTACATTTGACATATTGCTTACAAAAAACTCTGTGGAAGATTTGCAAACACAAAGTCTGCATACATTTTCCATCTTGGATGGGCTTGATTTGAGCAAAAACTATCACACGGGTAGTGTGGGAAATTTTTGATCAGTCTTTTATCTGTTTACCTCCTTAGAGAGCCAACTGCAACAGTTGTAGGTTGTCCATACTTCCACTGGGCACATGAGCATATATACCTTGCATTCTTTGTGCTCAGGTCTCGGTTGCCTTTGAACTCCTTGTTGGCTCCTTAGGGAAGACTGGGCTCATTGCAGCCAGAACAGACTCCTTCAGTCCATAGGATTGGGAGTAACTGGACCAGGACTTATTGAGCCCCATCTGGCTGCCCTAGATTCAGTTATAGATTTTGACTCCACGCTGTCCTTGATCCTCTACTGGGAGGCTGTAATTGCAATGTTGATTTTTACTGTTGAGCGCGCAAAGCTCTCTGTTCCTGGTGTAATCCCTCTGTGGGCTTTTAACCACGCCCATGTGATGCCCATCAGTTTGGTTGGTTTGTGGGCTTGCCTTTTAAAATGAGCTTGAATTCATTAGTGAAAGACATACATACGTCATGCCTTTTCGGGTGATTAGCCCTCCTCGAGTGCATCGGCCAACATACGAGGTTCCATGGTTTCCGTATGGTTTCTGGACTACCTTTTCGTTTTATTTCGTAGGCAGCACTATCTCGCTGGGCAGTAATCGAGTGCTTTGCATGATTTTAACCATGTTACATGGATAATTGCACTTTTGCCGGTTACATGGATAATTGCACTTTTGCTGATACTTTTCACTGCAAGTGAACTTCTTTTTCCTTTTGTGTGTCTGCTTCACGCTCATGGTGGCGGTCGGCTCACTTATGTAAAACTGTTTTACTTTTCAGTTTATGTGGCTAGAAAAGTCCGGTTGTGAGTTTAAAACGCTTATAGTTCTAACTCGAGCAAACGCAAGACCCATTGAATTGCAAATGCTTGTTAGGTGTGTCTGCTCAGCCCCTCGCTGTCAAGACCCGGTGCAGATCTTGTTAATTCCTTTTCAGCTCCCCACATTCCCGGGACAGATCCTGCAGATGACGGTGCAACTCATAAGGCATAAGAACCAGTCTAAACAAAGCCTTTCAGCTGGCAACAGGCTTTGTCCCCTTGCTTTCTTTCATTGTCAGCTTGAATTCTCTGGTGTGAAGTTGACAACAGTGGAGGCCCAGCACCTCAGTTTCATGCCCAGATACAACTTGGTCACCCATGGTGTAGGTCCCACGGTCTTTGATGCAGCACCTGATGATAGAGGAGCAGCTGAAGACACCACCCCCTTGTCTCAACTGTTATTACCATTATTGGTCCATCTACCAGCCTCCACCTGAGTCATCAGAATTGGGTTAGGTACTGATCAGTATGAGGACCTGTTTCCAAATAAACACTAGCATGTCATCATGGGTGACTTTAAAATTAATGTTCATTGAGACATTGCAGACACTCTCTGAATAATGAGGGCACCTCATTTGATGATTTCAGAAGCTCCATCATAAATCAGCCATGACAATTAAGTTACTTGTTCTTATGTAAATTCAGGAAATAAGAAGGAAGCCACTTTATAAATCTGCATCTCAATGTCCTTGGGCATCAACAGCCATGCACATGAGGACAGTCTAATCTGTGTTTGAGAATACTTTAGACTCATCTTTGATAGCTATACCCTGAAGCACAATGTTCCGTCTTTCTAATGTGAGCAAGAAGACAAAATGTCTGGAAACTTATGGCAGAAAATGAACCAATCCAATGGGCATGATCAGAGTAGGTCCCCATCTCCTGTAGGAGTCCGACCACACCCTCGGGAGCTGTAGAAAATCGTGCTGAAATTGGACAGAGAAAAAGCAGTCAAAAGCCACTTATGACCAGGACCATGAACTTTGGTCTGACATTTGCTGGCAGTCGTAGCTCAAGTCCTTGGACTTGAAGCTGCACGCCTAGAGAGAGTGCTCTATCCAGTTCTATAAAGGATGAGGATCTCTTGTTGTTTAAGACAAGCATGGTCACAGAAAATTGTCAGAGTTATCTAAGTGACCACCAAAACTCCTCCCCACTTATCTTCAGAAAAGGTCTTCTAGCCTTTCGGTAGTGGGAGAACTTTCCTCTGAAATCACCAACTGGAGCATGCTGACCCCCCAGGAAACAGGCAGTTAAAGAGCAGGTTGGTCAGAGGGGAAAACAAGTGAGTTTCTTTTGGTGAAAAAGAGGCTAAAAATTCGTACCCACTTCCTGTGGTATTTCCGGCTCTTTTCTGTACTGACTTGAGATCGACTCTATCCAGTGGGTGAGGCTTTCTTTCCACCATCACTACACTTAGACAACCACTGATTCATGAATAGGTGAATACCAGCTAATCTAACGCTTCCACAGTCAAACAGGGTCCCTTTGGCCCACTGGGCATACCATGAGTATTGCAGGAACAGTGTAGTCCTCTTTGTAGGGGCAATGATTCTTCAGAAATATCTGTGGTGCTGTATATATGTTATCAGGTGATAAAAAGAAGCTGGAGTGGACTTGTACTTTGCTACTTTTGGCACAGCTGGCAAGTTTTGAGTTTGCTTATGTGTGACATTTCTATGGCGTTATTGTGCTTGTGTGTGACATTCCATTTTGCCTATGTGTGACATTCCATTTCCTTATGTGTGATGCCTTGAGGGAAAGAGAGTAAAATCGAGCAGCAAATTCATGTATTGTAATGAGTTAAATTATCATAATTTACCTCGTTTTGTGCAATGAGAGGCTCAAACACCTGCAACACCCCGAGCTCCTAATGAAAAGTCTCGAAGTGGCTTCCCTATTCTAATTTGAACTACCAGAAAAACAGTGACACCAATCCAATTAACAATTTGCTAATCACAGCATCCTGCCAGCTGCGGCTCTACACTCACACAGAGGCTAATTTAAGAATGGTCAACTCATTTGTGTCTGCTGTGCAGGACAGCCCCGCTACGTGCCATCAGCGTGCACCTTCTAAGAGCAGCAACTGCAGGCACTATGGCCTCGTGGCTTGACAGAACATGGTGGGACTGGAATTAAGTACATGAGGATCTAGTCAACCTAGAACCAGGGGATACAATACTATAGGTTTCAAATAGAAGAGAGGATCAGCAAAACAAATCTAGATGGTCTGGATGATCGGCTTGGAACAACGGCAGTTAATGCTTGGACATACTTCCGAACACATCTCATTTGGAAGAGGTCACCCTCTTTGTACTTACCTTAACTATCCAAATAAGCAAAATGTTTCTCAGTGGAATTACCAAACCAAAAAAAACCTCCCTTATCTTCCAAAAATAATTCCTGCACCACCCATCTGCATTGATTTCAAATGTCCAAACTACTTGACTTCACTAATCACGATCTGTCAAAAAGTTGAATTATATGACAGACACCTGAGAGAAGGAGCCGTAGTGTGGACCCCAGTAAGGGTGGGGGGGGGGGGGGAGGGGTTGTGGCTGACCATATGGGGCGTTACCTGATATCTATAGCACGGACCTGCAGTATAGATCTTGTTAGATATTGTTTTCATACAACCAACGTTTAAGCTTACTTACTCAAATCTAGCCAAAACTAGTCTGTAAAGATGTGAGCTGGCCCTTTAACTCATGCCTGTGCCACTGCCATGATCCAGCTAGCCCACCCAGCCTGCTCTCTTCTGGTAAGCTCAGACTGTCATGGCTCCAGATTCACTGCCTACGTTTGAATATCATGACCTTAAAGGACACAGATCATCTGCAGCCTCAGCATGTGTTGAAGTCCGGTGGCTCTGGCTTTCATGAGGATGTGTCTCCCTGAGTATCTAACTCGCCGGGCCGTGTGGTGGCACATTGACTAGGCAAGATACTTTCTTTGGCACTGTATGGCCCAGTCAAAGGGTGGCTTGGTTGGATGCCACTTGAGAAGAGGAGCGGGCCCGAGGGACAGTGTAACATTTGCTTCTTTGTGCACTTGGAGCAGTATTAAAGAGCAGTGGTGCCTCTTTGTGATGAGTTGGAGGTGAAACAGCGCAGCATCAGTCTGAAATATGTTATATAGTAAGTTATTTGGTATCGGTGAGTCTAAGGGACCAAATGGGATAGGCCCGAAATTCAAACTTTACCTTAGAAATTCATAAAAATGTATTTTTCATCCAGTGTTCATTGCCAGCTGAAGTGAGTGGGTTCTCACATTTGCAGGGCAGGCATGAATATGGCGTCTTGTGCATTAACTCACTTATTTCACTTAACCTCCCCAACAGCAGCAGCAGAGAAGGTGATTCCGCTTAGGCGAGGGACGTAGTGATACACTGTAGTGGATTAGCTTGGAGCACTTGATTTTACCATGCCCGTAAGACCCGAACCCTGACATCACTCTTACTTCACTGTGGAAGGAACAGCACAGGGCACAACGAATGCAGAAACCAGACAACTTCACGCAATGGGACTGATGTAGTAAAGGACAGGTCATGAATAGTTGTCACAAATTGTACACTGACTAATGATGACCTGTCTGATATTGCAATGTAACCCTGGTACCGAATAGGTCTCGTAGCAAAATCTCCAGTATGAGAGGGTTACAGAAAGACCTAACTAATGAATATTCATTTGGTTTGTGTTACCCCGTGATTGGCTACACGGGTATGTTGACCTGCAAAGGAACAGTTGAAGTGCATTTGCATTCCCAAATGGAAAATCCTTCTATGGTTGGCATCTTAAGTAATGGATAAAGTAGATCCTTTGCCACAGATAATTTAAAATGTGTAATTAGTCTACCCTTTATCCATGGGGTTCTGCGCTCATTCACAGCCTTCTTTTAGGTCCCCTTCTGACGGCCTTGAGGCATCTGTTGTCAAGGTCCCATCGTGGACTATATCAATACCCAACAGTGGGCTTTGGGTAAACCCATCCCCTAACATATGTTGGCTTTCTTGACAGTCTCATTTGCTTAATTTCCTCTGCTTGTGTTTGTTCCTCCCTTGGAGGACAGCTCATTACCATCCTTTTGTTGGGATAACTTGGTATTTTTCCATAGCTCCTTATCTGGAAGCTACTTTTTTGCTTTCAGCACTCTTTGGGACATGTCTTTTTTTTAGCTAAGTTTTTGCTGCTTCCCTCCTCAACTGCATCTTTGTGCTCTGTGCTTTGCTCCCCGAGGCTCGTTCACTGCTTCTCTGGCCTTCTCCTAACACCCCATAAGCTTCCCTCCTGCTCTGGGCACTTATTGGCGTTTACCTTTCTCTCCATCCCAGCCCACTCCCCCGCCCTCGACGCCCGTTGCTTTTGCTAGCTTTTGTGGGGTTGGCAGATGCTATTTGTTGCAGGACAGCTCCTTTCTTAAATAAACAAAAACAAACAATGTGACATTCTTTTTTAACACATATTTTTTAATTCACCACTTCAAGATGGACACCTGTCATCTTGATATGGTAAGTTGAAACAAAAACAAAGTGGCCTTTTCTCATGCACGCACATGCATAGTGAAGTATGTGTGCGCATGTTTTCACTTTACAGCATCTGTAGCATCATGGCATGTGTGCATTTTCATCATTGTATTTTTTGTCAGTGCTTTTCGGCAACCGTGGCAGACCCACACAGTCGATAATGCCTTTGAAAAGCAAGACCCTTTGGCTTTACCAATGTTTATTTTTCCTTAAGGGAACTGGCGCTGCCTTTAAAAAAAAAAAAAAAAAAAAAAACTCATTTGGGAACACATCGGTGGAGCAATGGCTGCCTGCTTCCCAAAGGGTCTTCCTCCATAATACCCAAAGGGGCGGCTCTCCTTTTATGAATAGGGTTACCGCATCACTTTTAGAGCCGGTACCTTTTGAGTGGTTTGCAACTACGACTGGAATCACAAACCATTGCCACGTTGCATCTCAGAGCAACGCTGATTTTGACCCACCTCCTCCCTGTGATGCAGAATGAGTTAGAAAATTCATTTCGCAAGGGCACTACTCATTCGCTAAATGGGCGTAATAGGTTTGAACAAATAATAATTTTGCAGGCGCCGTCAAGCCCGTATAGTGTTAAAGAATTTTTCATGCACGAAAACTGGGAGGTTCCCATTTTTCGTATTTCTCACTACCCAAGCCTAGCACTATCCTGGGTTCTATATTGTTCATGCCAAGTGTTCACCTGTTAATTTATTGTTAACACTGTGTGCTGCAGCTGCTGGGAATCGTTATATAATTGCAGTGTGGTGCCTTCGGTGACGTGTTCTTGTGTCTTATTATTATAGGATATGCCTCAGCAAGAGCAGAATGCCTGCATATTATCATGATATAGAGCTTCTGTTTAGCGGCACAGAAAAAGGGAAATTTGATGTGAAAATAATATATTCGCGTCTCATGTGGTTACCCTAGCTGCCTTTAAATAGCTGGTTTTATTTCCATTTCATGCGGTGCCGTTAAGCACTTTTATCAAGGGGAAGGCGGGAGCTGGGAACTGACGACGCAGGCTGGAACTTTGCTACGCGTAATGTGGTCGGCCCATCTTAGACCTAACATGCAGATGGGAACATTGCATAGGGCTGCACAACTCCACCCTGCTGTGGGATAAGTTATTGTCACCCTGACCAATATAGAACTACGCAGTAGTGGGGAAACCACCGGCTAAGCCAGCAGCGGTTGTGACGCGCTACATGAATAACCGGAAACTCCTGCCCTGCACCGTTACAATGTTTACATGTTTTGCCTTGGAGACTGGCTTATCTCGGAAGGGTTGGGTTGGAAGGACTGTCAGCACATGCCCGCGCTGGTGTCCTGATTGTGTTTATGTGGCTTATGACCATACATTCGGCAATTTATCAGCCAGGAAGCAATATTTTCTCGTGTTAGTTTAGCTGTCCTACGGCAGTGACATCGAATTTGACTTTACTTCGTAGTAATAGGAGGATGCATCTGTGTTTGTCAGTACACTTGTTCTAAATAAGACGTCTTTATTGGGCCACATTTATCTTCCCTATCGTGACATAACAATATGTCTATATTGTGGAGCTGCAGTACCTTTTGCTGACATTTGTAAAAGTCGTCGCCCCAAAGCTCACATCACTCCTCAGCGCTGAGGAGTAGGACAAATGATTCTTAGGCAGCTAATCGCAAACTACTGGTGATATACGTTCTGTTATTTATTATTTAGTCTGAGGTGTCACCTTTCCTTTCAAAATTAATCAGTGAGCCACTAGACACTTGATATGGCCATATTGTTTACCTGTGCTTGCTATATTTTCATATTTCCCTTTGTGCACTCTCTACATTTCTAACCGTTTCGTTGTTTTCATTTTCTTTTAATAAATTTGTATTTCTATAAATTACTCTGAATTCAATTGAAGGTAAAGAAAATAAGTCGACCTGGAATTAATCTACAGCACCATCCTGGTGGTCGCTTTTTACGAGTCAATTTGTAGGAATTTCATGACTCCTTCATTAAATCCAATGTTCTTTTAGATCTCTCCTACAGGCAGCTTCAGATTGATGTTCTCATAGACCATTTGCCGCTAAAAATATTAGGGCTTTGGCCCTGCTCCCTGCCCTTGATTTGATAGCTTTCTTGTCTATCTCATGTACTTGTTCTTAGGTTTTGGAGTTCCTCCCTATTTTTTGTTTGCCCTGCCTCTAGAGCATTTGTTCTTTACTGTGTTCTTATTGAATGACCTGTGTCCTGTGACCAGCTTGCATAGAGGGAACTAGTGGTTTCTTGTTCGCTCTCTTGTGTGCTGTTTTCCTCCTCAAAATCCCTAATCTTTGTATTCTCGCCTGATAATTTATTGCATTATCTCAGCTTTTTTTCTTTTCTTTTGTTTTAAACCATCCTTCTCCATTGTTCCTTGCCCTTCCCATCAGCTGCTCTCGCCAATGGCAGCAATTACTTCCTGCCCACATCTTGATCCTTTGTTACTCCTCTGTCCTTACAAGTTTCATTCTTTTTTAATGTTTTGTTTTTTTGAGAGCTCGGAAGCCTCTCTTTTCTCAACAGATGCTTTTCTGCACTTTGTTCATTTTTTTCTCTCAACAGCCACCTTTGAGCATATTTTCCTCAGATTTTTCCAACAACTTTTCATGATAACAAAACGTAATAGTGGTTACATCATGCCACATGCATGCACATATGTGGTGATGCATATGTGCCTAAATGTCATATCGTTGGGCTGCTATACAGGCTTGGTGCAAGCAAGCATTATCATGCTTTTTTGTTTTTTGTTTTTGATGATTCTGTTCAGCATCAGCAGACAAGCATTGTATTCCTTCTAGCTGATGCCGAAAGCATTGGCAAAACCATTAGCAAGATAATAGGTCTGCAGTGCTTTTAACAAGCAAGATTGGTTAGCTTTGCCAATGCTTGTTCTTCATATTTCAGTTTTTGCTTCACTCACTTCATAAAATAAATCCATCCCACCCACACTTCATTGTCCATCTTGAACCAACACCCACCCACCCTTCGTTGTCCGTCTTGATCACACACCCCACCACCCTTCGTTGTCTGTCTTGTTCCAACACAGATCCACCCTTTGTCCGTTTTGTCCCCCAACTGTCCACCCTTAATGGTCTGTGTTGATCCACCCACCAACCCTTTGTTATCCTTGTTGTTCCCCCCACCTGCACACCCTTCGTCGTCCGTGTTGGTCCACCCACCCTTTGTTGTTTGTGTTGGTCCCCCCATACCCACCCATCCACCCTTTATTGTCCAAATTGGTAAAACTGTCCAAGTTGGTCCCCCATCCACCCACCCTTCGTTGTCCATGTTGATCTACCACCCGCCTACCCTTTGTTGTCTGTGTTGATCGCCCACCCTCTGTTGTCCGTGTTGGTCCTTCAACCGCCCACCCTTTGTTGTCTGTGTTGGTCTGCCACCCGCCCACCCTTTGTTGTCCTTTTTAGTCTGATTTGTTGTCCTCGTTGGCCACCCACCTTCTTTGTCCGTGCTGATCCTCCACCCTTTGTTGTCCGTGTTGATCCCATACTGTCCGCCCTTCACTATCCATGTTGATCCCATACCCGCCCGCACTTCGTTGTGTGTGTTGATCACCTACCCTTTGTTGTCCGTGTTGGTCCTTCACCCGCCCACCATTTGTTGTCCGTCTTGGTCTGATTTGTTGTCCTATTTTGTCCGATTTGTTGTCCTCGTTGGGCCGCCACCTACCTATCCTTCTTTGTCCGTGTTGATCCTTCACCCTTTGTTGTCCGTGTTGATCCCATACTGCCCGCCCCCTTCGCTATCCATGTTGATCCCATACCAGACCCCTTCGTTGTCCGCGTTGATCCCCCACCCACCCAGATCCACCTCCCACCCTCCGTTGTTACACCGACCCACCCTTCGTTGTCAGTGTTGATTCCCCACCCTCCAACCCTTCGTTGTCCATTTTGATTCCCCACCCTTCATTGTCCGTGTTGATTCCCCACCCTCCCACCCTTCGTTGTCCGTGTTGATTCCCCACCCTCCCACCCTTCGTTGTCCGTGTTGATTCCCCACCCTCCGACCCTTCGTTGTCCGTGTTGATTCCCAACCCTCCCACCCTTCGTTGTCCGTGTTGATTCCCCACCGTCCCACCCTTCGTTGTCCGTGTTGATTCCCCACCCTCCCACCGTGTTGATTCCCCACCCTCCCACCCTTCGTTGTCCGTGTTGATTCCCCACCCTCCCACCCTTCTTTGTCCGTGTTGATCCCCCACCCTCCCACCCTTCGTTGTCCGTGTTGATCCCCCACCCTCCCACCCTTCGTTGTCCGTGTTGATTCCCCACCCTCCCACGCTTCGTTGTCCGTGTTGATCTCCCACCCTTCGTTGTCCGTGTTGATCTCCCACCCTTCGTTGTCCGTGTTGATCCCCCACCCTCCAACCCTTCGTTGTCCGTGTTGATCCCCCACCCTCCCACCCTTCGTTGTCCGTGTTGATCCCCCACCCTCCCACCCTTCGTTGTCCGTGTTGATCCCCCACCCTCCCACCCTTCGTTGTCCGTGTTGATCCCCCACCCTCCCACCCTTCGTTGTCCGTGTTGATCATCCAACCTCCCACCCTTCGTTGTCCGTGTTGATCCCCCACCCTCCCACCCTTCGTTGTCCGTGTTGATCCCCCACCCTCCCACCCTTCGTTGTCCGTGTTGATCCCCCACCCTCCCACCCTTCGTTGTCCGTGCCCTCCCACCCTTCGTTGTCCGTGTTGATCCCCCACCCTCCCACCCTTCGTTGTCCGTGTTGATCCCCCACCCTCCCACCCTTCGTTGTCCGTGTTGATCCCCCACCCTCCCACCCTTCGTTGTCCGTGTTGATCCCCCACCCTCCCACCCTTCGTTGTCCGTGCCCTCCCACCCTTCGTTGTCCGTGTTGATCCCCCACCCTCCCACCCTTCGTTGTCCGTGTTGATCCCCCACCCACCCACCCTTCGTTGTCCGTGTTGATCCCCCACCCACCCACCCTTCGTTGTCCGTGTTGATCCCCCACCCACCCACCCTTCGTTGTCCGTGTTGATCCACCACCCTCCCACCCTTTTTTGTGTTGATCCCCCACCCTCCCACCCTTTTTTGTGTTGATCCCCCACCCTCCCACCCTTCGTTGTTCGTGTTGATCCCCCACCCTCCCACCTTTCGTTGTTCGTGTTGATCCCCCATCTTCCCAACCTTTGTTGTTTGTGTTGATCCCCACCCTTTGGCCACACCCTTCATTGTCCGTGTTGGTCCACCACCCACCCCCCACCCTTTGCTGTCCGTGTTGGTCCCCCACCCATCCACCCTTTGCTGTCCGTGTTGATTAGTTGACGTCCTTGTTGGTCCCCCACCATCCCTTTGTTGTTGACCGTGTTGGGCACCCACACACGCACCCTTTGTTGTCCGTGTTGGGCCCCCACCCTTTGTTTTGGTCATGCTGTCCGTGTTGGTCCCCAACCCACACACCATTTGCTGTCCGTGTTGATTCTACACCCACCCACCCTTTGCTGTCCGTGTTGATCCCCCACCCTTTGTTGTCCGTGTTGGTCCCCCATTTGTTGTCCATGTTGGTCCCCCATCCAAACCACCCAACCACCCTTCGTTGTTGTCTGTGTTGGTCCCCCACCCGCCCACCCTTTGTTGTATTTGTTGGTCCCCCACCGGCCCAAACTTTGTTGTCTGTGTTGGTCAATTTGGTGTCCATGTTGTTCCCCCACCCTCCCATCCTTTGGTATCCGTGTTGGTCCCCCACCCTTTGCTGTCTGTGTTGGTCAAACACCCACCCACCCTTTGCTGTCTGTGTTGGTCCCCCACCCACCCACCCTTTGCTGTCTGTGTTGGTCCCCCACCCACCCACCCTTTGCTGTCTGTGATGGTCCCCCACCCACCCACCCTTTGCTGTCTGTGATGGTCCCCCACCCACCCACCCTTTGCTGTCTGTGATGGTCCCCCACCCACCCACCCTTTGCTGTCTGTGATGGTCCCCCACCCACCCACCCTTTGCTGTCTGTGATGGTCCCCCACCCACCCACCCTTTGCTGTCTGTGTTGGTCCCCCACCCACCCACCCTTTGCTGTCTGTGTTGGTCCCCCACCCACCCACCCTTTGCTGTCTGTTGGTCTGTGTTGGTCCCCCAACCAACCTACCCACCCTCCCTTTGTTGTCTGTGATGGTCCCCCACCAACCTACCCACCCTCCCATTGTTGTCCGTGCTGGTCCCCCATGCAGCCGCCCGCCCTTTGTTGTCTGTGTTGGTCCCCCACCCACCATTTGTTGTCCGTGTTGGTCCCTCTTCCAACTCACCCACCCTTTGTTGTCCGTTTTGGTTCCCTACTTGTTGTCTCTGTTGGTCCCCCTCGCAAACCACCCAACCACCCTTCGTTGTTGTCTGTGTTGGTCCCCCACCAGGTCACCCTTTGTTGTCTGTGTTGGGCCCCCACACGCCCACCCTTTGTTGTCTGTGTTGGTCCCCCACCCTTTGTTGTCAGTGTTGGTCCCCCACACTCCCACCCTTTGTTTTCTGTGTTGGTCCCCCACACGCTCACCCTTTGTTGTCTGTGTTGGTCCCCCACACGCCCACCCTTTGTTGTCTGTGTTGGTCCCCTACACGCCCACCCTTTGTTGTCTGTGTTGGTCCCCTACACGCCCACCCTTTGTTGTCTGTGTTGGTCCCCTACACGCCCACCCTTTGTTGTCTGTGTTGGTCCCCTACACGCCCACCCTTTGTTGTCTGTGTTGGTCCGCCACACTCCCACACTTCGTTGTCTGTGTTGGTCCCCCACACGCCCACCCTCCGTTGTCTGTGTTGGTCCCCCACATGTCCACCCTCCATTGTCTGTGTTCATCCCCCACTCACCTACCCTTTGTTGTATGTGTTGGTCCCCCGCCTGCTCACCCTTTGTTGTCCGTGTTGGTCCCCCACCTGCTCACCCTTCGTTATCTGTGTTGGTCTCCTACCTGCTCACCCTTCACTGTCTACGTTGGTTAATTCATTGTCTGTGTTGGTACATTTGTTGTTTGGTTGATCCCCCACCCGCCCACCCTTTGTTGTCTGTGTTGGTCCCCCACCCGCCCACACTTTGTTGTCTCTGTTGGTCCCCCACCCGCCCACCCTTTGTTGTCTCTGTTGGTCCCCCACCCGCCCACCCTTTGTTGTCTGTGTTGGTCCCCCACATGTCCACTTTTTGTTCTGTGTTGGTACCCCACCTGCCCACCCTTTGCTGTCTGTGTTGGTCCAATTCATTGTCCAGTGTTGATCCACTACCCTTGGTTGTTCGTGTTGATCCTATCACCCGCCCACCCTTTGTTGTCCATGTTGATCCGCCACCTGCCCACCCTTCACTGTCCCTGTTGATCTGCCACCCATCCACCCTTTGTTGTCCACGTTGATCCCCCACTCAGCCACCCTCAGTTGTTCATCTTTATCCACCAATTGTCTATATTGATCCTCCACCGCCTACCCTCCGATGTCTGTGTTGAAAACCCCACTCACCTACCCTTGTTGTCCATGTTGATCACCCACCTACTCACCCTCGTTGTCCTTGTTGATACCCCACCCACCCTCGTTGTCCATGTTCATATACCACACACCCAAACTCGTTGTTCATATTGATCCCCCTCCCACCCACCTTCATTGTTCATGTTGATCCCCCATCCACCCACACTTGTTGTCCATGCTGATCCCCCACCCACCCACCTTCGTCGCCCATCTACCCTTGTTGTCTGTTGATCCCCCACCAGCCAAACTCTCTGTTGTCGATGTTGATCCCCCACCCTCTGTTATCTGTGTTAATCCCCCACCCACCCTCTGTTATCTGCGTTAATCCCCCACCCACCCTCCATTATCTGTGTTGATCATACACCCACCCTCCATTATCTGTGTTGATCATACACCCACACACCCTCTGTTATCTGTATTGGTTGCTGTGCTGTTTTTTACATGAAATACATTTGCTCCCTCATACATTTTTGTCAATCCTGCCCTACTCTCTAAAAGTAGTCTATAAATTCTCCTTATTATCGACTTCACCAAACACCGTGTTATATTTTGAATCCTGTGTTTTAACGCCTGATTTTGTCTTTAGATCAAGCACTCTTAACATATGATATCTATTAGTATCAATGACATGACTCTGACTCCTACATCTTTTTAGACCTCATTGTCTTATGTAATATTTCCGTTATGTTGATTTACACACTTGTATGATTCATTGTCTTTGTATAAGGTGTGTGATGTAAAGTGCTCTGTCACCCTGCTTTGGGATGAGAAGCACACTTTAAGCTTAATGAATTCACAGGTAGTGACATTGACCCTGAATTTTCCCAGGAGATCATGTCACATGATCTTAACCCTGGTGACATTACAATAAGTGACACCACTGAAGCTCCATAATTACTGCATGATTATATAGCAACACAACACATAAAGGTCTATTTTATATACTACATTTATTAGGGTGTTGACATGATCTTTGAAAGTTGTGGGGAATATTATTATCCCTGAATTGTAGTGACCAAGTTAAGCAGCAAGCCAGCCCCCGCCTAAGAAGGCTCGGGGGGCCTGCCCTTGAGATCATTTTGAAACAGTTAGGGTCAAGTAGTGCATTCTAAAGCACAGCTGTCACATAACGTAGGTAGAAAGTAATAGGCTGCGAGAGGACACTTTAAATAGTCAAGTTCTTGAATGGTGTGCCAAGCCAATAGAACCGGACACTCCCCTGGAGGTGGCACAATATATCAAAAATAACTCCATTGTGGCAGGGCCAGCATTTTTGTCATGGGTGCCCTCTTAGGCCAAAAATGACAAACAAAATACTAGAGCCAGGACTTTTGCTACTAATGCCATCTCTATGCCATGAGTGACACTTACGTCAACAATTCCCTCAGTATATCAGGGACAGCATTTTGTGTTGGTTCCCCCCCTTTCATGTGCCTCGGTTATCCTCACTCATGATAATAATTACCCCCAATGTGATATTGCCAGTATTTTGACACGGACATTCCAATGCCAAGAATTTCCTAAAGTATGCCAGCTACAGTATTTTTCCAGGGGTGCCCTATATGCCAACAGTTACCCCTCACATGCCAGTACCAGTTTGTTGTCATTATGCCAAGACCTACCTTCAGAAATAATTGTCTCTAGCATTTCAATACATGTATTATACTGTTATACCAACAATTACCTCCGGAATGTTACTACTTGGTCATAGGTACCTGTCATGCTAAGAATTTCCTCCAGTATGCCGGTGCCAGCATTTTGCCATGGGTGCCTCCATAAGACAAAAATTACCTCCAGTACGCAATTACATATAGCAGGCTCACAAGCATATTACCACATTCTCCCTCATGCTCACTTACATCCACTCACTCACTTATCCTCACTCACACTCACTTATTCATTTTCACCAATTAGCACTCATTCATTATCACTCACTATTTTTCACTCATTCGTACTCTCACTCTTTCACTCACTTTTCCTTATCACTCACTCTGACTCAGGTTCTCACTCATTCACAGTCACTCAAATTCACTTTCTCTGACTCAGTCATACTTTCACTCACACATTCTAAATCGTTTTTTACTCACTCACTCTTCCTTATTCTCACTCACACTGAGCCTCACACACTCTAGCACTCCCTCTCTCACTCACTTGCAGTCACAATAAGAGTTTTCAAAAGTGCCTTTGCTTATTTTAGTTCTCATACGAAGTTTTGCTTATTGATAAAGAAAAAAACAGCTGTTTTTTCTTTTGTCAATCAGCTTACTCTGGGTTGTGCACAGAAATAATGCTTACAGTGGAGACTTTTTGCTGCAGATACCGCTTTATGAACCCATCCCGGGTTTCAGGCTGCATCTCGAAAGTTGTACTTATTTCCTCTTTACCTCAGCCTTTGCTGACTGTTGCAAGGGCAGCGGTGGATCCTAGTGACATCATAGCATGAAGTGACGAAGCAGGTCGTTTCTGGCAAGGAGTGGAGAGTGGCATTGGGCGTTAACATTCTTGGATGATCTCTGGAGGGAGCCGAGAGGAGGAAGCAGTGTTGCAAAAAGTACCTTTGCCTCGTCTCTGTGGTGTTACCACATAAGTTGTTAAATAACTCGTCATAATGTTATGATATAAGTTCCAAGTTGGAATGTAAGCATGATGGTTGGAGACAGTTGGTGTGGTCTTTGTGTATGAGGGACATACTTGCCTGCCGTCCCCCTCATTAAGAATAAATACTTCACTCTATACTCACCTTTCGTCGTTCGCCTTGTCACTACAATTTGGTGACAAGCCACAAACAATTACCAATCCGTAGAGGTGCACATCCATGTAGCCAGTGCAGCTGTATGAGGAATCTACTGTCCGGTGATATGTGGGGAGAGTGGATGGAGCAAGGCTGTTGTCACCCTGCGGTTGAGCCAGAAATTAATACAGCTATGACTAAACTTAGACAGCAGGCGATTGTATTGTGTGCGTCATAGTGCGTGAGGCATTACTGCTGCGCGAGCTCTGCATGACTGGAGTAAGGCCACTACACACATGACCAAACATCACTTGAGCAGCTACTCGTTATCTTCACCCTTACGTGCTTCACCATTATGTGGTAGCCATTTTAGGACTCTAAAGAAACTAGTATGTCGGCATCTTGTGAACCATCCGTGTCGAGAACTATTTTCTGTGACCACAAGAATTGAAACACAGTAACACGCACACCCATTGCGTGTCAAGTTGCGTAAAACCTTGTTGGCAATCATTTCCTTTGATTGCACTAAACGATGCATGGTGAGACGCACACCTACAGCATGCTAAGTTGCCTTTAAAAGCGGGCATTGCAATCACGGTGATGCACTTGCCTTGGTGTGTAGGAATTAGAGACATGTACTTTCATAGCGTGTTGTAACAACTTACGGCGATATGCACACTACTAAGATGCATAAAAAGTTAACCTTGCAGCCACAGTGACGCACTTACCTTAGTGTGTTGGATTTAAAGGAATGAACACTTCCAGAGCGTGTCACAATAAATTGTAACAGTGGTACGCACACTATCATTAGAGAAACAACATTTCAGACTGTTTCAAAGCGATTATTAGTGAAACACAGGTAATCTACAAGGAACAGTACTTACTGAACCTTTTGCCTTCAAAGTATATTAATGTATATTATTTAGGCTCTATATTGGGTATTACAGCTTAGGTATTTTATGGTGTTAAGTTGCTAGTAACAGTTAACATTACAAAAAAAAAGTAATGTGTGCCCAAACGTTTTCACTTACTCCTCCCTTACCTTTTGGACAGTGACCAGATGACCACCCCAAATTAAATGGCCAAAATGGAAAGAGTATTTCCTAAATTACATTTCAGCCATTAAAGAAGGGTCAGAATAATTTTCTGCTTCTAGAAAGAAGAATATCCTTCTGCATAGTTTAGATCCAGAAGGATTAAGAGTTATTAATCAAATGGAAAAAAAGTCAGATCCAGAGGGGAACAGGATGTATTTCAAAATGCTTTAGAGGATCTTGAAGGGTATTATCAGCCTATAGTTTGTGTAGCTATAGATAGGTACAGTTTCTTTCAGAGGAAACAATGGAAGTCAGAAACGGTGGAAGATTATGTTTCAGCTCTGAAGAAATTGGCAATCTCTTGTAAATTTGGAACGTTGCACGATGATTTAATATGTGACCACATTATCATGCATACCAATGATCCTAATTTACAAGATAGATTATGGGTTAGTGGAGGTTCCTCACTAAAGGATATAATAGCTTTAGTCAAAAAGAGAGAATTATCTGAAAGATGTGCAAAGGCGGCTACGAGTAGTGTGACAACTTAATCTGATTCTAAAGAAAAAGAAACAGTCTGCAAGTTCTCTAGTGTGCGCATCAAAAAGATTTAGGAAAGTGAGAGCACAAACTGAAAGAATAAGGGACCTATTAAATATAAAAATATAGGTTGTTTTAGGTACGGCAGTAAAGACCACCTCGCCAAACACAACAATTGTCCCACACTTAAAGTTAAATGTTTGTTTTGTGGAATTATGGGACACTACACAGAAGTATGTAGACAGAAAAATAAGAAAACCCAGAGTGTGAAGTTGGTTTCTGAAAAGTTGGAGGCTGATCAGTCAGAAGATGAATATTGGGATGATACTGAAGGTGTGTTGTGTGTAGAATGTGTATGATGACCATAGGAGGTGTAGGAATAAATATTGTTGCAGATTCAGGCTCACCTTACACTATCATCAATAGGAAAATGCAGGAAGAAAACGTCACACAAGTAATAGGAGTACTCTTGAGAAATAAAGACATTCATCCTGTTACATTTACTGTGGGGAACATTCCTATGTCAGGACACCGTAAGTTACCATTTTAATTTAAGGGCAGGAAAACCATAAGTAAGCTGTTTGTAGCCAAAGTTGGACCTTCTGTTTTAGGATGGAAGGATCAGAAAGCCTTGAATATAGTACTGAATCCCAATGGGGTGGATCATGTTCTCGTGTTAGGTGAATCAGAACAGGTTCTGGTGACGAAACTCAAGAGTGATTTTCCAGAAGTGTTTTCAGGGAAAATAGGTAAACTGAAAAAAGTTGTGCACAACATAATATTGAAGGAAGAAGCAGAACCTGTGAGTCATAAAGCAAGGAACAGTCTGTAAAGTGGTAGAGATGAAATGGGTGAAGAATTGAACAGGCTGGTGTAAGAAGGTATCATTGAGCATGTAAAATGCGCAGAGTGGCTTGCACAATTAGTTGTAGCCAGGAAGTGAATGGTAAATTAAAATTGTGCATTGATCTTAGAGACATTAATAAAACCATTATAATAGACAAATGTCCATTACCCAAGATTTCTGAACTATTGACAAAAACTAAAGGAGTCTTGTGGTTTTCTGCGATTGACTTAACATCAGCCTACCACCAAATAACATTACAGGCAGATAGCAGGAAGTTGACTGCCTTCATATCACCTATAGGGTGTTTACAATTTGTCCGCATGCCATTTGGGTTGGCATCTGCTGCAGCGTTCTTTCAAAGTTAATCCACAAGCTTTTGAAGGATAGTCCTGCGGTGATCTATTTTCAGAATGATATTCTGATAATGGGAAAAGTCAAAATTGAGCATAATAATAATTTGTACAAGATGCTAAGGAAACCCAAAGAATATGGGTTGACTATGGATTGACCGCTGAATTAGGCAAGTGCAAATTTTGTAAACAGTCAGTGACATATTTGGGTCATCAGATCAGTGAAGAAGGATTCTCGCCTAAGAAGAAGAAAATAGAATCCATCAGAGATGCTCCAGATGCCACATGCAAGTACGATATACTGTAAGATAGTTCATGGGGCTAGCAGAATTTTACTCAAAAATTGTAAAACATTTTGCAGAAAAATCATACAATATTCACCAATTATTGAAAGTTAAGCAGAGCGTTGAATTGAACAGGACAAGGTAGATAGAGATCCATTACAAGTAAACAAGCTGTATTTGTGTTCAGCTGAGCTAAGTAATGGGAATATCTGGCATGTTAGCAAATTATCCAAATGCGATAAGACTTTATATGGGAAAGGTAGTATACCAAGAGCTTCTGGAACATTGCTGTGGGAAAAATAAGCAACAGAATGTCCAGTTTCAGTACCATTCATTCTCCGTAAAGAGAGTCTACTGATAATCCTTTGAGCCCATCTCAAGATGTAAGACTACTTCTTGTGATGTCAGCAGAGAAAAGAACAAAAAATAAGCTTTGTCCTAAAAGTTGGGTTGTGGCACAAAAGATTGAGGAGTTCGAGCGGAGTTACATCATTGCCCACCAAATTGAAAGATTTTGTAATGGGGTGATGTGCTGTTAGGTTAATGTGACTGTAAGCAGGTTAATATTAAGTACATTTTATTATGATTATACATTTTTTGCGGTATATAATTTGTTATAACGTAAATCACTAGCAGTGAAGTTTTTAATACATTCCACTGTCATTATATCCTTACCTTTGAGCAACATGTTAAGAACAATAGCTTGTTATAAAGGTGGGAGATGTGTGGTGTTACCATGTAAGTTGTTAAGGAACTCGTCATAATGTTATGATGTAAGTTCTAATTTGGAATGCAAGCATGACGGTTGAAGACAGTTGGGGCCAGATGTAGCAAGCAGTTTTGCCCATTCTGTGTCTATGGGAAAATGTGTTCGTACATATGGCCCTTGGTGTGGTCTTCGTGTATGAGGGATGTACTTGCCTGCTCTGCCACTCATGAAGAATAAATACTTGATTCTGTACTCACCTTTCGTTCGCCTTGTCACTAGAGAAGGCAGTCAAATTCCCTCTGCCTGTAATGTAAAGATTCACATATATTTAGGCATAAAAACAATCAAATCCCCCTTGGCTGGAAGTGAAAGTAGGTGCACATTCAGCAAACCAAACACAACAGATTGCGTATGGGTTCCGTGAGTTCTAACAGAACCAACCAACCAACCCACACACCTCGCCACATAGACTTGCAACACTGCACTATATGTGGATATCGATCACAAATTTTCACCAGATTAGTGTTTAACGTGCTGCCCAGTCTCTAGAGTGACCATGCAACACTGGAGTGCGTCCTCAACATACAAGCAGCTCATCTGCCCGATCAGAGCTTCATTGATGCACAACAAAAGTTTGATTTATCAAAAGGATTAGGGGGCAGACAGATAAGTCCTCTTGGCAAGACCAATGTTTGGAGGATATTTCAGCTCGCAACAACATGAAATCTGTTTCTACAGAGAAGTGGCTAGAGTTGATACTTACCATGCAGGAAACCACTTAAACCAGTGTAAAACAAACGTGTCCTTCAGAAAAGATTGAATGTTATCTGCTCGCCTGAAAAAGAAAAAAAATAACTGAAAGTGCAATTAAATAAGGCATTAAGAATCTGCTGCCTTAGCAGTAGAAATGATCAGGCTAATAAAGAAACTGCCAAAAAAATAAGACTACGGCACAGAAAGAAATTGAGAAATTGTAGGAAAAAAGACGCATGAAGATGCATGGAAGGTAGGTTAAGGTACAAGATCCCCTAAAATGCTCTGATGTACCATGCATTAAATTCTAACCTTAAAACAACAACTGGCCACAGTTAACATCTGTGCGGCAGTCTGGGCAAAGCATCTAGAAAATATGTAGGTGGATAATGGTCCAAGTAGCTGCATGAACCTCGTAAAGCAGCAACCATTCAGTCTGATGCCTTGGAGGATCTAAGGGCCTGATTTAGATCTGGGTGGTATTGCTGTCAATATGCCTCTCGGGCAGACTCGAAAACACCGTCAAGTTGGTGTTCCACCTGCCGCATTCATGTAGATGTATTGAGGCTGAGCCACAGACCACTACGATGGAGTGCTCTACCTAGACGATAGGCTGGCAGGTTCCTGCTGACCGTATTTAATATATCGAACTCTCCTGCAATCGGTGTACTGGCGCCAGGTTGCTGATGGAGGGAGACCATTGCTTGAGCCATTGGGCATTGTACAATGGCAGTGGCTATCGCACTGAGGTGAGTGACACACTCACTGTACTTTAGCCATATGTGTCCAGCTGCACAACACACAACACAACATACAATTATCCATTGCCATTTCACCACGACATGACATCTACATGCAGAAAACACACATTACCAGACATCAATGACACAACATACACACACTATTGATACACGCATACAACACAACCACAACAACCAACACAAAGACACACCCATCTGCACAACACACACAAAAGCACAATTGCACAACAATGACCACCACACAGCAACACATACCTGAATGTTGCACACAGCATCACAACCCAAAACACACATCAGACCCACACACACTTGGCACACATACAGACACAACCACATCACCGACTCCAGCTCCCTTCAACTCACCCAGCCAATCCAATCCCACACACACACATACACGTATTGACTCACATACACAACTGGACTCACAGTATCACAGGTACAGTTTCACCACTTGCAATGTACACATATAGACATAGTGATAAGTGGGATGCCATTGATATTGTGGTGCCAGCATTCATTTGGCAATGAATACTGACACCACAATAACAAATGTGTATGTGTGCGATATGTGTCTTCTAGCAGTGTGTTTCTATCAGTCACGGACACAAATGTGTTCCCGATATGTATGCATGTCAGAGATATTTAAAAAAAAAGTACCTGTAGCATGTATATTTCTGCAGATGTCCCGAGCTCATGTGCAGTGCCCACACAACGTACACAGTATATGCAGTATCCCTAACTTCAAGTCTGCGACGGTGGGGTCTTGCGTCCTCCGTGGTCCAGTGGCAGCTGCAACAACAGGTGATATACAGTTGGTCCACTCCAAAGTGGAAACATGGAAAAAGTTAGGTTTTGTGCCCCTTCCCCCTCCAACCTGCCAGCTCAGGTGTGGCGGTCAGACTGCCACAATTGGCTAGGCGGTAAGGCACATCCAAATCTGCTTGGTAAAGGTGACTGGAGTCCCGCCATCAGCCCCTGTGCCGAGTGCCAACATTGCAGTGGCTGGAGATTCTTGGCGGATTCGGCAGGACTCGGGCGATGTTTTGCCTATGGTCCCGCCAACATCTAAATAGAGCTTGTGGACCGCCAAGGTGGCAGACGGGTTTTCAGATGGAAACCGACAGCGGGACCATTACCTCTATGATCTAAATTAGGCCTTAAGTTACTTAAATTTAAAGAGTCGAAAAATAAATCAGACTAAGGAAACAAAGTGGAGCAATAGTCTTGAATGGTCTTCCAGCATCGATCTTTCGACACACCAACAATGTGCGCTAAAATACTAACTCCGCTATACAGTTGATTCCCTTATAGAACAAGTATCCCAGACAGTTGGATGGGAGCTCTTTTAGTTTCAATCCACAAAAAGGGAGACTTTACTTCGCCAGAGAACTTTAGACTAATTGTGCTCCTTGGCTCTTTGCTCACATTCTAAACCAAGAATTGGTAAAACGGGCTCTAGAAAAACATCTAGACCCCTATTTCCATATGGGGTTTAAAAAAGAGTGTTATATCGAATACAACCATCTCTTTTTAACAATAAAGATCGACAAAGCTGTGTCAAAAAAGGGGTAACTATTTTATATCAATTCTAGTCCCACTTTGACAGTGTTCTAAGAAGAATTCTGTGGGCAAAACTGTAGAAGTAGAGAATTCGATTATCTCTTCTGAAGGAGCTAATTGCTTTATATTCAAATACTTGGGTCAAAATATCGTAAAAATTAGAAACACAGGAGAAGATCTTCACCAGAAAAGGCCTGAAGCAAGGCAGTATTCTTGCCCCCTGCCATTTGATTTGTATCTAGCCAATTTGAACCTATCCATGGATGAAGCAAGAGCTTTGCTGTCCAACTTTGCAGGCCAAAAAGTTCAAATCTTCCAGTATGCAAACAAAACAGTCCTGTTAGATCGCACACTCATTGGCCTACTGAGATGAATCATTAGCCTGTTATTGTAAGACATAGAACATTCTAATTAATTGGTCAAAGACCAAAGTGATCACTTTTGGGTGAAAGTTAATCAAACGATGCTCTGTGCTTTTAAACAAAACAAAACAGGAGAGAGTGCCATTTTAAAATGTATAAGTGTTTGATTGGACGAAAGAGGCCGAAAATCGAGTCAAATTAAAACCCTAAAAATTTCGAGCCAATCCCTGACAGAGACCTTTAGAAGAACCTTTTATGTCCAGATGTAAGTGTATAAACAAGTGTATTAACAAATGTAGTCAAAGCAATCTAATGTCCACATTGTCTTACGCAGCCATTGTTTTAAAAAACAAACTTGACTTCTGTCTTGACAAAGCGCAGTTCATTTGCTGTTGACAAGTCTTCCGTCTCCCTGACTGCACTAGCATGGAGCAAATTCATCTAGAATTCAATCTGGCCAGACAACATTTAACACTTCGAGCCGGATTCCTGTCATATTGTGTCAAGGAAAAGAGTGTTCCTGCTGGCTCCGTGAGGCATCTGGTATTGCAGGCAATAATGCAGGAGAATTTGGTTTAGAATGAATAGTTTAATTCCTCCTTAAGCAATCTGGAGCCAGCCTAACCCCCCTGCAAATCTCCAGACTTCTGTCACAACAAGCCAAATTAATCTATGCCGAACTGGACATAAATGACTTGTTCAAAACAGCATGCAGTAGATAGGCAGTTAATCTATAGGAATCCCTGCCAATTTATTTTACCCAGCCACTGCCCAAGACACAGAAGCCCCACTGATGCAGCTGAGATTTGGGTTTATTCCACTGAAAGAAGATTGAGTGGGTCCTCAGAAAGCACCTGCTAGCTCTATGGTGTGGCCATGCAGCAGAGTCACTCAGTCATGTGGTCTGCATCTGCCAGAAGCGGTTATCAAACTGTAAAAAATGTATGCGGCCCAGTTCAAAATTCTGAGCATACGTATCTGATTTGACGCGATTATATGTTGCTTAAATGAAAGAATCAACACAGCTGGCTCCATGCTGCTTGAAGTTCTGCAAGGGGGTCATCAGAGACTTGAAAGATGCATAGCAAAAACTTTAAAAGCAAGGGAGTTTTACTAAGTGACATACCTAAATAGTATTTAGTGGGAAAAGCACCTCAGCTATCCACCCCAGTGGTTCCACTCAGATTCATGATTTTTGAAAGTGAAGCAGTGCCTCAAAACATCTGTTAAATTGTCCTTGACAATGTCTAAATAAAGAATCCAGGTGAGGCAGCAGGTTCCAGATTGACAAAGGCTACTGCTGAGCTTATTTTGGCAAACACCTTGAATAAAGATTAACATATGTAGCAGTATTTTTTATGCTCTAGATCGGCTGCCCCTGTGTTAAGTAAATCATCAGGGATGGGTCTAGCCTAAAATTACCAAGTAACAACGGCATCGGTCAGTTAATTCTAAAGATTAATTTGCATACAACTTTTTACATAGAATGCCAGGATTCCTTAGAAGGAACCTAAGGACAAACTTCCTTATGGTCTCCAGTTTAACTTGGTTAGATTTACATACATTTGTAGGTCTTCTATTTTGTTGGTGTTTTAGATGCCCTTCTTTAGATTTTATGATATAAATGTTTTATAATATGGTTTTACGAAACATTTTTAATAATTTTAGTATGATAACATTGTCACAATCTATCACAAAAAGCTTTTTAATTGTAAGGAAGACAGATAATGTAGCTGTCCTCGGCTGCTCTGCAACATTTTCATTTAATTTCATCTTCAGAGTTAGCATGATGTGGGTGGGGTTTGTCATATTATATACAGGTGTATTATGTGATTCCTGTTTTATTAATTGTGTGGTCTGGTGATCTTTTAGATGATTTTAATTAATTGTACAAACTAAAACAACTCTCTTACTCTAGCTGAATGGAATGGCACCAAATATTGCATGAAGTTAGAAACTTTTCCCAAGGAAGTGTCTTTTTACGGTTTGGTGTAAATGTTTTCAGTAGGTATTGAGAAATTGGTTGGGCATGAAGAGGTTAAATCTCTGAAAATATTTGAGCTATCCAGGTCCATAAATCATCCAAAAGGATCTCATTGGCTGACACAACATTGAAAGAAAATATTGTGGCAGCCATTATCGGACTCAGGGACTCTGTTCTTGAGTTCTAAAATACATTTGAAGTGGGGCATAAGGTGGCAGGGTGAGCACATCTTGACCCCCAAGCGAAATAGACCTATGTTTGTTTAAATTAAAATAAAAAAATAATAATAATTCTAATGAAATCCATGAATTCGAAGGATCCTCAAAGCTGAACACGGCCCACTTATATGGATTTGAGCATCCTTTGCAGATTTGGGAATCCTTTGAGAATTCGCTAAGAATCCTTAAAGCCCAACTTGACCCTACTGTGTGGATCAGAGGATCCTCTGGAGATTCAAGGATCTGAAAATGGTCTTCCAACTAGCACCAGCCAGGGAAGCTTACACAGTCCTGAGGCACCAGGGCAGGGATGCTTACCCTGGATCCTCAGATCCCATTTTGAATCAACTGAGCCAAAACTGGATTTTTCTTTTTTTAGAAACAGGGAATAAGGGTCTAGCTGTAGCCCAGACCCTGCTGGCAGCAGCCATAGTGTAGGTCATGAGCAAGGGGGTTGGCCACCAGAAGTGGGCTAGGTTCAGGCACTGTGCCATCCCTCACCACACAGCCCGTGTGCAGCTAGGGTTGGTCACCCACGGTGGGTTGGATGAAGGGCCTTTGATTAGGTGCAGTGAACTCCATGATGTGAAAGAGGATAAAGATAAAACTACGAAAATCCATTGCAAAAACAAAGGTAAACATGGTGTTATTGTTGTTTATCCCACCTTAACCATTTCTTAAAATTCACCTAAAACCAGAGTTAGGGTGCAGTTCTGGTTATGAATTAAACTAAAAAACTACTGAAATTCACAAGTTATGGTTAGAATCCGAACCCATGGTTAGGATCCGAACCCATAACTCGCTCAACAATCATGCAAACCATAACTCGCACACCAAACGCAATGCATGTGACCTCTCAATATGTGTACCAATAAATAACAGATACAAGTGAAATAAGTTAAACATTAAGAAATAATCCACCCAATTAATGATACTATATTCATAGTCATCTTTGTCTGAGTGGCAGAGGTAATGTGACAGGCAATATTATCTTTAAGATGATTTACAACATTCGTAAACACATTTGTTTCAATAAAGGTGAAGTCATAAGGGTTGAGTTACAGTTTCCTTGGATTCTGTTCCCAACCTTCTGGCAGTCGGCAGTTATAGTTAGGACCATGTTTCCATAGAAAAAGTGTTTTTTGACTCGCCTTTATCTTTGGCACCGTTTGATGAATCCTCACTAAAAGTTTCCCAGAAAACTTTGCTGGTGATTCTTGTTGCACACCTAAAGTTTTGGGGTGATCGGTCAAGCGGGGCTGAGAAAAAAGGGGGGGGGCAAAAAGTTGTTTCCCCTGTTAAATCCCATAGGACCTTTAGACATAACTACAGCCAAACTGCCAATTTGGCAGAAAGTTAACTTTTGGAGCGCAAATTGTGCTTTTGCTTATCTGGTGTAAATCCATCAAGTAGTTTTGGAGATGTTAAAGGGAAAATACATTTGTATATCATTTT
Organism: Pleurodeles waltl; assembly: GCF_031143425.1. NCBI lineage: Eukaryota > Metazoa > Chordata > Amphibia > Caudata > Salamandridae > Pleurodeles > Pleurodeles waltl. The sequence continues at coordinate 601,672,876 of NC_090451.1, forward strand.
ATGTTATCGCAGAGGGTCCCCAGGGCTAAAAATAGAAATGATAAGTGGTATAAGTGGTCAGGGTGCAGGTACCCTGACCCAGGGATTTGATATAGGGGTGCTTTAGGGTCAAAGTATGGGTTTAAAATTTTTTTTTTTTCATCATGAGCGAAATCCTTCAATATTCTAGGATAATCAAGTCTATGCAAAAAAAAAATCTCTGTTGCATTCATACACTAATTCATTCACTCATACATGCACTCAGAGACTCATGCACCCACTCACACACCCACTCAGACACTCATGCACCCACTAAGACCCACTCACAGACTCTCACACACACACTTTCAGACCCACTCAGATACTCAAGCACCCACTCACAGGCTTTGTGGCCAACCCCCGCTGTGCATGGCCAAAGGCTGTGCGCAGCACTGGGTTGACTGGTTATAAGGGCTTGGCTGCAGGCCCTGCTGCCAACCTCTGAATTTACTCGCACAAAACCATAGAAATTCAGCAATTCCAGTAATTTTAACTCACGCCCTAAGGTAACTATAACTCGTGCCTTCGCCATGCACAGCTAATTACTCCACTAATATCATTGATGACATCTTCTATGGCATCTTTGATACTATCATTGCAACATTTGCGATAAAGTTATTGATAAGGAAACTGTGCATGGCAAGGGCACGAGTTATAGTTACCTTAGAAGTGACTTATAATTACTTGAAATAACTCTAGCTATGACTTCTATGGTTTTCTACGAGTGAATTCAGAACCTAACTATAATGTCCTTGTAACCTTTGTTTGTTTCAGTGAATAAATATAAATATATATATGAGAGAACAAGAGTTATGACCAACTTTTCCCATAGAAAAAGCTTTTTTTGTTTGACGAATCTTCAGAAAAAGGTCCAAAAAAGTGCCCTTCTTTGCCTAATAGTACATGGGAAATTTGAGGTTTTGGGATGATCCATCAAGCAGGGGCTCCAATGCTTTTCCCCATTCTTTGCAATATTTTGTAATATTTAGACACGACTACAGCCCGAACTGCTGAACGGAACAACACCAAATTTGGCAGGAAGCTAAAACTTGTGCTTTTTATGATTTGGTGTACATCTGTTCAGTAGTTTCTGAGTTATTAATGGAAAAAATTAGAGATATCTAGGATGCAGATCCTTAGCCAATCCGCAGGTACCCAGGAATCTGTAGCCCAATGGGGGGAAACAATCTCACCCACTCACACACCATACGGTTCACGTTTTACCCACACAAAACCATAGAAATTTAGCACTTATAGGTATAGTTATGCTTATCTGAAGAAACTCATGCAAGAGAGTAACTTTAGGCCACAAATTATAATTTCTTAGCATCAGTATAACTATAAGTACAACTATAACTGATGAATTTCTATGGTTTTGTGTGGATAGAACATGAACCTCTAACCTTTGTTTTTGTCAGTGAAAAAAATATATATATATATAAAATCACAGTTTTATGTGAGTGATCACACACACACACAAACACGTATTATGTCACACAAGCATTTAAGTGAACAGAAACGTATAATTTCCCTATAAAGCATCTTTTTGCCCAATAAATATACATTCACTTATTTAATACTACTACAGTGCAGTGTTCAAATTCCACCTAATTACTGTAGTACAGCCTTGTTTGCAAAATCACTGCTTACGGTCTCGCATACTTTACGAATTTAAATCAATTTATGATTGAAAAACTGAACTCCTACGCACAAGGCTTACTTTATAAGACTTCACTGTGGGGATTTAACTTCTTATGCAATGGTTCTAGTTCTAGCATTCTTTAAAGCAATATTCCAGATGCACCAACAGTAAAATAGTAATATGTAGTGATTCTACTGTTAAAGGAGTGAAACCGTCTCGCCACCTAATTGAAGTTCCTCTTTTCTTGAGTCATGAGCACTGCCCGGCCCTCAACAAAGATAAAAAAATAGCATACTTCCCTTCCCACGTTTGCCAGTATACTACAGGTATATAATGATATTTTGTTGTTGTTTGACAAGTAGGCAAATTATTAGTTGTTGCACTCCTATACCACTATACATTTCTTTTCTATTCATTAGTTTTCCTGTTCATGCAAATGCCAGAACATAACTTGGATTCTAATTGCCAAGACCAACAAAAATATAATACTGTAACAAGACCTAAAACATGACTAGCAGCATTGCAGGTAGCTAAATACATTTTTATAACAGTTTCAATCTCTTCCACATTGTGCAGGTCTAGTATAGTTGAAGGTGCTTTCTTTGTGTGCCAAAAACCAACACTATGCATGCGTATTCAAGGTGCTCAGGTTTGCAGGCACCTGTCAGAAGATCACTACCATGACTTAAAAGATAACACATTTGCTGTTAAGTAATTGAAAAGCTGGCTTGCCTTGGATGATTCATAGTCTGCAGATTGGTTTATACCTCTTCCACAATTTGATGTCCGCCACTGACCGTGCTCTCTCTGTGGAGTGTTAATGTTTAGATTTTGATCCCGTTAACGCACCATTAGGGAATGATTGGTGGACCTCATCTTGTACCATCGAATGGTAAACAGCGTTCTTTACTGAGCTTTCCTCTGTTCATTGCATTTTAAAATCTGTGTGGTGTGTGAAGAGTTTTTTATGGACTTTCAACAGTCGTTTTTAGATGGAGTTAAAAATAACTTTAATAAATATCACTTAATAACGGTTTTACTTATTTGTCTACCCTCAAACGTTTGGCGGATAAGAGTGTTGGAAGCGTAGGCTCCCAGCTTTCAATCTACCTAGGTTACACAAAAGGCAATCTTAGCACCTCGACCAAATATAATGCCAGTTGAATTTTCTGTTATATTGTAGGCAGCCCTTGGTGTTGTAGTGTTGAGTTTAGCCTTGACTGTTTCTGTTCTTGTTCTGAGTTTCTAAGTAATTAAAACACAGGCCCTATCATCATTTATAATTCTCTAGAGTGAAGCAGTCCTACTTACTTCATTACTTAGAATGGGAACCTGATGTTTTTGTTTTAAATAATTTGTAAACTGGCCCAGCCTCTTTTTTATCATGATTGTGTTATCCTCTTCTGTGGTTGATTATTTGCCAATTTTAAAAATTATATGGTAACAATACCACTCAGATGGAAATTAGAATGGGCGGAAACAGATTTTGCTCTGTTGTGCCAAAGGTGTATCCTGTCTTACTGGCTTAGAAAGATAGCTCAGCAAACTATTCTGTGGATCAGCGCCTCTGCGGCCGAAGTCTTTCTGTTGCCAACTGATCTGAGTCTGACTCCAGGTGGATCATCTAAAAATGTCACACTTTTGAAACTAATATAAGGAGTACCTTGCTTAAGGAATTATAGTATTTCTGTTATCGACTTTGTGAAGGTCATCGTTTCTAGATAAGTGGTATTGCCCAATGTAGAAGTAAAGTGGTTCCTATTATTTTGAGTGCTACTTTTGAGTTCCTCTAAATATTGGCAGATTTGCCACCCTTCTTAAGAAAGTCCTGGGTTTATCAATCCTTCAATATTTTATGAGCATAACACTTTTCACATAAACTGAGTTCTACAGGCAACAAGAAAAAGTATGTACTATCATGATATAGACATAATATTCTATCGATATGGTGGCATTTTCACTTACTTAAAATAGTTCATGTGTGAATCTGATGATTGGATTCCTGAATTCTGTGTAAAAATGTATTTTATGTTATAAAAATCACAAGACATGGTGCAGTAAATTGGTATGTAAAATATTTTTATTGAAACGAAAATGTTCTTAAATAAAGTTTCAAGACGATAAGTTGTATCTGTCACATGTATGTGCAAATACGAACTAGTAAAAAATCGTACGATGTAAGAATTCCATGCTGCATCTTTATACGAATAAAGTTCAACTCTGCTCCGCAAACAAATTATATTTATATTTTAATTGAAGATTATAGTATCATGAAAGGGATTACAAACAAAATTAAGTAGCTAGGTAGACAGTACTTTTAGCATATTTTTAAAGATAGCATAATTTGCAGGCCGTACATATGACCTTGCACACCAAGATTTTTTAATTTGACTGGATTTCATCACAAATTTCAACTGGCGGCGCGTGAAGTGAGCATGAGCGCGATGGCAGCTGAGCCGGCTGCTCCGCTCCCGATCCTCATACACGGGGGGGCCTGATGTACCCATGTATCCACAGCATGCTTACTAAAAAATGTTTGCCTATAAATGAGAAGTACCACCAGAATTCGGAGGATTTTGATGGATTTCAAGGATGCTAGTGCCAAGAGGAGGAAAAACAAGATAGCGGCTCCCATCAGACCAGCGGTACGCAGTACGATCGTCGAATAAACACTCCAGCAAATGATACAGTAGGATTTACAGGGGCCCTTACGCTGCTCTACGCATCCGATGGGGTCTTTGCTTTCAGCCTGCAGTACTTGCACACCACTCGACATCGCATGGCCCATCAGCGCCATTCGCGGCCTGCACCCCGCTATGTACATTGCCTCTCATATCGCTGTAGGCTGCAACGAGCTATCTCACCCATGCGGTGCTGGCATTAGTTAACTCCACGACGCATCCAGATGCCTTGTCATAGGACAAAATCCAATGGTGCTTCCTGGGTACTGGATGGTTCTTACCCGGACTGCGCATCATTAGTGAAATTCTTTACCGCCATAATCAGACTGAACATAATAAATCTGGGCAGCTTACTATGCCACATGGTCTATTGGCACAGTTATCAGATCACACTTGCAATGCACATCGTTCCCTGACACGGGGCTAGGTTTGGATCACAACTTAGTGTGGCTAAGGACCGCATTCGTCAGCACTTGCAGAGCGACCCTTATGCCCATGCCCTTTGGCACCCTGACACACCTAAGCCCTTTGCACTGGGATGGAAAACGCTGGTTGAACATCACCTTTATCAAGGAGGACGTGTGCATGGACCTTCATTATCTGTGCCCGTCAGTATTGATCTGGCTTCCTCAGCAGCTAGTGGCAACTTAAAGATGTGACTTGTTATACTTTGCCTACGTCATACCATATTCTTCACCTGTGTGCTAAGGCCAGGTCCACTTTACAGTGAGTCTGACCCACCATACTCTATACGCAGTCACCATTCCTAGGGCTTCCACAATGGCAGATCACATGGGCATAGACACCAAAGATACCAAAACAAACATAAATAGGGCCAAAGCAGAGCCACCCCTACCCGACTCACCATTAAAACCAAAAACGGACTCTGGTGCAAGTTTGGATATTATCTTGCAAAGACTTAGGGCCTTATATGACCTAGCTCAAGACACTAAAAATAACAGTGATGCCCTGCACCAAGACATCCAGGTGCTACACAGCGACTTCAAGTGCCTAGCGGGCAGAATAAATGAAGTGGAATCCATGATTGGTGCGCTGGAGGAGGTAAATTGGAGTCTCCGTACCCACATGACCTACCCATTTTGCTAGGTAATTTCAAGAGAAAGGTTCACTCTGCATCACGCATATATAAACTTCTAGAGTCCCCCAAAAGCTATTTGCTGAGAACATTTAACACAGAAATAGGAAACTTACACACACACACACACACATTGTGAAACATAATCATCACAGACACCACATTGAATAAAAATTGGAAACTCCCTTTGCTGTGAAAATCACACTCTCCTTACCGCAGTCCAGAGTCTGGTCCATTTATAAAACATACTGGACACCACTGAGATGACATAAGATTGACTTAAGTACTTCTGATGCTTGCTGGAGATGTGGGGAGGCGGTTGGGGCCTTAAAGCATATGTTTTCACCTATAAGATGGCCTGACCTCTTTTGACTGATACATAACAGGAGAAACCGTTGAGGTTGATTTCTCTACTGTGGCCCTTGGCTTGCATGCTGTAGGAGCCTGGTTTGTAGTGGGTACGTGAGGTACTTACACCTTATACCAGGTCCAGTTATCCCTTATTAGTGAAATGTATGCAGTGTTCTAGCTGCTTAGGCTGTTTAGAGGTAGCTGTAGCAGAGCAGCTTAGGCTGAACTAGGGGACATGCAAAGATCCTGCAATAACACTATAGGTACACAGTAATTATACACAATAAAATACAATACTCCGTGTTACCAAAAATAAAGGTACTTTATTTTACCGACCCAAGGCCAAAAATGTCTTAGAGGCAATACTCCTGGAGGTAAGCATTATACACAGTATATACACTAGTAACCAAAATCAGGTAAGTAAACAGTCATAGAATAGTGCAAACAGTAGAAAATACAATAGATTGCAATGAGCCAAGGGGCAACACAACCATATACTAAAATAGTGGAATGCGAATGTCGAATTCCCCCCTAGGCAAGTTTAGTGTTTAGAGGGGCGCTGGGAGTGTAAGAGAACACCAAAGGCAAGTAAAGTACCCCACACCAGAGCCCAGGAAAGCAGGAGTAAAGTACAGCAAGTTTCCTCAGGACACACTACAAGTCGTGATAAAGGATTATGCACGAACCAAGCAAGACTGCAAGCAACAAACAATGGATTCCTGGACCTGAAGACCTGTGGAGAGTGGAGACCAAGTCCAAAAGTCGAACAAGAGTACAGGAAGGACAGGAGCCCCTGCCAACCTAGAAGAAGGTGCAAAAGTGGATTATCCGGTCAAAAGAAAAGTACAGAAGTGCACCAAAGAAGATGGCTGCGGGTTCCTGCTTGGTGCAGGAGATGTCCCACATCGAGTTGTTGGATGCAGGCTTTTTGCGTTGCTGGATTCCGCCAAAAAGCCTTGGTTCAAGCAAGTACGCTGTTTGCGTCAAAAAGGAGCTGCCTGGACCTAGGAGGGACCTGGGGTTCTCAATTCGGACTGAGGAGACAGAGTGGAGTTACAACAATTCAGAGAGCTGCAAGACCAGGCAGCACCTATGGGAGTCCGAGAACATGGGGACAAAGAAGATGCAAAGTGTGGTCGTCGCAGCACTACACTGGAAGGTCCCACGCCGCCGGAGAACAACTCAGGGAGCTGTGCATCACAGGATGGAGTGCTGGGAACCTGGGCTATGCTGTGCACGAAGAACTTTTGGAAGAAGTGCACAGAAGCCCAAGGAGCTGCAGAAGAAACAGTGCACAGGGGTACTATCGCAGCACAGAGAGGCAAGCTCTTACCTTCACCAAATTTGGACAGCTGGACCTTTGGACAGTCTGGGTCACTTCGGTCCACCACCTGTGTTCCAGGGAGCACACTTGTCAGGAGAGGAGTCCCAGAGCACCGGTTGTCGTTGCAGAAGGGTGCCTGCTGAAGAAGGGAAGTGACTCCGTCACTCCACGGGAGATTTGTTTGCTTCTTCTGGTGCAGGGTGAAGACAGGCAGTTGTCAAGGCGTGCACACCTTGGAAACAATTGCAAATGGTGGTTGGAGCTGAAGTTGCAGGTCACAGGAGTCATCCCAGATACTTTGTTGCAGTTACAGCAGTTCCTGGAGCAGTCTGCGGTTGATCCGACAGTCAGAAGCTGAAGCAGAGGATGCAGAGGAATCCTGGAGGAATCTTGCAAACCGAATATGAGGAAGCACCTAGAGGAGAGACCCTAAATAGCCCTGAGAGGGGGATTGGCTACGTACCCAGGTATGCACCTATCGGGAGGGGTCTCTGAGGTCACCAGCTGGCACTGGCCAATCAGAGGTGTCCAGAGGGTCCCCACACCTTGGAATCCAAGATGGCTAATGCCAGGGACACACTGGAGGAGCTCTGGGCACTACCCCTGGGGTAGTGATGGACATGGGAGTGGGCATTCCGCTTTTCTTTGTCCAGTTTCACACCAGAGCAGGGACTAGGGGTCCCTGATCCGGTGTAGACTTTATTATGCAGGAGGGCACTGTTTGTGCCCTTCAAAGCGTATCCAGAGGCTCTGGGAGGCTACCCCTCCCATGCCTGTAACACCTATTTTTAATGAGAGGGGGTATAACATCCATCTCCTAAAGGAAATGCATTGTTCTGCCTTCCTGTGATTGAGCTGCTCAATCCCCAGGAGGGCAGAAACATGTCTTTGAGGTGGCAGCAGCTGGGGCTGCAGTGGAAACCACAGAGACCCAGTTTGGCAGTTCTGGGGGTCCATGGTGGAGCTCCCCCGGGGTGCATTGGATTGGCCCCCAATACCAGATTTGGATTGGGAGGTCAATTCCATGATTGTAGACACCTCACATGGCCATATTCGGAGCTACCACTGTGAAGCTACATATATGTATTGACATATATGTAGTGGACACTTATAATGGTGTCACCGCACTCATGAAGTCCATCGATCTCATCCTGGACAACATGGGGGCACCTTTGGTGGTGCAAGGGTGCCCTCACACACAGTAACGTTGCAGCTAGCCTTCAGTAAATGAAGGTTACACATATAGGTGACTTATAAGTTACTTAAGTGCAGTGAAAATGGCTGTGAAATAGTGTAGGCACTATTTCACTCAGGCTGCAGTGGCAGTCCTGATGAAAGGTTTGTCTGAGCTCCTTATGGGTGGCAAAAGAAATACTGCAGCCCATAAGGATCTCCTGGAACCCCAATGCCCTGGATACCTAGGAACCATATACTAGCGACTTATAAGGGGGGTCCTGTGTGCCAATCAGAATTGGAATATGGAGTCACTAAACTGTAGTGACAAATTTGGTAAGTAGAGAGAGCATAAGCACTGGAGTTCTGGTTAGCAGAACTTCAGTGACACAGTCAAGCATACTGACAGTACACATAGGCCACAAACTACGAGCACTGGGGTCCTGGCTAGCAGGATCTCAGTGAGACAGGCAAAACACACTGACAAATAGGTTTTAAACTATGAGCACTGGGGCCTTACCTAGCAGGATCCCAGTGAGACAGTAAAAACACAGTGACAAACACTCACAAACAGGCCAAAAATGGGGGTAACCGTGATAGAAAGATTCTACTTTCTCACACATGCAAACCCCCATTTAGCAGATTTCACTGAACAGACCTCAATGTTGATCGGCCCTCTCTTGTCTCTAGGCACCAAAACAATACTTTCAGACTGGAAACTATCCTCAGTGACTTCCTTTGAAAAAGGTTGGAATTTGATGTGCTCTATTAGAAGTGCAGAAAACATCCTGTATGCAAACTGGCACAGTACCCCCCGGATCCAGACGGCTTTGGGACTCACTCCTTTGATACATATCTACAGAAAAGCAAGCTACCTTCTTTGTTTTCTTGAACAATAGGTTCCTAAATACAGAGTGCGATTGTTGCTTACTGAAATCTACTGCTCCTGCCAGTATCATTAAATATGGTTACTGGTGGTCCTGTTGGATTTCTATAACGTAGCTTCTTCTTTTCCCTTTTTCTCTTTTCCTTATCTTCTTCCCCTGTTCTCCTTTGGGCTCCTTTTCTCTCTTCCCTTTATTTCTCCTTTTCCCATGATATGATTTATGGATATCATTGTATGCTTCTGTTATATGTCACTGGTTACCTCGTAGCCACAGATCTATATCTCGTCCACCTTTTAGGTATGTACGCTGACCCTTTACCACTGTAGTTGCTTAAACTAAGTTGAATCCAGTTGTCTCCGTTTTTGATTTATGATCTCTTACGGCTGTATGTAACCGTGATCTCTATAATCATTCCTACCATGTTATATATTGTAACAGAAGTGTAATGTAGATTCTTTATAGTGGCTTTGTCTTAGGAAAAATAATAAAATGTCTCAAAACAATTTTCAACTGGCTCCTTTTTAGATCATGCCTACCAGTAGCACAAGCTGTTTCGTTGCAAAAGACTTACTGTAGGTGTAACAAAAATGTACAGGGACTTACATTCTGCCTATTGGTTACTATTGGGTGCCTTTATTGTCACTCTCGTTTGCTTGCTTCTTATTCAGTGCCTTTCCTTGTACCAGCTTGTCCCTCCCCTGCAGAATAATTTATCACTTCTCTGACTGGCTAGTAACTCTCCTTCAAGATTCATCATTTTTACGGAACTACTTTTTCCTTTTTTGTTAAGCGTGCCATGAGAGTGCGTGTGTTAGCCCCCCCCCCCCCCCCCCCCCCTTCACTACTCCTGGTTCCTGTCTCCTTTTTGGTGCAAGCATTCCTTGTCGTGTTTCTTCCCCAGCCGAACTCCCTGCTTTCCCTGTGCCCTGTGCTCCTTTGTAGTTTCCTTTCTGGCTTCTTGCCTTGCCCCTATGTTGCCCTCCAGGTGTGCTGCTCTTCCATTCCGTAGCCCAAACACCATTGCTTCCCTCATCCGTGTCTTCCTAACCAGTAGTCTTTCTGTTTTAAAAATATATATTTTCACCGCACTGCAGATCATCTTGCCGATGCTGTACAGCATTGCCAAAAGGCATTGGCGAAGCTAGTAGGACCCACAGTCGAGGTCTATAACCTTCACCCATGTACTTGCTGCATAAGTGACCTTTTTGATCCAGAATTGGTTCATGGAGTAATACATCCACTGCAGAGCTGAGACTCATAGTCAAGTTACAGTGAGTCCTCTCCTCCTTTCAGTTTTCCTAGGTTGATAAAATGAGTACCCATGAGGTGGGATAACAATAAACATCTGTTATTTATGGCCAAGCTGCGCGAAGGGGTGAATGTGCGTATTACATATGTTTATGTAATGTTATGTTTTACTGTTAATTGTATTACTAGGCGTAGAATATATTGAATATACGTTGCACAAAAAGGGGATAATGCATAGCAAACATGTGGGCAAGAGTAGTGCAGCCAAAGCAGTAGGTGATGGTCAGGAGGTTAGTATGTACAGCGTAGGGCAAAAGGATTGGTGCAGGGAGTGTGGCTTCATTTATTACTTGATGGTCTCGGACAGAGAAGGCAACGAACGAGAGATCAGGCTCACAGGAATTTTGCAAGGCTGATGTAAGTTCTCCATTATTATGGGTCTGCCACGTAATTTACCATCAAATTTATAATGTGCAGATTTCACACAAAAATAATTTTACTTCATGCTTAAACATAGCAAATGATGTTAGAAACAAGGCCGGGCTTGGAACCAAAAGCAGCCCTGGCAGAAATATACAAACTAGCCCTGCTCCCTTCCTCATCTCTCACACCTTTCTCTCTCTCTCCCCCATTGTCTTTCCGCTCTCCCCTCTACCTCTGCTAAAGCACGCTCTGGGCCATCTGCACTTAATCTGGAGAAAGTAGCAGAGGTGGCAGCAGAGGCCCTCTCCCTTCACAAACCCGCATCCAGAGGCTCCAGCCCACTGTGGGAATGCCCGATGGAGTAAACTGACAGTTCAGTACTGATTAGAAAGTTGCATATGAAAATGTACACAGGTTCTGACACCTGGCACAAGCTGTGACGTGTACTCATCTTTTTTTGAAAAATGTATTTATTAAGGTTTTAAAAAGCGACACGTACAGTATTTTAATTTTAGCCAATTTTTAGTCAAGCAATATCATTTATTTACAAGGCACCCAAGGCCGCCAACATTCCTGTCCACCACCCTGTCCCCACAGGGCCCCATCCACCCAGTCCGTTAGCCCAGCTGGGCCGTCTAATGGCTGAATCCATTACCTCCCATATCCTGTCCCCTCCGTCAAAGGGTACCTGAACATTCCAAGAATTCCCACCCCCGCAAACCCCCCCCCCCCCCACATCACCAAGTTCTCCCCTGCCTTATCATTCTGCAGAGCTGCTTGAGATGCTGCTCATCTGCCAGGGCACATTCCAGGTCTGCCCGTCATGCCTCCACAGCAGAAGCTGTGATGGTCTTCCAATATATTTCCACATACCTCCTAGCCAGTACCACTCCCAATGGAACCCTGCTCTGTAACCCCCACTGGATGTGTCAGTGCTTCCAGCATCAACCCCCAGTAATCCACCAGCGATGGGGAGTACCACGTCATATGTAGGAAATCAGTGGAGTGGAGCCCACATCTGCTACAGGCCACTGAACTGTCTTGATATATCTTCGTCAGTTTGGCCAACGATGTGATGTGTAGTCATCTGGTGACTTTTAAGAATTAGATTGAATGGAAGGGGTGCTTCATGGTTTTCGTGCTTTTAGACCAGGCCTGAAATAGCATGAATGCGACTCAAAAAAGCAATCTGAGGATGCCGCCCTGTGCCTTGTGTTATTTTAATCCTTGGAATTGTAGATGACAGCTGGAAACATCAGCGCTTGGTGACACACACCCTACTTGAATCCTTTAGTGCTAAATACAGTGTTACTGCTTCTGCACGCAATGCCTAGAAATTGTTCAACCAGGTGGGTGCCTGTAAAGAAGATACCAATGTTGAAGAACCACTGCTGATGAGTAATATTTGTTTATCGCACCAATGTTACTGTGTGGTCCTAACTTTCTTATAAGTTGCCACTTAATAAAGTGAATCAAGACATAAGCATCCCTGTCAGAAGGTATTTTTCTCTGTACCTGTACAGTTAATTTTCTTCATAGATGTTCAGAGGCAATTCATATGACCATGAGTGCATAATAAATAGCCCTGTAAGTTAAAATCCAGGATTCTGTTACAAACGACCATTACAGTTTTGACACCACAAAGCATGGAGACACCCCAGTCTCTCAACTACTCGTGATCCGGCGAACTTAAAAATTCTGATTACATTGACAAACTGGATGTTTTGAAATTTTAGCAATGCCCTAGTAATTGTTCACAAGTAAAACAAAATCTGACTTGGACCACCTAAATTTCCCAAATGCTAGATCCCATAAGGCTTGCCACAAATACAGTGTCCATATCTCTAGGAGTAGAAGGTCGAGGACTGTTTTCTCATTTTCTCATATAGAAATAGTGAATTTTAAAGGCGTGTCGCTATCCAAGCCCAAAATGTTCTAAACCCAGGCTAACCTTTAAAGTATTATAGACAGCAGTGGTATGTTCTAATCAAAACTAGTTGTGGCTTATAGATACTGGAACCATAGATCATAATAAGCCTTCATTTCTGGAACAGTAATGGATACACATTTGTGGTACCCAAGGGGCCGGTTCTCCATTATGAAAATGGAACCTGATTGCTTTTAATGGAAGACAAGACCATTAAGTTGCCGCCGTCAGTAGCTTGTCAATCAATGATGATGTACTAATGGACACAGGGAGGAAAGAAAAAGCTGACCCATACAGATGTTTGATATAATAAAATAAAACAGGCACTGGCAAACCAAATGTACCGTGGCTTGTAAGTAATGTTGCTTGTATTAGATTTGTACATAAAGTTGGTGAAACGAAGGAATGCTGTTTTGAATTTTTATAACGTACACAAAATATGGCAGTTAGTACAAAAGCAAAGCAAGAGTTTTTGGGAGCGTTTGGTGATTTGATTCCCAACACTCCTGGTTAACTACCATTTTACATTTTTTAATGCTTTTCTACTGTTAGACGTTGGGAGCTTCTGTTTTATGCATTCCCCTCTTAGCATATAACTCACCTTTAGGAACCAAAAAACAGAAAAAAGGTAGTCGTAAACTGTTCAGCATGTGACTGGCCACTTAGGGCTCCACCAGGAACTACGTAGTTTGACACTGTCAGCATCAACTACTGGCCTAGTAGTAGGGGTTAGTGGCAGCAATATATCATTACACCTCGCATGTCACTGGCCCTATCGCTGGACAATGGTGGTAAGTTATTAGCCAACTCACAGTGCTTGTGGGCACAGTCTCAGAATGTACAAAAAAAGATAAACGGGCGCTCTGTGATTCGAACATCTGCCTTTCAGTTCATTACACTCTATTATTTTTAATTTTTCCTTTTCTACACTAAGTGAAGCAATTCTTTGCTTCACCTCATCTATGGTGTTTTGCACTGACGTGTTTAGCTGTGCTATGCTGTGATAGGTTATTCTCTGCTGGTTATGTTATGTTTTTGTGTAGTTCATTGCTATGGTGTGTTATGTTATCTTACATTCGGCTGGGTTATGCTGTTATGTTGTGTCATGTTGTGTTATGCTATGTATCACAGTGTGAGTTTTCTTGTGTTATGTGTAATATGAGGATGTTTGTTGTATGTTGGACTGCCGTGTGTTTATGGTGGCGTTTTGTTACCTTGTGTCATTGGGTTTTCAAAGCAAATATGACAAATGCCAAAAATGCATCTCGATTTAAAGCAAAACATCATAACGCATCAGCAGTGCAACAGAATGGCTGATGCATGTCTACCCATCAAAAACTGAAGGGAATACACATGAAACAATGCACCCATTCTTTAAATGTCACTGTCTGGTCTGATAGTCCATTAGAGCAATGGAAAAGTATGAAAACCACGTGAAGTTGTGTGACTGAAGGGAGCTATTTCATCTGTGAGTTTCAATGTCATTTAAAAATCCTTGCTTGAAGTGGTTAGTCATGCCTCTTTGTCTCTCCATCTGTGTTGGAGCAGGGGCCAACTACTGTATAGTTACGCTTTGTCCTGTTTATCTGTTCTGTAGGGGACTATCTTTTTTTAAAACTTTGTTTCCTGCTTCTGTCCAGGAAAGCTTCCCTTTTCATTTGCAGAGCATTCTTGTTCTGAGCTTAGCGGTAAAAAAGGCTTTAAATAATCAGGCTGTTATCTTGGTCACATTTGTTTTTTGTGGGCCCTCGTTCGGCTGCCTGACTCCCACCCTTCCTTGGCCTAATGCCAGGAACCCCATGCATCATGTCTGCCAGAGCACCTTCATTCTTGCAGTCAGTACAATCAGCTGCTCAAGTACTGGGGCCTCGGGCGCAGCTACATCAGTGCACCTCAGTTCACACACTCCAAGCCCTCAGCCATGCCAGTGCCAGGAACCCCACACGCACGCTGTCTGCCAGAGCACCTCAGTTCTTGTAGTCATTCCATTCTGCTGCTCCAGTACTTGAGCCTCAGGCACAGCTCCATCAGTGCATCTCAGTTCTTCCCCGGCAAGGTCACTTCCTTTCCTATAGTGGGACGCCACTCACATATAGTTCCATTACAGCAGCTCAATTCTGATATTCAGTCCCACTGCCAAGCCAATTCTGGACCCAAAAGAGCAAAACACAGCTCAGGCAGTGCACCTCAAGTCTAACATCCAACACTTCTGTTGATGGGAACCATCACAGCTCTGCCAGAAATTATCGATTCTAACATTCGGTGCACATTTCTTCTCAGTACTAAGGCTCACACACACCCTTCTGAACTCCTCGCTTCTGTGGTTCAGAGGCAATGCCACTCCCATGCGGGCACCACTCGCAGCTTCACCAGGGCACCCCAGTCTAAGACTTGGTGACACTGGCACACCAATACCAGGTTCCACTCATAGCTCCATTAACATACCTCACTTCTGACCTTGTCTGCCCGTTACTATTCCAGTACTGCAGCCCACATACAACTCTGTCAGTGGACCTTAACCCTAACCTGCAACACTCCATTATTCCAATACCAGGAATTACATGGTTTCTCATTCCTCACCCGCTGCCTTTCTGTTATTCCAGCACTGGGCCGGGACACAGCTCTGTCTACACCCCCAATCCTGATTTGAAGTGCCCCAATATTTCTGTATGGGGGTTCACATACAACTCTGCTAATGCACCTCCTGCTGTTCTGCAGTGCCCCCTGCTGTTCCACACTCTGACTTGTGTTTGAGGACATGGAGGAGCCAATTAAATCTATTCTTAGCTGCCATCTTTATTTGGGAGGATTTGTTTCAACTACGTCACTCTGTTTTTTCCTTTACTCTGTTTACTCTCAATGTTTTCTTTCTCACCCACTTTTCTCTTTCAAGCTCTTAAAATCCAAATGTTAACAGTTTTGCTCTTTCTTTCAACTGTTTATTTCTACTCCTCTCCTTTTTTTATTTTCCTCTTCCTCTTGTTACCTCCTCTTTCAAACTTGCAAAAACGTGGCTATTTTTGTTGTTGTTTCATTCCTCTCTTTTTTCTTCATCAGTCGTTCATTCTTTCACTATTTTTTTCAATTCCCTTCATTCTTTCTTTGTTTTTTTATTTGCTCTTTCCTTTGACTCGGTATGCGTTTACATTTTTTTTTTAGATCTTTTTTTCCTTTCTTTCTATGGTGTTTTTCTTATCTTTATTTGTCAATTCACATTTTACTATAAATCCCTCTTTTTCCCGTCTGTATGTGGAAGGCAGAAGTTACTTGTCGG
The DNA here is from genome assembly GCF_031143425.1 of Pleurodeles waltl. Lineage (NCBI taxonomy): Eukaryota > Metazoa > Chordata > Amphibia > Caudata > Salamandridae > Pleurodeles > Pleurodeles waltl. The sequence goes on from NC_090451.1 coordinate 601,688,920, forward strand.
GATCTGAAGTGTCAAAGTGGTTTTCCGATTCTGTCTCTCTGGGAAGTGTGTGAGCACATACATGCCCTGGTTCTTTCGCTACTCGTTTCTCTCACCATCTCTCTTTGTTTTGCAAATGTTCATTTTTCTCTTTCTTTTCACACTTATTTCATTAATTTTCCTCTTTATCTTTCGTTCGCTAGCTTCCTTCCCTTTTTTCTTTTGTCTCACACATTTGCTCTGTTTCTTCTTAGCTGTGTTTTCATTTTCTCATTCTTCCTTTCCCTTCTTTCTTTTATTTCTTTGTGACCCCATCTCTTTCTTCCTGTTGTCTATTGTATTACTTTTACTTCTCTTTTTCTGCCCTATCCGCTTTCTCTCGTGAGGCCTAGTTATCAATGGAGCAATAGGTGCAGTGGCACTGGGTCCCAGAGACTTACAAACCTCACTCAACTCTACTTACTACTGTATTTACCTACTGAAATTCCAGTCAGCCATTTTCCTTTCTTACTCCAGGGCCCATGACACCGTTACTACACCACTTCTCCTCTCCATCTTTACTCGCAACTGTCTCTTTCCTTTCACCCTCCAATCTGTTCCAATTTATATTTTTGTTATGGTGTTTTGAGCATTACATTCTAATACCAAAAGTTTATTTCTAATAAAGGTTTATATGATAATTTATATGTTTTAAGATAGAGGAAGAAGGTAAATGGAAGTGCTTTAGTTAAATGCTGGGTCAATGGAATTATATGGCAGGAAAAGATGAAACTATGAGGCAGTGTTTACCAATTTATGTGCAAGAAAAATCCAGTTATGAATTTACAGTGTCAATAGCTCTAACACAAGAAAATGCAAGACTTATTGCATTGCAAATGCTTTTTAACGAATTGATGCCGAGATTTATCAGATAACTAAACCACTCTATAGCCCGACCTAAAAACCGAGTAAGTGACAGGAACATGTAATCAAGATAAATGATATGTATGCATCTGAATACACAATATATGAACTAGATCATATGGAAATTATTTTTAGAGGTGAAATATGCATACAAATTATGGCCCCTTGGCTTCTTTATAAGTCAGCCGAGGCATGAATCCTTGGGAGTCATTGACATACAAAGCAGTATTACGTTCACCTAAATCCACAATGTACTTTGAGGCTGGAGAGTGGTATTGGCTTGTACATCCCAAAGGAGTATGTTTTTATTCTTTATTAGTAAACGTAAATAGACATGCATTAGATCATCAATAATGTATAGGAAAACATAAAGTGTTTTTTCTTTTCTTCTTACTTTTCGGCACAGTTGCTCAGGAAAAACAACATACTGCAGACATTAACAATAGGACGCACTCCAAAAGCAAACATCAGTTGCACCATCCTTTTTGTACACAATAGTAAAGCAACAGGATGCATTCTGGCATCATCTAATATGATAACTTATAAAGGATGCAAGAGGGCATAGTACTATTTAATTAAGACCTTTCCCAAATCCTCTAAAACAGGAATATTTAAAATACAACCGAGTCTCTTAACCCATGCATGTCATGCACCAATGTGCCAATTCTCATCTGTGTTGACCTTATGTATTGACTATTATATAAATTGTTTTAGGTTCTGGTTCTGCTTATTGTAAACTGCTACGGTCTGTAGCGTGTTATACAAAATAAATTAATTATAGAATTATTGTAAACCACATGATAGCATTTGTGCTGTATTTTTAGTTCCCAAGCTAAGACTTTTTTTGTTGACATAGTAGATAAATTTTTTTTTAATTTTTTTTAGTTAATGGGTGGAAAATTCCTTAATAAATCCAGCTTTCCCTTTCTTCACTAATGTTTATTTTTTAGTTTATCTGTTGTTTAACAGCCATTGTTTCATTGTTTCACACCATTTGTTCTTCCAACCACATCTCATTGTTTTTTATTTCTAAAGCATGCTTTTATCTGGGGGCACCTTGGAGCTGTGAGTACTAAAAGCAACAGAGAGAGGGTGGGCCTTAGCAAAACAAGAAGGATTTAAAGTTCTTGTGGTACAAAGTTTGAAAGCATTGAAGGGCCAATGGAGGGTACTCCAGAACTGGTGTCATAGCTCTGAAAGGATCTGACATGGCCCATTTTTCCTTCACCAAAACCACTGAACGTCACCATGTCCACCGCCCCCCTGCAGAAAATGGAGCAAGCTCACCAAAGCTCAGCTCACTGCCGCTCTCCACCACTCCCACCACCGGACACCACAGATGCCAATGCCTCAGCCTACAACCTCCACCAATGGATAGCTGACTGCACCAACACTCCAGCCCACCTGAGAAATCCTGCCGGCAATCAACACCACAGGAAACCCAGCTGGTTCACCTCCGACCTCAAAGAGTCAAAGAGCGCCTGCAGATGACTTGAGAGAAAGTGGAGAAGCAGCAAGAGCATGACAGACCACAAAGCCTTCAAAGATGCTGTCACATTGCACCACCGGTTCATCAGATCAGCTAGAAAATCAGCCGTTAAAGAGCGCATCAAGAGCAACGCACACAACAGCAAGGAACTTTCGCAAAACCCGACTCAGACACCACCGACATCGCCCCCTTCCAAGTGACAACCTTACCACCTTCTTTCACCAAAAAATCCAAGACATCTACAAAGGATTCGCAAGCCGAGACCCGCCCACCAGCACCACCTCGGACTCCAACCCCCCCACCGACCCTGAACCACTTGACCCTCCTCACCCCGGAAGACACACTGAAGCTCATGAGTTCTATCTACTCTGGAGCACCCTCAGACCAATGCCCCTACCACATCTTCTACCTGAGCTGGCGCCACTATCGGACCTGAACTATGCTGTACCATCAACCGCTCCATCGAGACTGCCACCTTCCTGGATGATTGGAAACACGCAGAGATAAATCCCCTACTGAAGAAGCCCTCTGCAGACCTGACAGAGCTGAAAAGCTACAGACCAATCTCACTTCTTCCTTTTCCAGCCAAGGTAATCGAAAAAGAGATCAACACACACCTCACTGAGTTCATCGAGACAAACCACATCCTAGATCCCTCCCAATCTGGATTCAGGAGCAACCATAGCACCGAAACCGCACGCCCAACAGCCATGGATGACATCCGCACCCTATTGGACGACCGCAAAACAGCTGCCCTCATCCTCCTCAATCTCTCTGCCAAATTAGACAACTTCTCCCACTCCACCTTGTGCACCAGACTACATTACGTTGTGCAAAGCCCTGGAGAGGATCTGCTCCTTCCTCACTGACCGAACCCAGAGAGTCAAGCTCCCAACTTTCACCTGAAAACTGATGGAAACCAGCTGAGGAATACACTCTTCAATGTCTACATGACCTAGCTTGCCGAGACTGTAAGACACTACGGGCACAGCATCATCTCATATGCTGATGCCACACAGCTAATTCTCTACCTCACCGATAAACCATCAACAGCCAAAAGGAACTTTCACAACGGAAAGCCTCAGGCTCAACTCTGATAAGATGGAGATCCTTATCCTGGGCCCCACCTCCACCGCTTGGGACGACTCCTGGTGGCCCACTCCCCTCGGAGTTGCCCGATTTCCCACCGACCACACAAGCAAGCAACCTCAACATCATTCTCGACTCCTCGCTGTCTATGGCCCACCAAGTCAAGGCCGTCTCATCCTCATGCTTCCACACACTCTGCCTTCTCCGGAAGATTTTCAAGTGGATCCCCATTGACTCGAAAAGAACAGTCACCCATGCACTTGTCATCAGTAAACTTGACTACGAAAACAGACTCTGTGCCGGCATTAACAAGAAACTCCAAACAAGACTCCAGAGAATACGGAACTCCTAGGCCAGATTCATCCTGGACATCACCCACATTTTTTCCCATCTGAAAGACCTACACTGGCTCCTCGTCAACAAATGCATCACTTTCAAACTTTTGACACACGCTTACAGGGCCATACATAACATCGGACCTGCCCATCTCATCCACCGCCTCTCCTTCTATGCACCCCCGAGGCAACTCTGCTCTGCTCTGTTCAACTGCGCCTCGCCACCACCCCTAGGATCCGGAAGAACACGGCTGAAGGAAAATCCTTCTCCTACCCTGCCGCACAGACCTAGAACACGCTGCTGCTTCACCTCAGACAGTCCCCCTTGCTGGCTCAGTTCAGTGAGGACCTCAAGACCTGGCTATTCAGCTGATCCGCCTCCCCCTCAGCGCCTTGAGACCTCCCGGGTGTTAAGTCACGCTTTACAAATGTCCGATTGATTGATTGAAAACGAGAGACCTTCAGAAAGCAATGACTTTCAGACCTGAGAACCTTCCTCAGGACACAGGAGGGTTACCATGCTCAAGAAAAATTCAGGGCAGTCCAATAAAGTCAGGGATGCACGATACATAGAGCCTTAAAATGGATGCACTGTTTAACCAAGCTGCCAGCACAGGACCCTCTGAGTGGTAATGAAGGTTTGGTGATAGTTGTAGCAGGGAGCCCCAGTCAACTAGAATTAAACAGTCCAAGTGGAATAGTACAAGGGCTCCTACAGATGCTTGGCAGGGGAAAGGAAAGTTAGCTTTCTGCACAGAAGTGCACAGAAGTATGTGCTGCATAAAGCCTGCAGCTCATATATTTTGTACCTGAGTATACGATTGGATTGAAAGTGTCCCTGCGGTTTTTAATCATGATAGCAGGTCCAATGAACAGGCAGGCTGGTTAGACTAATAGGCGACAAGCCAGTTTGATGAATTATTGTCCACTACCAGTGATCATCGACCATCATCTCCACCAAGTATATAAATTTCTATTTAGGTCTTTTTTCTTGCTGATTTTGGGGGTCCATTACTTAGTTCCACATTATGGTGTTGCCTGTATTTGAGTGAGTGCCGAGGATGCAAATGCAAAAACGAAACCAACTGCATTTTCCTTGTATCCAGTGCTTTAGATAGGAAAAAAAAAGTGCAGGTACTCATTAACATGAGCTAATAGTGTGGTGGGTGGGGCTAGGGGTGGGGCTAAGAGCAAGACAGGCGGATAGTCTATGACTTATATACCAGTTGCAGCACATACCAAGATACATGAGAAATGTGTTTAAATAAAACAAGTTATCTCGTTACACAAAATGAAAGTGAAACACAATGATATTCTAACATATCTTTTGTAATAATTGCAGCTTCTTAATGACATACTGTCATTTGCTGTCGTTTTGCACAATACTATATATTTTTGAGCGTGCACCCACACAAAAAGAAACAAGCAGACACGCACACACAAAGCATTCCATACAGTCCTCCTTAAAATGTCCTGATTCTCTCCTTCTTTCATTCGCTTTTCTCACACACACAAACACACACATACAAGCAGGCAAACACACATACATAAGCAGACCCTCGTTCAAAAGACTCCGGTGGGTTTAAAGACAATTTAAACTTCTTTCCTCCCATGGCTTTCTTAGTTGTCACTGTCAGCGGGGCTGCCTCCATTCCAATGTTTGCACATATGTACACTGTAGTGTGCATGGGATGGACAGCACAGGGCCTGAATGGTCCCTGTTCTTTCAAACACAGCGTGATGGTGAATACCCAGGCATTAGGCACATAACCCCTGCTGAAAAGCACAGTGGGGTCTGCTCAGGGCTACAGAAGCACCTTAGCTGTCAGGGGCAGGTTCAGCTCTGACACCCTAGTGCTCACCAGCACTAGTAGCTAATAAGCCTACCTTTCATGAGTACCGGTACTCTCCTTGGCAGCAAAGAAGTGCCGGTATTCAGTACCTGTGAGTTCTGGCCCATTTAAAGCACTGCTTGTATCACGAGTGCATTGCTACAGCACTAATAGATACTTGAGCTATAGCAACTAATAAGGGTATGTTGCAGAGCTCAGCACCAGGAAGGAGTTCTTACATGTATAATTTATGCATATCTGTTCTCCCTGCCTGGGAACTATCCATTGAGTAAATTTCCATTGCTGGCCGAAGGTACAGTGCTTAGAGTTTTTCATCAGGCATTTTGTTGGAGCTCCAGGAGCTCCCATGCCATTCAGCAGGATCCTCGTTCTCAAAGAACGATCCTGTTTATGAATTGTATTTCATCTTTGGGCACTGACATTTGAGCATAGCAGCCAGTATGCAAAATAATCTGTGAACTGAAAGGCTAAAAGGTCAAAATTTCCTCTTGTAAATATTGTGAAATGGGTCACTGTAAGACCTTGGGTGAGCTGCTAGCTTGCATATATTGGTAGTGAGGTACAGCAGACTAGAACGTCTCCATTAAAACAGGGTTGTCAAGTTTTGAACCAGTGTTCTTGTGATGGGTTGAGATTGACCCTTTTAAAATTAAAAAGATCATCTAGTAGCACGTAATAGTTTTACCTTTATTAAATAAACAAATATAATTATGAGTTCTCTTTAGGGTACTATCACTTGTCAGCTTGTGATCTTAATAATTATTCTCCTCAGTATGCTACTCGAAGGAGGCAGTGATGGGAGTTAATTTTAGCACAGGGAGGGCGGGAATCTCACACACACACACCCATATACACACTCGCTCACACCCATACATTCTCACATGCACACACACATTCACAACACTCACATACAAATATACATACATACATACATTCAGGCGTGCACCCACCAAAAAAAAAAAAAAAAATCATACCTTCACTGCAGCTCTCCAGGAGCTAATTCTCTGGGGTCCCAGGAAGGTTGGGACTGTGACCTTTTAAAAGAAGGCAGCAGGCCCTCACTTATCATAGATTGGTATGGGGTCAGTGACACTGCTGAAACCACCCCGCTCTGTGACAAAGTGTCACTGATTGACACTCGCCCTAGCCATCTCAGGGCTTAAAACGGAAGCTCCCCGGTCCAAGGCTATCAAGGATGTTCCCCCTCATCTTGAGGGGGAGTGCCTTGAGGAACTTATGCCAGGCTAGGAAGGTCTTCATCACAGGGCTGTGAAATCCTCAGCCTGGCAAAGTTCAGCTCAGGCAGTCAGGCGCCTGCACAATTAGCGAATTTGTTGCTCCTGGCGGTCGGACCTGAACAAGAAGTATGTCTGTCAGGCTGACCTTTGTTCAGCCTGACAGACACTCTTCTTGTTGAGAAAAAGGTGCAGGCGTGGCCATTCTGCCCGTACGGAAGGGCCGCGGCTGGAAGGAGGTGAGAGTCTGCCTTTTTTCTTCATGTCCAGTTCAATGAGTCATACTGTTGAGTGGAGGTTGAGAAACGTAAGTACCCTGGTCAGGGACTGAGGCATGAATGTCATTAACACAGCAGCAGTGGTGCAGGTGCCAGGTATGGGAGGAGGCCTTTGCACTCCAATAATTTACCTGCATAACGAGAGGTAAATTTGCTCATATACTTGCTTGCATTAGGGCCAGTAGCACACTTACAATGGGACTGGTCAGAAGCTGGATTCAGTACTCCTCGTTCAGAGGTGCATTGCAGTAAACCACTTCTTCACCTAACAACCCTTCATTTCATCTGTACTAATAAATAAAGTAAGGTATGCGTCTTCGAAAAAGCGAACACTCTAAGAAATTAGCATAGGCAAAGCCAATAAATCTGGCCTCAGCAAGCGTGCAATGTTTTATTCATTTATTTTCAAACAAAGGCAATATGCAAAAACAATTTGCACAAATATAAAAACATAGGTGTGGTTCAGCAGCCCATGCACACAAGCCATGGAACAGAAGTAGACTCCTTTTCAGATGGTTCTGCACATATATTTAGAAATAATGTCACTCGCATAGCAAGACAGCCAGTGAATGAAGCGGGCTAACTGATGGCCCCATGCCTGTGGTGAGCAGAAGCAAAATGTTCATGACACTACAACAGACCAATTGAAGAAAAGATGTGAACAAAAACCCATGTATGTATGTACATGTGTATGAGACTGGCGAGACAACTTAAGCTGGGCATAAGCCATACTTAAAAAGCAAATTCTCCCAACTCCTCACTTGGGGATTTAACTCAGAATGCACTACTAACGTTCAATCACAATGGTATATCACGGAATCATTTTGACACGTGGAATTAAATGTAATAAAACATTTTCTTATCAGTCATGGAAATACCAATCACATACCGACTTTGAGACAGCAAAGCAAAACTAACTTACGGTTTTGCTGATGCTTCGGAGCTTTACCGTGCGCCTCTGGCCCATTGTGTAGACGAGTCGAGCTTGCAACATTAGTTGTGTTGTGAACGCAAATAAGTCCCAGAGCTGTTGCCTACATATGGGCAGTGGAAAAACCGCTGGTAAATGACTGAAGCAGGTCTAATCAGTGTGAGCGTTGCTTTCAGGAACAATATCATGGAATGACCATGTTTAAAGCGCATACTGCAAACTGATTTGGCATTAGGCGAACGCCAAGCAGAGTCTTAGATAAGGGCTGTTCATTGTTTTCCGTATTTTTGTTCTTATCTATGTAGCTGCACGTCTTGTGTCCTATTTGAAGCATTCTGACGTCCGTGCAGACAATACAAACTGTTAAATAAAGTAATAAATACGGGCGAATAGTGACATGCATAACAAACATGTTTCTTTAATGTACTTTTCAGATATAAAATAGTCCCTTCTGTGTTTCAAAGGAAGCACTTCCTGGAAGGTAGAACGCTACACCAGAGAGCCACTAGCACGAGGTGGGAGATGGATATTTCTCTGATGGACCCAACGCCCATTCCATGTATATTTTAAGGAATTGGTAGTAATAGGACTTATTGACAACAGCACTGTCAAGCCAGACCTAAAATTGAGTTCTCAAATGAGTTGGCAGGGCTTTTTCCACTTTTCAAGACTTTGAATGCTTCAACAACCTTTTAGTTTTTAATTTAACAGTGTGATCAAGAAGAAATACGTACAAACCTCAGCCCATAAGGCCCTGAAAACTCAGATCTTCCTATCTTTTCTTGAACTACCGTCCTGCTTTCTTGCTTACCTCCGAAACACTTGCATGACTGTTCTTATACTGCTCTAATATTTCCTCATAGTTTTTTGTAAGGTGATCTGTTCCTCTTTGGTGAGGATAATTTGGATACCCTGGAATTGGAACACCAATAAGATTAACAGTCTAAGGATGAGGCAACGCAACTAAACTAAGGATATGGATGCATAGGTGTGTGTTGAGGCTAATGATTAAAAGACTTAGGGCCTGATTAGGACCTTGGTGGAGGGGATCACTGCATCCCAAATGTGACGGATATCCCGTCCGCCGTATTACAAATTCCTTTCTCTTCTGTGGAACTTATAAAACGGCGGACGGGATATCCCTCACGTTTGGGACAGTGTAATCCCCTCCGCCAAGGTCCTAATCAGGCCCTTAATCTCCCATAGGATCTTTTTCCAGGTTTGCTGAGCCTATCATTAGGCTTACTCATAACATCGTCAACGGAATCTTGGCAAAGATGAATTTTGAGGTAAATGAAAGCATTGCTGAAAACAGCTTGGCGCACAACTTAACTGTAACTCTTTACAGTGGTTATTTGTGGTTTTTATTGGTGCTAATTAGTGGTGCGGAAGTTGAGTGGTACTGAGCAAGTGTATATCTAAAAAACAAATATAGGATGTCATATGAGGACAAAAGTAAGAGCCTTTTTCTTATTGGGAAGTCCAGGCTCTCGATAATGTAACATTGCAGTTGGCCTTTCTAATTTTGCAAGATTTATGAGTGCAAAAACAACATATTGGCAACAGACATCTGGTGCACACATGTCTTTATCTGGTGGTTCATTGCAAATGTGTTTTTTGCATTTGTAGGTTAGTGAATAAATATCAGGACAAAACTGAAGAGGTCTGATACAGTGAATACTCTGCAAATTCAGAGTACATTGGGTGTACCTCACAGCATCACCTTCAATACGTCATTGGGTGTTCCATGTTCAAAGGTATGATGTAAAAACAAGCACTGGCAAAGTCAGTAGATCTCGTCTTTGGGACCTAGTGGCTTTGCCAATTCCTTTTGGTCACGTAGAACATCAGCAGGATGCTGTGCAGTAGTGCATGCTTGAGTGATGATGTGTGTGCCCGCATATGACTTTACACATGCATGCCTACAAAATGATACATGCTCTAATTTTTGTAAACTAACTGGACGGAGATGGTTTGAAGGCAAAAAAAGATTTAAAAAAGTAGTGCAAAAGTTTGTTTTTTAAAAAGTTTTTTTAAAGACAGAGGCACCAACAGTGGTTTGCTGACATGGGATGCAAAGGAGGAGTGAGTGGGGGGAAGCAATTAGGAGTGGTTGTGGGAGAGGAAAAGCAGTATGTGGCGGAGAGCAACACTGTCACAGGAGAAGTTCATGAGCAAAAAATAACAACAGAATGGTGGAGGCATGGAGTTTGGCATAGGGCGAAGCACACGAGAGAGAGCTTGCAACACAAGGGAGATATTAACACGGAGCCGATTTTTCACAGGGAAAATCACACAAGGGAGAGGAGAGCGCTGGAAACCACATACCCTCTCAGAGTACTTAAGCAAAAATAAAAAAGTAGCTTCCTAAAAGTGAGCAGTGGAATGATAGAAGCCAGTGAGTCACAGAGATGTTAAAAAGGCTATGCCCCAGGGCAGTGGCGGCTGCTGTAAATGTCAATGGGGCAGAACGACGGGGAGGGGTTTGTGGGGGACGTACGGACATCAGATGTTTTTTTTTTTTTTTAAACGAACCTTTCCCGCCATTCCTTCCGCCTCACTTGTCGTTCCTCTTCTTGTGGTGTCCCAGCATTCACTGGGACACCAGGACAGGCTCCCCAGCAATCCTGGCACTGCTTTCATGCTAAAACTAGCATGAAAGCAGCATCAGAATTTGGTTTGAGTGGCCCGGACTGCTGCTCAGACACAACGCAAGGGTCTGTGCAGTTTCTCCAGCCTAGCTGTGTACACAGCCGGGTTGGAGAAACCTTAGTGCGCATGTGTGTTTGGCTAGCCTGAGACTGCCAGTCAAACACACATGTGTAAATAGGTACACTCTCTCCTCACCCCCCCGACCTCCCATGGCCCAGCCCCGCCCCTCCCAACACTGCTGGTTGAGCGAGCAGATGAAAAATAAAATGAGAGTAAACTATTGTTTTCTTTATCTCCTGGCTCTTAGCCTGGGGACATGACAAACACAAGACAAACAATCTGGGGCAAAAATGAATCACATAAAAAGTAAGCAAATGAGAATGACAATAAAGCCGACCAACGATTAGCAATGGATGGGTTGTGAACCTTGCTAATTCTTCGTAAGTCAACAATAGATCTTTTTTCAGTCTGAAAGCTTGAGTTGCCTGATAGGCTTGACCAAAAAGACTCATTAATGAAGAACAGGCTAACTTAGTTGAACAATCATTTGCAATCCAGTGGGTCTTGCATTTGCTCGAGTTAGAGCTATTAGCGTTGTAAACTCCTAGCCGGACCTTTCTTGCCACATAAATTGAAAGAAAATAAAGGAGCGCGATTGCGCTATGTAAAACCCAGCACGATCGCGCTGCGTGGAAAGTAAAAAGATAAAGTAATGCAGAAACCAGGCTGGAAACATGGAGCCTCGTATGTTTTCAGTAGTTTACTGGTGCTGTGTAGGTGGGCTAAACACTGGTAAAGGCATGACGTATGCTTGCCCGTCACTAATGAAAGCAAGTGGATTCTAAAAGGCAAGCCCACAAACCAATGAAAGTGACAGACGTGACATGGGCATGGTTAAAAGCCCAAAGAGAGATTACAAAAGGGACAGAGAGCTTGTGCGCTCGACCCTAATAAATGAAAAGTCGTAGTAGAAGGTCCTTTACTGAGGTTAAATTATGACCTACTATGTAAGAGAGGTGATGGATATACTGGAATCCTTGTAATAGTCAGGCAGCACGTGGCACACAGTAAAGTAAGCTACACGTGTTGAGAGAGAAAACAAGCCTAGACGTTCACCTCCCTTCGCTTGTGTTTCTCTAGCATGAAAGTCAGCAAGAACTCAGTAATAAGATCCACCTTTTGTTCTCATCCTGCCGACTAAATTATTCATATTGACTTTCTGAGGCCTTGCTTTTTCATGCTTTCTTATGCATTGAATGATGGTGTTTCGGTTCCGGAGCACAATGTGTTTCTTCCATTGCAATTGGAGTGGCTGAATTATTCAGAAGGGCCCGGCGGCCCGATTGAGAGCGAGAGGGTTTCGATCCTTCTTCGGACCTGGCCTTGCCTTGTGTGTTGTATTAAGATGTCCATTGTTGTGATGTTATTTGAAATAAGGGCTATTTATTTCTTTACAGTGCCTGTCAACGTGCAAAGTCTGTGGGTGTTGACATATCCTATTGTGCAGTGATGTCCAAAAGCTGTAAATGTGCAAGTATACATATTGCTAATCTGCCTGTCTAGCTATCTAATCTATTTATCCATCTGGGTACATATATGTTCTGCTAGTAAACAACAATTGTGGCCGAAACACGTATTGTTTAGAGCAATTATGCACATAAATGCAAATTCACAAATGTATTAGTAAATTAGAGGTCAGTTTCCATGTTATTATCTTAGTGCAGTGAAATTGACTTGACAAAACACTGCTACTGAGTCAAATATTGTGCTCTATAATGACGTGAGAAAGGACATAAGCCTCTGAAGGCTTTACCTCTCATGAATAATTTCAGGTAACTATAACTCGCGCCCTAAGGTAGCTGTAACTCGTGCCCTCCCCATGCACAGTTTTCCCATCAATAATTTTATTGCAAATGTTGCAGTGATGATATCAATGATGCCATAGAAGATGTCATCAATGATGTAATATGTGAAGTAATTAGCTGTGCATGGCAAGGGCGCGAGTGCATGGCGAGGGCGCAAGATATAGTTACCTTAGTGCTGTCAGCGATCCCGCCAAGCGAAAGCAAACTTCCGTCTCCCCAGCTTGGGCCACTATTGACTCCAGAAGGGTGGGGCATCGCCCCCTTCCTTTCAGTTTGCACGGGCTGCTCTTGGGAGGTTCTTGTCCCTGGGACGAAATAGGGCTATGGAGGGGGTTTTGCATGGCCTCCCACCAATAAGTAAAGTATGTTGTGGGGAGGTGGTGGTCCCTGGGCTATCCCCAGGAACATGAGGGCGCCTATGTAGGGTGGTCTGCGCAGCCCCACTACAATATAAACATAAAGCCCATAAGCACAGAAGTGTAATTTGCTGCTTCCAGAGTTTGTGTGACACCTAATAGGACTCTACGTCTTTGTTTTGCCCAAAATCCAGCATGATTAATACTTAGCGCCATATTTAGAAGGCCCATGGCACAGCGCTGCGCAGCAAGGCACTTGCTGTGTAGCCCTGCATCATTGGGAAAGGACAAAAATGCAGGATACGGCGCATTTCTGTTCTTTCCCTCTGCGCTGGCACACAAATTGCTGCCTAGGCCAACGCAGGCATCCTTGCACCATTGTGCAAGGGTGCCTGCATTTGCGGAGATGATTGTTTTTATGAAGAAAGGGAGACCATTTCCTCCTTCTATGTGTGCTGAGGAATAAAGCACACATAGAGAAAAAATGGGGAGAAATAAAGATATTTCCCCCTGTTGCATTCCTCTTACACCACCCCTGAAGTGGTGGAGGCTTTTGATGCATTCTCAGGTTTACAAAAACTTGTAAGTCTGGGAATGAGTCAAAATCCATTGGTATTGCATGGGAACACTCATACAACACCCATGGAAACGCTTCCCTGACGCAAAGTAAGGCAACGCATCGACTTGCACTGCGTTGCCTTACACCATATCTATAAGGCCATACAAAGCCACTAAAAGTGGCTTTGCATGGCCTTGTAGATATGGGTCAGCATCCTGCGCCGCTGGTGTGTGACAAAAAGTGACACACCTGTAGTGCAGGCTTCTTGTAAATATGATCCTTAGTTCTTTCAGGCTGACTTAGAAGAAAACATACCTTTTCTCTGTGTAGGACGTTGTCTCTGTACAGGGAGTGCAGAATTATTAGGCAAATGAGTATTTTGACCACATCATCCTCTTTATGCATGTTGTCTTACTCCAAGCTGTATAGGTTCGAAAGCCTACTACCAATTAAGCATATTAGGTGATGTGCATCTCTGTAATGAGAAGGGGTGTGGTCTAATGACATCAACACCCTATATCAGGTGTGCATAATTATTAGGCAACTTCCTTTCCTTTGGCAAAATGGGTCAAAAGAAGGACTTGACAGGCTCAGAAAAGTCAAAAATAGTGAGATATCTTGCAGAGGGATGCAGCACTCTTAAAATTGCAAAGCTTCTGAAGTGTGATCATCGAACAATCAAGCGTTTCATTCAAAATAGTCAACAGAGTCGCAAGAAGCGTGTGGAAAAACCAAGGCGCAAAATAACTGCCCATGAACTGAGAAAAGTCAAGCGTGCAGCTGCCACGATGCCACTTGCCACCAGTTTGGCCATATTTCAGAGCTGCAACATCACTGGAGTGCCCAAAAGCACAAGGTGTGCAATACTCAGAGACATGGCCAAGGTAAGAAAGGCTGAAAGACGACCACCACTGAACAAGACACACAAGCTGAAACGTCAAGACTGGGCCAAGAAATATCTCAAGACTGATTTTTCTAAGGTTTTATGGACTGATGAAATGAGAGTGAGTCTTGATGGGCCAGATGGATGGGCCCGTGGCTGGATTGGTAAAGGGCAGAGAGCTCCAGTCCGACTCAGACACCAGCAAGGTGGAGGTGGAGTACTGGTTTGGGCTGGTATCATCAAAGATGAGCTTGTGGGGCCTTTTCGGGTTGAGGATGGAGTCAAGCTCAACTCCCAGTCCTACTGCCAGTTCCTGGAAGACACCTTCTTCAAGCAGTGGTACAGGAAGAAGTCTGCATCCTTCAAGAAAAACATGATTTTCATGCAGGACAATGCTCCATCACAAGCGTCCAAGTACTCCACAGCGTGGCTGGCAAGAAAGGGTATAAAAGAAGGAAATCTAATGACATGGCCTCCTTGTTCACCTGATCTGAACCCCATTGAGAACCTGTGGTCCATCATCAAATGTGAGATTTACAAGGAGGGAAAACAGTACACCTCTCTGAACAGTGTCTGGGAGGCTGTGGTTGCTGCTGCACGCAATGTTGATGGTGAACAGATCAAAACACTGACAGAATCCATGGATGGCAGGCTTTTGAGTGTCCTTGCAAAGAAAGGTGGCTATATTGGTCACTGATTTGTTTTTGAATGTCAGAAATGTATATTTGTGAATGTTGAGATGTTATATTGGTTTCACTGGTAATAATAAATAATTTATTTTTTTGTTAAGTTGCCTAATAATTATGCACAGTAATAGTCACCTGCACACACAGATATCCCCCTAACATAGCTAAAACTAAAAACAAACTAAAAACTACTTCCAAATATATTCAGCTTTGATATTAATGAGTTTTTTGGGTTCATTGAGAACATGGTTGTTGTTCAATAATAAAATTAATCCTCAAAAATACAACTTGCCTAATAATTCTGCACTCCCTGTATATACTATCTCAAAGTGAGAGATAGTGTGCACAGAGTCCAAGGGTTCCCCTTAGAGATTGACAGTGACAAAATTAGATAATACTAATGCTCTATTTTGTGGTAGTGTGGTCAAGCAGTAGGCTTATCAGAGGGTAGTGTTAAGCATTTCTTGTACACACACAGGCAATAAATGAGGAACACACACTCAAAGACTTAACTCCAGGCCAAAAGTTTGTATATAGAAAAATATATTTTCTTAATTTATTTTAGAACCACAAGATTCAAGATTTGAGTTAAGTACATAAAATGTAAGGTACTTCACACAGGTAAGTATGGAACTTTGATTCAAAGCAGTAGTACACACAGTTTTAGTTAAAATGGCAATAAGCTATTTTGAAAGTAGACACACTGCAAAAATCAACAGTTCCCGGGGCAAGTAAGTTTGGTCAGGTTTCTCAGTCTCCAGGGCATAGGCACCCACCGTTGGGGATTCAAGGCAACCCCAAAGCCAGAGCACCAGCAACACAGGGCCGGTCAGGTGCAGAGGTCAAAGGAGGGCCCAAAACACATAGACGCCTATGGAGAACAGGGATGCTCCGGTTCCAGTCTGCTGGCAGGTAACTACCTGCGTCCTCGGGGAGCAGACCATGGGGGTGTAGTGGAGCACTTGGGGGGACACAAACAGGCACACAAAACACACCCTCAGCGGCATAGGGGCAGCCGGGTGCAGAGGGCAAAGTAGGCGTCGGGTTTGCTATAGAAAGCATTGGAGGAACCCAGGGGTGACTTAGGCGATAAATGCAGGGCACAGGGGGGCTTCTCGGGCCAGCCACTGACTGGGCTAGGATGAGGGCCGTCTGCTGGTCACTCCTGCACTGGTAGGTGGTTCCTCTCGGTCCTGGGGCCTGAGGGTGCATTGCTTGGTCCAGGCATCGGGTTCTTTGTTACCAGGCAGTCGCAGTCAAGGGGTGCCTCTGGATCTTCTCTGCAGGCGTCGCTGTGGGGGTGCATGGGGGTCGTCTCAGGCTACTTACGTAGTCGTAGTCACCTGGGAGTCCTCTCTGCGGTGTGTGTTCTCCTGAACTTGAGCCGAGGGCGTCGAGTGCAGAGTGAGAAGTCTCACGCTTCCGGCAGGAAGAGAGAGTTCTTTAAAAGTTGCTTTAAAGTTGCAAAGTTGTTGCAGTTTTTGAACAGTGCCGCTGTTCTCTGGAGTTTCTTGGTCCTTCGGGTTCAGGGCAGTCCTCTGAGTCCTTAGAGGTTGCTGGTCCCTGTTGGATGCGTCGCTGTGCAGGTTCTTTGAATCTGGAGACAGGCCAGTAGTTCTGGGGCCAAGTCACTTGTCGTCTCTGTGAGGCTTTCAGGTCAGCAGTCCTTCTCCTTGTTGTATGTTGCAGGAATCTGATTTCCTGGGTTCAGGGTCGCCCCTAAATACAAAATTTAGGGGTTTGTTTAGGTCAGGGGGGCAGTAGCCAATGGCTACTGTCCTGGAGGGTGGCTACACCCTCTTTGTGCCTCCTCCCTGAGGGGAGGGGGGCACATCCCTATTCCTATTGGGGGAATACTCCAATCTCAAGATGGAGGATTTCTAAAGGCAGGGGTCACCTCAGCTCAAGGCACCTTAGGGGCTGTCCTGACTGGTGGGTGACTCCTTGTTTTCCTCATTATCTCCTCCAGCCTTGTCGCCAAAAGTGGGGGCAGTGGCCAGAGGGGCGGGCATCTCCACTAGCTGGGATGCCATGGGGCACTGAAACAAAAGGGGGTGAGCCTTTGAGGCTCACCGCCAGGTGTTACAGTTCCTGCAGGGGTGGGCAGTGAGAAGCACCTCCACCCAGTACAGGCTTTGTTCCTGGCCACAGAGTGACAAAGACACTCTCCCCATGTGGCCAGAAACTCGTCTGGTTGTGGCAGTCTGGCGGA
Organism: Pleurodeles waltl; assembly: GCF_031143425.1. Taxonomy (NCBI): domain Eukaryota; kingdom Metazoa; phylum Chordata; class Amphibia; order Caudata; family Salamandridae; genus Pleurodeles; species Pleurodeles waltl. The sequence goes on from NC_090451.1 coordinate 601,706,225, forward strand.
AACTGGTCAGCTTAGGACTAGGAGTCGGACTGGTATTCAGGGGGGGCATCTCTAAGATGCCCTGTGGGTGTAGTTTACAATAAATTCCACACTGGCATCAGTGTGCATTTATTGTGCTGAGAAGTTTGATACCAAACTTCCCAGATTTCAGTGTAGCCATTATGGAACTGTAGAGTTCATAATTGACAGACTCCCAGACCATATACTCTTTATGGCTACCCTGCACTTACAATGTTTAAGGTTTTGCTTAGACACTGTAGGGGCATAGTGGTCATGCACTTATGCCCTCACCTGTGGTATAGTGCACCCTGCCTTAGGGCTGTAAGCCCGCTAGAGGGGTGACTTACCTATGCCACAGGCAGTGAGAGGTGGGCATGGCACCATGAGGGGAGTGCCATGTCAAATTAGTCATTTTCTCCCCACCAGCACATGCAAGCTCTGAGGCAGTGTGCATGTGCTGAGTGAGGTTTCCCCAGGGTGGCATAAGACATGCTGCATCCCTTAGAGACCTTCCCTGGCCACAGGGGCCTTGGTACCAGGGGCACCATTTACAAAGGACTTATCTGTGTGCCACGGCTGTGCCAGTTGTGGGAACAAAGGTGCAGTTTAGGGGAAGAACACTAGTGCTGGGGCCTGGTTAGCAGGATCCCAGCACACTTTCAATCATACCTGGCATCAACAAAAGGCAAAAAGTCAGGGGGTAACCATGCCAAGGAAGTCATTTCCTTACACTCTGTTTTGCAAATATCGCGCACTGGCTTCCTGGGAGACCAGTTCATTCCCATAGTATATTAATTAAATATAAGTATAGTTACAAAAACGTCAAAAACTGAACATTGGTTACATTTTGCTGTACATCTAAAATGTGTGTCTGATTTACGAGGGTGCTTTCTCTCCTGCTCTTGGAAGAGCATTCTACGCTAATTTCCAATACCATTGGTACAAAAATTAACCATGGCAGCTCCCTTTATGGAGGTGCAGCCTTCTATGTCAATTAACGTGGATAGCCATAATAAAAGTCTGCAGGGAAATTTGTGTATCATACATCAGGAGGACAAAGTTTCCCACATCACACCATTGACAAAAATGATGCTTGTTGGAGCATAGACACTTTTGCAGACTTAATTGTTCTGGTGCAGATATCTCTTCTTGGCCAAGCACTCTGAAAGAAAAAGTTGAATCATTGTAGACCATCTGCCCAGATTGCTTAAGTCATCGAGCAAAAAGATCCTTCTTGTCCTGAGGTTCTTTGGTGAGCTACTTTTGAGAATTAATCTTTTCTTTGTATGCTGAACCACAGACCAGGAACTTGAGCACTTTTTTTGCTCTGACTCGAAGTCGATCCTTGTTTTAGTGCCTTCCAAATGATGAAAGGATGAGTCAACACTATTGGGATTCCAACCTTCAGTCTTCTGGATCACTCACATAGCTTAGTAGGGAGCACTAAATGTGCTGCGTTCTATAACTGGATATAAAGACAAACACCCCCAAGTGGCCTACCTTGGAGCCCTGGCATACAAAGAGCAGCAAAGCAAAATCCTTTTCTATCAGGCCTTTTGTACATTTTTTGTTGGGGTTTTGTAAAGTCTTCCTAATCACAGTTGTGTAACCTCAGAGCACTTTTGGGTAAAAAATATATAGGAATGATGAGTTGCAATGTGGTACACATGCAAGAACCAGATGAATGAGACTCAGACCGTCATTGCAGCAGGAGTACGTTGGATGATACCATTTTCAAGTATGTCCAAAATCTGTTGGCAAAGCCTTGAGAAGAGTGACGGTTTTAAAAGCCCGATGAAGAAGGTAATGCTGGTCCTAGGCTTCTAATTAGGAGAAAGATGTTTATTTAAATATCAGGGTTAGGATGTGCGTCTATCGGGATCTTCTGAATCTGAAGAAGTAATTTCCAATCTCAAAATGGTAGATAATTCCACAAGGCAGAGCCGTAGACACAGAAAGGTTCCCAACTGGACCTCACATTAGGGTTACCAATAAACCATGACTGGCGGCCCTGAGGCCAACAATATGAGCTTCAGTGCCCTTGTGCAGGACAAACCCAATATAGCTGGACATGTAGTGCCTTATATATGAGGCAGTGTGAAGGTCGCTCGTATGTTCATTCAGGCCTTAGACAACATGGTCTGCCGTCATTGGGGGTGTCAAGGTATAGTCTTCATGAAATCTTTTCAGATGCCCTGCTCTCTTGCTCTAGCTAATGTCTGGTTTTTTTTCTCATGTCTTCTTGGCATGTTTTATATTCATATTTCATTGTTTGTGCTCTTGTACTCTATAATGTTTCCTCTACGTTTGTTGTTGAGTCAGTGAGTTGTTGTAAAGCACATTGTGGTGGAATACAAATTAGCAACATCAACAAAATATTAGCATTAAACTTAAATGCTCTGTCAATATCAACTAATACATGTTGGCACAAGTTAATGGTGATGCCACATGCCAAGAGGACGGAGCAGTTTCCCCAGCTTACATGCTGGCTTGATAACAAAAATAGACCAGTTCTCTGCATGAGTTTTAGACATACTGGGTATAGAGGTGGACAAGCCAACACAATAACAGAGAGAGCCGAGACACTGGTCTGGCTGGCTCTAACAGCTCATACACAAGATAAGCCCTGCAATTGTTTGCCACGTAAATAGCGTTACAAACACCCAAATATGATAAAGACTGTTCAGAATTAAAAAACGGGGTATTTTTAATATATCAATACATTTCAGCTTATTACATCACTCGTTGATAGGCATTGAGAGTCATTTATTAAAAGTGTCCGTTTTTACACATTAACATAATATTTATGCCTCACCACTGCACCATGAAGACAATCCCATTGGCATACCTGCCAATTTACAAATGACTTTCACCTTGTGAAGAGGGGTGGGGCCTATGGGTTGGGCTGGTCCTCCTGCTGAGAGTTACAAGAGAGGCTCCCTGTCCCTCTCCAAGCACGCCGACCCTCCCCAAAAACAAACGAAACAAAACAAAGGGTCATTGAGCCTGTTGCCATGTCCTGGGGTGTTTTCACACCTCTTAATGGACATCTGCTGCTTACTGCCTCCAAAACGAGCTGGAAATCCACTGTTTCCAGTGACTTTCAGCTCGTTTTTCCGGCCACCATGCAAGCCGAAATCGTGTGACACACTGTGGCACTTTTATTGTGTGTCGTTTTTATCATGGAACAATATTGTAGTCTATTTAAATCAGACACGAGGGAGATATTTGTATAGCACACAGCCCGAACTTGCCAATTGCAAAGTGCTTTCAAATACAATAATGAGGGAAAATGAAGCACTGTGAAATACAATATTTGTCTAGAATCACACAGTTTGGTCAACTGCGAAAGGAGGCATAATACCAGGTTTCTGATTTCCTGTTGCATCATTCAGCCATTAGATGAGTATCTCTCTCCCTTTCAAAGGTTCAAATGTTTTTCGGCACATGCTGTTATAATGTGGATTGCAGGCAGAATCCATGTGCAACCTCGGATACCTTTTGGGCTCGAGGGTCAAAGGGGACCTGGAGCTGAGCCAGAGCCAGGCATCTAGCTCAAGCCTCGCTCTACCTCTCAGTGGCTCGCCCAGCTTTAGCTTGCTTTCCCCCAAATATTCATTTAACTCGTCTTTTGAATGCGTTTGTAAGCATCAGAATGGTTGCACGGTAAAATATCACAAAGTGAAAGCACACAGGGATAAAATCCAAAAACATAAAGCACATTTATGTTTGGCTGTGTCTGCGACCATGTTTGCCGTCCTCATAAATATGTACCAAAAATGAGTGCGCAATCAGGATCTAACTAGTACCAGTGGCCTGGAAAAACAGAGAGCGATTCGAAAACCTCCCTCTGACGCCAGAAGTTTTTGCTATTAACTTGAGAGGAGACAGTTTCCCAGGAGAAAGGCCATGCGATCCTAGAGCCATTATAAGTGATGATAAAACATGCTTTTTCAGATATTGTCAAATGTACCATAAGAATGTGTTGCTTTTTTCCCCCAACTTAATATGCATTACGCTCTCTTATTTGCAACAGACCTCCCAATTTAATACTGCAATAAATACAGTTAACATCCGTGTATCATGTAACACGCCACAATCTACCGTTGTTTATTCTGCCTGCATTGGTATATATTGCAACAATTACTTATAATTGCTCAGATTTCGGTTGCCTGCTGGATGTTTCGTGTCGAGCAACTGCATTCGTCTGTCTTGTCCATTTATCCCCTCCTCTTCAGCTTTCCTAATTGATTAAATAGTATAACACGTGACTATTATCTAACCTGCGCAGGTGTGTGGTTTACTGACAAATAAGTCTTAGTGTGGGTTTCATTTGGTCTTTTCTCGGTGGGTGTCAAATGGGCTTTGTCCTATAACATATGGGTGGACCTGCAGTACTGTTATGCTTATCATATTCGTTTCTTTATTTCATTCGCCATTTCAAAAAACAGATGCTACCGTGAACCGTAGGCTATTAATAAGTTGAAAAGTCACGTACGTTTGCCATCTTTCCTATTGGTGTTTATACATTCTGTTAATAACCCATCCCATTGTTGAGCTATCTGGAATTTCTTGGGGCCTCTTTTTGCCTCTCTGTGCAGTGCCTGGTTCTCCCTCAACCCAGTATTTGACCACCCCCTTCCATTTTGTAGTGGGAGATCTGCTCTCGAATTCGAAGCCACTGTTAATGTGCTTCTGGTTAACAGTAGTGAGAGGTTTAAGAACCTTTGTTTTGGAAATTGGTTTACTGGTTGAGAGGGGTGTAACCATATTCAAGCAGCAATCACAATCCTTGTCAGTGTGAAGTTGCAAGCAAACCCTAAATTAACCTATACTCAGCCCTCTGGTAGCTTGTCACAAGCAGTGAAGGCTTAACTTAGAGGCAATATGTAAAGTGTTTATGCAGCACTTCAAAAAGTAATAAAGAAAAAATAAAATACCACACCAATATAGAAAAATAGAGTAAATTGAATAAATAAATCAAAACCAAAATGACAAAAATCCAATCAGTAAAGCCGGAGATATGCAGTTTTCAGTGAATATAGTGCTAAAAAGTACATAGCGCCAATTGGGGATATCTAGTCTAGACTAGGACAAAGTCACAATTTCAGGCTGATTGTGATGCCATGTGGGCCAGCTACAGAGACCCACTTACACCCGCTGAACACAGTACTTCGATCCTGGTTACGAAAAGATGCGAAGTCCCACGTAGAAAACTGCATTGCGCAGTGAAGGCAGTGAGAGGCCTGGGTGAGGAGATGCGTCGAGCAGCAGTGGTTCTGGGGAGCTGCATTGCACGATGCGATGTCCTGGCTTGGAGATGCGTTGCACAGCAGCGATTCCAGCAGGCTGCTGTATGCAGGGGCATAGCTGCAAACTGGGTGTGTGCGGTGCTACATCCCCCTTATAAATTAATTTTCTGATAAATAGTTGGGTACAGATGCTTTCAGTTGAGTATGGTGAGATGTCTGCCAGATTTCACCAGGAATGTATACATACATTCAGACAAAAAAAGCACACAAGCTCGCTCCCTCTCAGTTTTTAAAATTGACATAATTATTGGTAATTTTACAAAATATTCTGTTTTCCTTCACTTAGTCCTCCTACTAATCCACATTCCTCTCTCTTTCCAATGCCCTTTAGGCCTCTCCCATGCATCTGGCTTGTCGTATAATGTATTTAAACATTATCTGCCAGCCTGATTGTCGGAAAATCTGAAGCTCACCCCACACCAATCTTACTGACCAAGCTATGCCTAGTCGATGCCTAGTCCTTGTGTTAGGGAGGTCTACTCAGCAGAGGCAATGTGTCTGATATGTTAGGGGGTGTACTACATTGAAGAGGAGATGCGTTGTTTCTTCTAGGCCCACAGATGGGCTGGCAGAGTACCTTCAGCCCCACTTCCAAGGGTCCAGGACTGGGATGGCACCACTTGGCAGGGCAGGACTCACAGTTGCAGAGTCCGGGTGCTGGATAGAAGAGACTAGTCCTTGGAGCCACTCTGGTCTCGCGTACAGATTGCAGGTCCAGTCCTTCTCACCAAGGCAAGGGGGCAGCAGGTCAGCACAGTGTGGCAGCACTCTTTCAGGGCAGCAGTCCAGTAGAGTGGCAGTCCTTTCAGTAGCACAGCAGTCCTTCCTCATGGCAGAGTCTCCCGCAGGTCCAGAAGTGTACTGAAGAACTGAGTCTAAGGGTGCCCACTTTGAAGCAGAGGAAGCTTCTAGAGGTTTCCATCCACATGAGTCAAGCATCTCGTCATCCCTGTCCTCGCTCCAACTTGTCTGGGGTCCAAAAGACCAGTGTCAAACCTTTTGTGAGAGTTCTCAGGCAAGGCCTTTGTGCTGTGAAAGTGTGGTAGGTGACTTCTCCTTCCCCTTGTTACCTTAGAGTGGCCCATCCTGCCAACACCTGTCTTACCTTTGTCTCACTGTCTGGGAGCAATACACAGACCAACTGCCACCTACACCTAGTCATGTTACCCTAGATGCAAGCAGCAGACACCAAATGGTTAGGACAGGAAAATGCCAACTCTTTAAAAGTGGCATTTTCAGAATTGTGATTAAAATCTGAGTTGACAATTTAATAGGGCTTTTCACTACACTTCTATAGATACCAAACTTGAGGTGTAATATGCTCCCAATTGAAAGCTATCACTTATTAAATATAATAAGTTAACCCAATGTGATTCTATGGGAGAGGTAGGCCTTGCAGTAGTGGAAAATCAAATTGAAGAGTTATTCAGTACCAGGGCATGTAAAAGTTAAAAGCACATAGCCAATGTTTTAAACACACTGCACCCTGCCTGTCGGGCTGTTTAGGGCCTATCCTAAGGGGGACTTTATGCATTAAAAAAGAAGGTTTAGGCTTCGTAAAAAGGTTTATTTTGCCAGGTCGAAATGGCAGTTTAAAACTGCTCGCACAGGCTGTAATGGCAGGCCTAAGACATGTAGTAGCATTTAATTTACAGGCCCGGAGCACAGGTAGTATCACTTTACTAGGGACCTAATAGTAAATTAAATATGGGTGGAGGGCAATTTTATTGTGTTTAAAGGAGAGAGCATAAGCACTTTATCACTGATTAACACTGGTAAAGTGAAAAGAGGCCTAAAAGCCTACAAAAACCGGTTCAGAAGCCAGGAAGGTGAAGGCAAAAGGTTTGCGTATGACCCTGCAGAAGAGACCAAGTCCAACACTTAGTTTGGCTTTCCCGCCCTTTGGATGGCCAGAAAGTCCCAAAACACAAACCTCCACCCTTCTCAAGTCCTCTCGCCCAACAAACGTTTGAAGTATAGTTGTTAATTCCGCCCAATAGTTTGGTTATTTCTGGGCATTTTCAAACCATATGCCAGAAACTTGCCTCTTATCTTTTTAATTGTCTTTGTTGCCATTAAGGCTCTCAGAAGGATATTAAACTGTATAGGTTTAAATCACTCATTGCTCAATACTTAGTGAGGATATGCTAGAGGGCATTTCTATTCCATGTTGTTAAGGCCTTGCCTAAATCTGTCTTCTTTTTTTTTTACCTTCAAACTGTTGAGAGGGACCCCCAACATCTCTTGTTGCTATCTTGTCAATAATCTTACATCCCCCATCATCATGTGTACCATAATTTATGTAGTACTTCTATCAGCACTTGATGCTTTAAGAATTGACATCAATGTAGTATGTAGTTTGTCATAAGATGCTTGAGTGTCACAAATGAACCTCCTCCAAACAAATCTCTTACTGTCACAGTCCCCAACCTCTTACCAATTTAGCAGTTCCTGCGGAGTGTAGTAGCCATGGTGCTTAGTCCCTTCAGCAGTATCATCACAACATAAAGTGCCATCTGTCAAGTGCTATGGAGTGATTCTGCAAAGAGGTTCAAGACACCTGTAACAATTAAGAGAGTGGGACTCTGTTGTTGGGTCCCAAAAACAAATGATCCTAACTAACTACCTTTACCGACCTTAGCCTTTGGGATACCTGTCTCTGACAGGTGCCAGTCGCTTAATCAGTGCGTCACCCATTTGAGTTGGGCATATGGATAAATTATCTCAAAATCAGGTGCTCTCAGTCCCCCCTGTGTCATTGGAAGTTTCACCTTGGACAGCGTCATCCTTTGTCTGCTTCTTCCCATATCAGAACACCTAGAAGCATCTCCAGATCCCAAAATATTTACTTAGGCAAGCACCATTATTTTTGCTTAAATGATATGTTCAATCAATGATAGTGGCAACATTTTGCAGAAGCAAATCTGGGTACATAGCAACGTTATTGATACCCAATGTTGCTAGCCAGTAAATCTACATCAGTGTAGTGCACCCTGAGGCCCAAGTAGAAAAACAAATGTGGTTCTCATTTAATAACAAGGTAATCTTGTTGTAGGCTGACAGGGTGTAATCCATGCCTCACAAGGAACAAGTAGGACTTTGCCTGATTCACCTTTAGGCATACCATGAACTTGAATTTGTGCACATCCACTGTAAAAACTGTTAAATCAGCCCATATACATCTGCAAAAGTAACATGTCATTTGCACAGAGCAAGACTAGCTGAATCCCTTCGCTTAATGAGATACCCCATTGACTTCTCTGATTTCCTAGTTTTGCCAACTCAAGTCATCAAAAGTGTCAAGTGTCAGTGACAGTGAACGTGGGCATCATGGTGGTGCTTCATGCAAGACCCTAAACAACCTGCTAGTGTTTAGAGAAATACTGATACTTAGGATTTTGCTTCTTGGGATAAATTCTTTTTGTTCTGGCTGGAACAGCTCCCCTACACTGGAATTAAATAAATACCTTGGTCAATATTTTACTCTGTATTTTATAGTCCCTATTGAGAATGGAGAGTGGACTGTATGACGTTGTCTCTAATGAATATCACTTGGTGTATGTAATGAGACCTCCAGAACTTTGCTAATCGTTTGGGGTAGACTCTCAAGCTCGAAAGCTGCATTATAGAAGGTGATCTTAATGGCTCATTAATAAGAGCTTTCCAAAGAGCGAGACTAAAAGTAAGATTTGCCTCACTTTAAAAAAAAAATGAACTGGCCAAAGTCCATTGCCACGTCCACCTCAAGCGTGGGCCTTAATTCTCCAACATGAATAAATGAGTTTGAGTACCTGCAAGTTTCAAGTTTACGGTTATAACTGGTTACAGACAGAAAATATCAGGACGTTACTTAATAGTGCATACCCAGATCACCAGGCAAAGGTAGCAGCAGTCCATTGTGTGCTTTGCCACTTAATCAGCAGATACCTTTGGAGAAGAACAATAATTGTCAAGAGACAATGTAATGTTGGCAGGAGGGGTCGCTTCATTTGCAGTGGTTCATTCTGAATCAAAACAATGTAAACTACAGTTAATTAGTGTGCTCATAGGCGTTTATGATCTCATCAGGGCTAAAATGTCCAGATGGGTAAATCTCCATTTTCGTCAAAGTTACATCTACCATAAGCATCAGCAGTTTATCTCAATTTTTAGTTTGCACTCTGATATCCCCTTATGGTTTTCCTGCTTTCAAAGACACTTGTTGCCAAAAAGGAAAAGGAGTGAGTTCTGTTTTTCCAAATTCTTTGCCCCTTTGCCCCCCAATCTAGTACACATGGGTGTTGGCTGTTCTCTAGTCTTGCAGTCACCCTACGTTTTCACTAGCTCTTCATGTTGAGCGTAAAATGTATTCAGGGATAGGGCATTCCTACAGTAAGGGTAGTACTTTCAAGGGAATCGCCTAAGTTTGTATCATTGTTAGTATTCAGATTGTTTGAGAACAGTGTACCATTATCAGACGTTCCCTCTCTGATCTGATTGGTATAATCTTTGCTTTGAGGAATGGTATATATCCTCCTGGAGTCAATTGATACATTGTGGGTGAACCTCACTTTGTGTTTGAGCATAGTTGAGCACTAATCCCTCACTTTGTAGCAGTTAGAGACATTGTTATTATCTGTTCTTTCATTGGAGTATCAGGATCCCCTACAGTATAACTGTTGCGTAAGAAGTGCCATCCACCTTTTTGTCAATGTTATAAACACGAATCCAAACTGATTTCTAATAGTTCTGTCATTTCCCTGAATACTGAATGTTTTAATTTTCAGCTTTGATCTTACAAGTTCTGCGTCCAGGTGCTTCTACCATCCTACTGTCCAGTCTGTGTACGGGCACCTTACTGCCTTGTTAAGAATTAGCCACATATCCCTTTCTATAACATTTTTGAGGGCCCATATACCTGGCAGCATACAGGTATAATGTTCCTTAAGGGTAGGTCGCTCCCCCTGCCGCTGCAGCTCCTCCAGGTTCCTGAGTTCCTGAGACCCACCTCACAGTAAGTACCCCCCCCCCTCCCAGCCCCTCGCTCTGCCCCGCGCTACTCACCCTCTCTCCTGCTTCTTTTCTTCTTTTCTTCTTCTCTGTTCTTCTGTTCTTCCTCCTCGCTCCTCGTCTGTAATCTTCTTCTGTACTCTTCTTTCCCCCGTCTTCACTCTACTTCTCTTCTTCCTCATCTTCTTCTGTGGTCTTCTGCCCTCTGTTCTTCGTTTTCTGTATCTTCTTCTGTGTTCTTCTGTGTTCTTCCAGTCTTCCTTTCTTCTCTCCTTCCGGTCTTCTGATCTTCCTTTCTTCTCTCCTTCCGGTCTTCTGTTCTTCTGTTCCTCTGTTCCTCTGTTCCTCTGTTCCTCTGTTCTTCTGTTCTTCTGTTCTTCTGTTCTTCTGTTCTTCTGTTCTTCTGTTCCTCTGTTCTTCTGTTCTTCTTGTCTTCTTGTCTTATGTTCTTCTGTTCTTCTGTTCTTCTTGTCTTCTGACTTCGGCTCTTCTGCCTCCTCCGTCCTCTTCTCCCCACGCCTGCCCTCCTGCTCCTGCCTCATCCCCCTCCCCCACTCGCATCCCCCTCTCTATCTCCCCTATCTAACCCGTTCACTATCTACCTCCCTCACTCCTCCTATCTACCTGTCTCTCTATCTCTCTATCCCACTATCTAACTCCCTCACTCTCCACCTCCTCCTATCTTCCTATCTCTCTATCTATTTCCCTATCTATCGATTTCCCTATCTATCTTTTTTCTCTATCTATTTCTCTATCTCTCTCCCCCTCCCTCACCCCCTCTATTACCTATCTTCCTATCCTCTCACTCTACCTCCCACCCTCACCCACCTCTACAACCCCCTCCCCTATCTTCTCAACCCTACTCCTATCTTTCTCCCTTATCTCCTAAACCTCCTAACACTCACCCCCCTCCACCCTTAAACCCCCCTCCCCCAGCTCTTCTCACCCTACCTGTCCCCCCTCCCTCGCGCTTTCCCGCCGCAACCTCCTGCACGCCCCCGCCCCCAGCTCACATTCGCCCCCACCTGACCCCTCCCCCCCTCCTACCTCATATGGCGGCCGCTGCGCGATCGCGAAGCGGGCGCGCCGCTGGCGCGCCGGAGGCGCGCCAGAGGCAAGCCCGTCTGCGCCTGTCCGCGCCTGTCCCGCGCCCAGCGCCACGACCCCTGGTCCCCAGCTCTCCCAAGCCTCGCTGACCCGCTACGACCCCACCACCCTCCACTCCCTCAACCCAGGACGCTCCAACACCTGCTTCCAAGCTCACCCCAAACGCACCCATGGACCCTTCGCCTGCAACTCCTGCAAACGCACCTTCCACCACGCAACAACCACGACCACAAGCCCACGCGCCATCAAGCACCTCAAGTGCATCCTAGTCAACGCTCGCTCCGTCCACAAACACGCCGTTGAACTCTGGGACCTCCTGGACTCCATAGCACCGGACGTCGCCTTCATCACGGAGACCTGGATGAACGCCTCCTCGGCCCCTGACATCGCCACTGCCATCCCCGAAGGCTACAAGATCTCCAGAAAAGACCGCACCAACCAGGTAGGAGGAGGTATCGCCATCATCTTCAAAGACTCCATCAGCGTCACCACCTCCACCGAAGACACCCCTCTCGCCGCTGAACACCTGCATTTTCAGATTCGCACCGATCCGAGGACCACCCTCAGAGGATCCCTCATCTACCGTCCTCCTGGGCCACGCGCCCCTTTCAGCGACGCCATCGCCGACTTCATCTCCCCGCACGCCCTCGCCGGACTACATCCTCCTAGGCGACCTCAACTTCCATCTGGAACAAAACAACAACCCCAACACCACCACCCTGCTCGACAACCTCGGCCTCAAACAACTGGTGAACACCGCCACCCACATCGCCGGACACACGCTTGACCCCATCTTCTCCGCCAGCAAACACGTCTTCTTCAGCCACGCCTCCGCCCTACACTGGACCGACCACAGCTGCGTCCACTTCACATTCCGACGCGAGACCCGCCACCTCCGCACCCAACCCATCCCTCGTCGACAGTGGAACAAGATCCCCGAAGAGCAACTCTTCTCCGCACTCGCCGCCAACCAACCCACCCTCACCACCGACCCCAACAACGCAGCCCTCAACCTCACAAACTGGATCTCCAACTGCGCAGACATCCTTGCTCCCCTCAAACGCACGCATCGACAGACCAACACCAAAAAACCTCTCTGGTTCTCTGACACCCTCAAAGAATCAAAGAAAACTTGTTGCGCCCTTGAGAAAGCCTGGCGCAAGGACCGCACCGCTGACAACATGACCGCCCTCAAGAACGCTACCCGCGAACACCACCACCTGATCCGTGCCGCCAAAAGGAACTTTTTCACCGACAGACTGGACAAAAACAGACACAACAGCAGAGAACTCTTCAGCATCGTCAAGGAGTTCTCCAACCCCAGCGCCAACGCGTCACGCCCTCACAGGATCTGTGCGAATCCCTCGCCACTTTCTTCCATCGCAAGATTAGCGACCTCCACGACAGCTTCGGACACCAGACCCAACCAAACACCACCGAACCGGCATCCACGGCCATCACCCTCAACAACTGGTCCCACATCAACACGGAAGAAACCAAATCCATCATGAACTCTTTCCACTCCGGCGCCCCTTCGGACCCCTGCCCGCACTTCATCTTTAACAAAGCCGACGACATCATCGCCCCGCACCTCCAGACCATCATCAACTCTTCTTTTTCTTCTGCTACCTTCCCCGAATGCTGGAAACACGCCGAAGTCAATGCCCTACTAAAGAAACCTACGGCTGACCCTAGTGACCTGAAAAACTTCCGCCCCATCTCTCTTCTGCCTTTCCCAGCCAAAGTAATAGAGAAGACCGTCAACAAACAGCTGACCACCTTCCTGGAAGACAACAACCTGCTCGACCCCTCACAAACCGTATTCTGAACCAACCACAGCACTGAAACCGCCCTCATCTCAGTCACCGACGACATCAGAACCCTGATGGACAACGGTGAAACAATCGCCCTCATTCTGCTCGACCTCTCGGCTGCCTTTGACACCGTCTGTCACCGCACCCTAATCACCCGCCTCCGCTCCACCGGAATCCAAGGCCAGGCCCTGGACTGGATCGCCTCCTTCCTCTCAAACTGTTCCCAAAGAGTTTACCTCCTTCCGTTTCGCTCAGAACCCACCGAGATCATCTGCGGCGTACCCCAAGGCTCATCACTCAGCCCGACACTCTTCAATGTCTACATGAGCCCTCTCGCCAACATCGTACGCAAGCACGACATCATCATCACCTCCTATGCCGACGACACCCAACTTATACTCTCCCTCACCAAGGACCCCGCCAGCGCCAAGACCAACCTACAAGAGGGTATGAAGGACGTCGCAGATTGGATGAGGCTCAGCCGCCTAAAGCTGAACTCTGAAAAAACGGAAGTCCTCATCCTCGGCAACACCCCGTCCGCCTGGGACGACTCGTGGTGGCCCACGGCCCTCGGCACCGCACCGACCCCCACAGACCACGCCCGCAACCTCGGCTTCATCTTGGACCCTCTTCTCACCATGACCAAGCAAGTCAACGCCGTGTCCTCCGCCTGCTTCCTCACCCTCCGCATGCTCCGCAAGATCTTCCGCTGGATCCCCGCCGACACCAGAAAAACCGTGAGCCACGCCCTCGTCACGAGCCGCCTGGACTACGGCAACACCCTCTACGCCGGGACCACAGCCAAATTCGCCTGCAACGCATTCAAAACGCCTCGGCCCGCCTTATCCTCGACATACCCCGCAGCAGCCACATCTCCGCACACCTGAGACACCTGCACTGGCTCCCAGTCAGCAAAAGGATCACCTTCCGACTTCTCACCCATGCACACAAAGCCCTCCACGATAAGGGACCGGAATACCTCAACAGACGCCTCAGCTTCTACGTCCCCACCCGCCTCCTCCGCTCCTCTGGCCTCGCACTCGCTGCTGTCCCTCGCATCCGCCGCTCCACGGCGGGTGGGAGATCTTTCTCCTTCCTGGCGGCCAAGACCTGGAACTCTCTCCCCACCAGCCTCAGGACCACCCAGGACCACTCCGCTTTCCGGAGACTCCTAAAGACCTGGCTGTTCGAGCAGCGATAACCCCCCCCTTTTTCCCCTAGCGCCTTGAGACCCGCACGGGTGAGTAGCGCGCTTTATAAATGTTAATGATTTGATTTGATTTGATTTGATTTGAACATACCCAGCCTGAATCTTCAAGCTTTCCTATCAGATTCTTTGAGAGCACATCATACCCTGATAATATGTGCTAACTCTGTATATCCTCTGTATTCTCTGTAGCTTTCATTAGGTCACCAGTTATTGCTAATGATCATCCTTATACCTGTTGCTACAGAGATGATTCCATTACCGTTACATTTTATGGCATGTAAAGCAGGGCTTCTTGGGGTGCATCAGTCTCCGGGTTGCTGCAAGCTGTTGGCTTTGAAGACTTATCATCAAGCAAACCGACTGCCTTAGCTAAGTGCTGTTTGGCAAAGTAATTTGGAAGGCAGTGAGGTCGGTGGCCCAATTGATGATTACTGTATACATCGAGCAGGAAATTCAGCATGTTCTACAAAGGCTTAAGAATTGTGTTCCTCTGCTGGGAGGTTTATATCTAGCAATAATGTAGTAATTTATGGTCAAGTATATTCCAATGTCTGTGTGTCATGCTTAATGTTCTTCCTAGTTATTAACTTTTTATTCACGTCTGTTCTCAAGAGGGTGTCTCACATTGGCTTCCATTTAGCTTGTAGTGGCTCTACATAGCGTGCTGAAATTTTCTCTTATCTTAGCATGGGCCTTACATAAGAAGGAAAGATTGGAGTAAACAATAATTTGGCCTTAAGCGTTCAAGGACAATAATTAATTTAATGAGGAGTGAGAACCTACCACTTTATTTTAAAAGACTAGGTTACTCCCATATGGATTAAAACAGATAAAAGAAATTACCTGCAGGCAATATTTAATACTAAACGTTTAAAGTACATTAAGCAAAGGCTTTCTTTTTTTCAACGAATTTTTTAAAAATGCTCCTTTTCAGCAGTAATCTTGAAGACTGCTAAGTCTTGAAAACAACAAACTCATATATAATTTCACTGTTCGTCTCCCCATTTCCCAGGCATCTACCAAAAGTTTAGGTCAGATAGGTGGAATAACGGTTTTGGATTTTGATCACCTACAAAAACCACTCCACAAATAGTTTTTCGAAATGGTAATTTACGGATACAGGGACCAAAGTATCAGGCAGATTGGACAGCTGCCTCCAATTAAACCCGCCACCATATACCACAGCTAAATCATATACTTCTACAATTGCTTTACTGCATTCTAGTCACATCCTAGAAGCTTTTACCTGATCATTAACCATAACAAATTATCCTGTTAAAGATTCAGGTTAGATTACATCAGGGCCATCCAGAACATATGATGGGAGCCTTTGGTGTGATGCAGAAACAGGTGTATGTTGACATATCTGTAGAGGGTCTAAAATGGAAGTACGTAAGAAATTACAATGAAGATCCACTATATTTGTCATCAAACACCAGATTAGTAACCTTTGAAAAACTGACAACATTCCATTCAGCATTTTAGAGGTTCAAGTTAAATTCCATAATCATCAGAGTTTTTTGTCTCCATGACAGATAACTGAAATCATAACTGAGCAATAAAGTTCAATAAAGTAAATTGAAGGGATATCATCAAAACATCTTTAACTTCATGTTACATTGTGCAGCAGCAGACGCTACTGCTAACTTGCACCTATATTAGGCTGCAAGCTGCCTTAAAGGAGCTGTACTCCTTCCCACAGGTGCCTTCCACTCTAAGAGTGCTCAAATATTGTTAACTAGCCCGACACGCAAGAGCCTTATCACAAGATTGTACAACATAGCCCGAAATGACAGGCAACCTGCCCAGACTCCAGCACTAGATAAATGGAATGCTGCACTCAATACACCCTTAACCACAGTGGAGTAGGGGTTCGGCTACATACTAATGGTAATGATTACATCTAACTGTAACTTATGAATAATTCCCTTTAAATATTTAAAACAAACATATCACACCCCTTTTATGCTTCGTAAGTATGGGTTGCGAGGAGCAGCAAATTGTTCATGCTGTGGGACACCTGAGGCGGACTTTATACACCTGGTCTGGATGGGTAGCCCATTAAGCAGTTCTGGGAGCAGATACCAACCAACCTATCGGCTATGATAATGGAACGGGTGCATTGTACCCCTCAGGTGTGCTTAATTGGCCTAATCAAATACTTACAACCATCAATGTAAATTTGTGGCAGTGGCACTGCTACTGGCAAAATGCACAGTGACTATGCACTGGGACAAAAGATCAGCGCCTAAGCCTAAACGCTGGTTATTTGGTATGACTTATTGCAAGTAACGACTGGAACTATTTGCTGAGGAACTGCCACCACCATCAAGACCGAAAACACATGTGGAGTCTACTCACAACTTATTTGTTGACAGTTCGAGGTGAGAACGGAAATAATGGCCGCCTGAAGAATGATACTGTAAAGGGATGGGATCAAAACCTTTAGAGAAGCTCTACTGCTGATAAATCTCAAAAGTAAAATGTGTGTTGCATGTGGTATCTTATGGCATATGGTTGCACCTTACTCTCTGTTGAAAACCTTAATTTTCAAAACTAGATGTTACATTGTGGAACTTGAGCACAACTCCTGAAAACTTAACAAATTCAGATTATTCTTAATAAGCCCATAAGAGGAGTGTTCCCATCTAGCACAAACAACCACTTTTGGCAAGGGATTGGTTGTCCTTTTGCTAATGTTTCATAGGTAGCTCTGATGAACTGTAGGAAGGACGTTTAGGTGTTTGTAAAGCAATACCCCTCTGTTAGTTTTTTCGGTAATATATGTGTATAAAATACCAAATGGATATGTAGATAAATTCATGAATGGAAAAACCTTTGTGATAAGTGATTTGCAACCTGGCTTTTAAACATTCAGTATCAGTTTCTATTCATGTGTAACTAATGGTTTTCATATTATCTTGTTTACAGAAGTGCTTGGAGAAGGGAGAGCCAAACGGTTGCTTTTTTGCAAGAAAATAAACATTCTGGAGAAGATGATCCGCAGACTACTGGAAAGGCCGTGTACTCTGGCCATGCTCATTGGTTTCCAGTTTGCCTTCATGGTCTATTTTTCCTTTGGAGGCTTCCGCAGCCTGGCATCCATCTTTGGGCGCAATCCAGACCCAATTTTTGATTATTCCCGAACCCATGATGTCTATTCAAACTTAAGCCGTCTTCATCAGCAGCACCATCATGGTTTCCTGTCTGACTCTTTGCCCAATTGTCCAGATCGCTCGCCCTACCTTGGTAAGTCAAACTTGTTAATGAGTGTTTTTTCAGGACTGTTTAAAAAACAACTTATTCAGTATTCCTAAACCATGCACTCTAGATAAATGGTTTGCACATGAGCATCCTACTGTACATCTTTGCACTTAAGTCAGATTGTGCTGCACTACTTGGGAGTCATGAGAGGAATGCAGGATTCATGAGTATGTGGAAAGCCTTCTAGTTCTACTCCGTAAACTGGACCATTATAATCCTTAGATTTAGAATCCCAGAAACATCCTTAAACAGTACAATCTCCAATCACTTAATATTTTAATGTATGAAGGTTATATCCCCTTGTTGCTGAGGTGTAATTATCATGCACTTTATTATGTTGTGCTTGGAAGTCTATGACTTCAAATTGGTATTCTTCAGTTTATCTTCATAAGCCATCAAATGATGGTATGAATCATGACGAGGCACTATTCTAAGACTGCTTGTCAAATTTGAGTGTCTCGTATCCCCCCAAAAAATGTTTACCCTCATTTTTAATTGAGAATCACAAAATATTTTTTCAATCTATATAATAAGTGTATCTAAAACGATTACCATTACGTTCAGGACTGAAACTAATTGTTTTGACCTGACGACAATTTTATGAGTGTGTGAGATACGTTGGCCCGTCCAATTTATTAAGAAGTGGAATTACGAGAACCCTCATAGAATGAAGTCTTAACTTACCAGCCAAAGGTGAGGCTCACTTACCATAATAGACTCCTCGGCAGAACTTATTTGACATTGTTCACATGCACACTAAGGTTTGTTTGGAATCAGTTTTTAAAACATTTTTCCAACATTTGAAAGAGTGAAAATAATATGCACATCTCCGTTGCTCCTGCAGTTATAAACCAACATTTTTCTCTATCAACCTTCTAGCAACCCTTTACTTGGAACTGCATTTCAGTTTAATTATTACGTAGTTTTTTATAGCGCGTTCCCGGTCAGAGATTATCAAAGTGCGCAAAATGTGAAGCAAAAACTACAAGGATAAGTAAAAAAATGATTAATACTTGACTACTACTGTACTGAAACGGTGCCTGTGTACATGCAACTACATTGAAAATGTGTGTTTGTAAACCTGAGAGGAGGGCAAGGAAATGAAAAGCTGGTCAAAAATGGAAGGTGGAATCTGTAGACCTCAAGGCAAAACAAGAATAAGAAAGCAGGTACATTCGGAGGGACACGGTTTAGGGGAATCCTAGACACAATTAATAGAGTGGGTAGCACATAAGGGAGAGAAATATCTAAGATAACCTCCTACTCCTGAAGCAGGAGAAAACAATCATTTAGATAGAAGGGGGGAGAGACGTTCTTTAAAAGTAACTTTTTCCGATCTTTTTTTATAAAGGGATAGTAGAGATGGAATAGTGTGGATTAAAGGAGAAATAGCATTACAAACTTTGGGTACATAGCCAAAGAACATCCGAATCATGTTGATGACTGGTGGGAATTTCCATGTAGAGATTGTCTGAACTTCGGAGCAGACTGGAGGTAGTGGTTAGAGTGAATGGGTTGGTATTAAGCATGCCAGTGTGTAGGCAGATCTCCTCCCCCCGAGGAGAAGTGGTGAAGAGAACAGTAGCTCATTGAAATAAATCACAAACACACTCCAGTATCTGAGTGTGTCTGGTTCTACCTAGCATTTCTTCAGTATTCCCAGTTTTCGGATGTAGAATGGACAAGGACAGGAAAGTGAGATGTCCTTGTGTAAGTTCAGGCTTCATTTCTGCGTCTCTTTTCTGAAACACGTTCTCTGCTACATGTGAGAAGGCAAAGAACACTTTCCTATTTAGAGACTCTAAGTTGTGGCAATTCTGCATGACTTATACTATACTCAAGGTAACTTATTTCATAACCACAACATCCCCGACGAAATCCCCTGGAAAGAGTGTTATCAGGAAAAGAAGCACAGAAAATGTACTAGCAGATATGCTGAGGGAGCAGATGGCCCTTAGAACTTCACATTGCATGCTCAGCTTTGAGCAATGATGTTAAAGGTTGTTTTGTAGCACCTTCAAGTCAGCAGTGCATTAAGAATTGGAATTGTAGACAGCTCTCACATGGTAAGCTATGCCTTCCCATCCACCCGTGTCACCGTTTATATCATTCCACGAAGTCTGGAGACTTGAACTACCCATACATCAGTTGCTTTATTGCATTTTCATTTGCCAAGGATGAAAGACCTTGGGAAAGGCTTAACTATGGTGATTCTGAAATGTATTTCATACATTGGTCCCTGGGGAGCCCCTGTATGATAGGGTTTACAAAGGCCACCGAGGTAGTTGCTAATAAGACCAACTGTACCCCCTACAGGACATCTCCTCAACATGTTCTTGCAAATCAGGGGCTGGCTCAACACTAGCTCTACATTCTGCGTCCTTTCCCAAGATTTAGCAGTCAAAGAGCATCATCTTTGAAACCATTCCTTCTGTTATTTTCTGTGTACATATACTCTGGATGCAGTTTGGCACCTGTTGTGTCAGCCTTCCTCCCTAGTCCGTTCAGCTGAGCTTGCTTATCTAAGGTACCTGAGTGCAGGTTTATTGACTTGGATCCAGCATTTAACAGTATTTTCTGCTAAACTCTTATCTGCAGCAAGTCACATTATGTAATACAAGTTTCGCTGATACCACATTGTATGCATGCTATACAGTTGGGAAGGAGTGGTGGGGAAGTCTGTGTCCCTGCATCTTCGGCCGTATGGGTCACTAAATATACACTAACTAAAGTAATGAAGTGCTTGGCTTTCGGGTCAAACCCTTGGCTCCTTGGCTTTTTGCACGATGAAATGGATGTTTGATTCACTCCCTTTTTGAAGATAGCAAATTGGGCTTCCATTTTCTAGAAATCTTGTAGATCTGTGTCCTTGACCATTAGCTTGTGACAAAACCATCAATTCAAGCCAGCCTCTTATGGCTAATTAATTTTCCTGAATGCCTCTTGATGTCACTATGGTCTTTGGTCAGTTGGTGGATTTTTTTTTATAAACAGAATGGAATTGATAAGAAAAATCGAATTCGGAGCTACCATTAAGTGTTAGGGGCTTTCCAAGCAATCTGTGGCATGAAATATTTATTCTAAGGGGCTATTGTTACATGGCACCCGTTTTCAGTTCTCAAGAACATCCACCAGCTAGTGGGGGCGGATCACCGCAAGCGTCTGCAAAGTAAGCTGTGGCACGAACTCCTAGCTACCTCCTCCTTAATCCTGCTACAGATCCCCTTACATTGGAAGACAGTGAAGAAACGGATTTTAAGTGCTCTCCCACAGGAGCAATATACATCCAAATGAGTGGATGCTACAGAACAGGTTGCTAGGTTACAACTTTTAGTTAATCAGAAATCTTATGCACATGTCAAGGATTTGATTGGTGAGTAAGTACTCTATTCATGGATGAATTCCGGGCCTCCCTAATGCAGCAAGAGCTCTGCTTAAGGTAACTTTTGATTCAAGTAACAAGGCAAAGTCAGTTGTTCAATCTTGTAGACAGACACGTTATCGCTTTAGCAAACAAGTTAAACGTTCTGCAGATCCCAGTATCTTCTGCTTTGTTGATCCATGGGGCACTTATTCTTGTATTTCAGTCAATCCAAAGTACAACAATCTACACCTTTTAATAGGCATTGTTTGATTTCCCTCCTTTTGTGTGTAACTTGTCTAAAACTCACTCAGAAGCAGCTCTTATTCAATGAAGTAAATGCATGTCTATATGGCAAGACTCTAACAAGTCGTTCAGATCATGCAGGAAATTACAGCACTAGCCTTACAATAAGTCCTTCTTTTAAAATAGTCACTAGTGGTTCTTACATATTGTGTGAACGATTAAGAATAGCATTATTATTGTTGTGTGTAAGTACATGTGTTGGGTGTACTAGTCTAATTCTTGTTCCAGGTTGGTGTGCCATTTTTGTGTGGCCAACAGGACACTTTCTGCTGTCACCCATAGAAGCTGCCAATCAGTTTGGCACCTTCATAAATAAAATTGATTTGGGTAAAAGTGATAGTTGAGTCGCAAAGGAATACAGGGACTATGGCTAGTAGATTTGTTTAAATATCTCTTTGCCTCTTGTAAGGCCTTTATTCCTCTGTCTTTGATCCATAGAAGGTGTAACAATAGTGATATCACTTGACATGATCAGCAGGAATGTTAAGAACATTTTATTATTAGTAACAGACTAGTGTATGTATGTGTGAGAAATTGGGTTTTTAGAGGACTGAAGTGTGAGCCCTGGTCAAGCAACAGCTACAATTCCTTGCAGGGTGACCCACAAAAAGTCACTAAATTAACCTGTGCTTAACCCTGGGTAGCTTGGCACAAAAGGCAGTCAATTTAACTTAGAGGAAATGTGTAAAGTAGTTATGCAGCGCACACAGAGTAATAAAGTGGCAAGCACAACACAAGAAAAATCCCAAATCAAATTAAAACATCAGAGTACATTTTAATAAAGTATTTGACACCAAAACAACAAAAATCCAAGCAGTAGAACCGGAGTTATGAATTTATAAAGTTTAAGTTTCAAAATGGCACCTACAAGAAAAGAATGCGTGGCCATTTGGTCACCTTTAGTACCACACCCAAGGTTCCAGGAGTACATGGAGACCACTTGGGGGTTCAGAACTCACTCAGACTGGGTACAGGTGCAGGTTCAAGATTGTGGGAGCCTGCTATGTCCCTGTGGCTCCGAACAGGAGGCCAGCAAACTAGCCATTGGAGCCAATTCTGGTAGTCCTGGTTGCAGTTGTAGAGGGTTCAACACAGTCTCCAGGCAGGCACCAAAGCAGTCTTTCCAGGTACAGAAGCACTCTGGTAGAGTGCACAGCAGGTCACAGCAGCAGACAGTCCTCTGAGAGTCCTTCCTCAGGTCCAGTAGTGAACTGAAGCGTTTGTATGAGAGACCTATTTTTATACCCAGATGCCCTACTCCTAGAAGGTGGGAGACACTTCTAGAAAGGTTCTTTGACGTTCGTGGAATTTCCTGTCTCCCCTGGTTCCAACCTGGCTGCAGTAACAATACAGCCTATTGTGAGGAGATAGGACACAGCCTATTCAGATGCAAGTAGGGCTGTGCTCAGCCCCCCCTGCGCCCCTACCCCCCCTTCCAACCAGATGATGGCCCATTGAGGCTGAACTAATTCCACTGTTGTGTGACTGTCTGTCTGTCAGCTACACCCAGACATGTGACCCAAGACAGGCTGCAGGCACAAAGGGCTGAGGGTAGGAAAATGCAAATTTTCAAAATTGTAATGATAAATCGGACTTTATCATTAAAGAGGGTTTATCATTACCATTCCACAGGTACCAAACATGATATATCTACCTCTTCTCAAGTAGGAATTTTAGGTTATTAAAGGCAATAAGGAATCTCCAATGTTATCCTATAGGAGGGGTAGGCCTCATAGTAGTGAAAAACGAATTTGGGTGTTTTTCACCACCAGGACATTTAAAACTTAAAAATACAGCTCCAACCTTTAATTTACACAAAACCCTGCCCCATGGGCTACCCAAGGCCTACCTTAGGGGTGACCTATATGTAATAAAAGGAGAGCTTAGGTTTGACAAGGGGTTTTAAATGCGAAAACAACGTGGCAGTGTGACACTGCATTCGGGCATTTAATTTAAATACCCTGGCTATATTGTATACCGCCCTACAAGAGACAAGTAAATTAAATATGTCAATTGGGTATAAGACAGTTAACCACGTTTTAGGGAGAGAGTGCAAGCACTTTAGCACAGGAAAGAAGTGGGAAAGTGTAGAGAGTCCTAAGGCCAACAAGAGCAAAAATCCAGCATAAATAGGAGGAGGCAGGCAAAAAGTTAGGGGGTGACCCTGTAGGGCGGGCCATTTCCAACATGATGCATGTATGCTTGTGGTACTTATGTTTAGGGCAAACGTAGACAAATGCAGAGGGGTGCAGCACAGCACTGAAGGCAGGTATAAAGTCAACAGCAGGGGATGGGGAGTGGATGGCAGGTAGTGACAGCTTTTGTAAGTGATGTATCTGGTTTTGAAGATTGTGTGACTTGACAATGGAAGCCAATGGAGCTCCATTAAGATGGGGGTAATGTGGTTGGTCGTGTTTCTTCCGACTCTGCTTGAGATGTGGCATGGCACATACAATGCCTTTATGGGGCAGGGGCTGTGTGAGCTCTGTAATGAAATGGAGCAGGGTGTTTCCACCATCCAGATATGAGAGTAAGAGGGCCCGAACGCAGTTTGGCAGTCACTGTGTAGGAGGAATGGTTTAATTTTCTTCTGTAGAAAGAGATGTTTCCAGACCGCCTTTTTTCCTTGGCAATATGTTCCTTGAGGTTTAGATTGCAGTCCAAGGTGAATCCAAGTGACTTGACATTGGGTGGAAGTTGTGGTTGAAGCCATCAAAGCTCTCTCATAGTTGGGTTAAGGTTCATGAAAGTGCTGGTCTTGGTGAGGTACAGGCAATGTTTGAGACATGGGATGTCTGCAGTGGGGGAGACTTTCAAACAGGGTTGTGTATCATCAGTGCATTGCTGAACTTTGATGCTGTTATCCTCTTCATGGAGCTCAGCGGGCTCCATGTATAGGTTGAAGATGTCTGGGACAGTATAGAACCCTGGACTCCTAAGGTAATAAGAATTTTCTGGGACCTGGAGGTCCCCATCTGGACGAACAAGTGTTTGTTGGCAAGGTAGAAGAACACTGAAGGACATCGCCAGTGAATCCCATTCACAACTGCAGGATTGTGATGAGGGTGGGTGGTATGGTGTCAAGGACAGCTTAGAGGTCCAGGAATATAAGGAAGTGGAGACATCCTCATCTGTGGAAGGAGGTTATCATCTATTATGTGTAAGGTAGCTGTGTCTGTGCTGCAACATGACCTGTAGCCAGGTTGCTGATCGGGCATGAGTTGTTTGGAGTTGATGTGATATTGGAGTTGACTACTTTTTCAATGATCTTGCTGATGAATGGTAGGGGAGTGGTTGGCCAGTAGTTGCTCTAGTTAGGTTTCCTCAGGAGTGTAAGGATGTGGCCTATTTTAGAGCTTCTCGGAAGAGGCCTTGAGTGAGGGAGGTGTTGACAATAGTGTGTAGGGGTGAAAGAGCTTCTCCAGAGAGTCCTTTGATGAAAGATGAGGAGGAGGTGGAGTATTTAACTGAGATCTGGAAGAGTTAGGACTTTGAAAGGTGACCTGTGCATGATGGTAGAGGAATAAGTTGGTCTAAAAAACAGAAGCATGCTTGGTTTTGTTGGTGTGCTTTAGGATCTTCTGTTTTGTGCACTGAGGAAGTGAATGATGGCATTCTATTTGACCTTGATAAATGAGGGATTACGATCAGGTAGGGGTTGAAGCAATGCTTGATTTGTTTTGAAAAGGGTTTTGTTAACCTCTCCTTAATGATGTTAGTATAGGACTTTGCTTTAGCTGATGTGGTGAGTTTTCTGTGTGTTGCTCGGAGAGACAACAGTAGTATGAGTTGTGGGCTGTTCTGTTTACCTTCCATTTTCTTTCTTGTTTGATGAAACAGCATTTGTTATTGGCAGGGTCTTTGGAATACCAGGGTGCTGAAAGGTTTTAGCTTAATCGTGCTTGTTTTAGTTGGGGCATAGGTTTTCACATGTTTTTTCAGAAAAGCCTTGAAGTAAATTTGAAGGGTGTTGACATCGGACGTGGAGTTGTCAGGGTGAGAGATGAGTTCAAAATTTTGGTTGTTGTTGAGGCTTTTTAGAAGGATCTTATGGTTTGATGTTGTCTTTTTGGTTGACCTCAGTTTGTTGATTCGGATGCTGAGCAGGTAATTAGAGATGGCAAGGTGGTTGGTCCTTTCCAAAAGTTTGAGTAATTTGCATTGAATTGGTGGTGGTTTTTTACCATATGATTTTGAGGTTTTAGCTTTTGAAGTGTGTTGGTTGATTGATGTGCTTTACCACATTGGGTGTGTTACTGAAGTGTCTCTTGCTTTTTTTCAAGATTGCACTGTCTGGGAGGTTAAAGTCACCCACAAGTGTGGAGTGGGCATCTCAGGTTAATGGGGCAGTGAGAAAGGTCTGAGAATTCCTCAGTAAAGCCCTTGTTGTACCTGGGAGGCCTACAGATGAGGCGGAAGGTGCTAAACCTAGTTGCAGAGTTTGAGAAGTGGCACATGAAGGGCTTCAAGGCAGTTGACTCTTGCTTCCCTAGTATGCAGCACTTAGAGGATGTCAGGATGATAGTGAGATCTCCTCCATTTTTGTGTGCAGTCCGCACAGTGAATGCTGAAGCCTTTGGAATCTAGGAAATCTAGCATGTGCAAAGATGTTGGGGATGAACCATGTTTCTATGATAAAGAGGCTATCAAGTTTGTGATAGGTGGTGAGGTCTGTGGTATTTGAAGCATGGAGTACTGCATAGCATGATTGAGCATGAGTTGAAATGTGTGTTCAGTAGTTTTAGTGTATCTATTAGTTAGTGGGATGTGTAGGAAGTTGGGTCGATGTGTTATGCAGAGCTATGTGAGTGTGTTGTCTAGGTCTGAGTGTGATTGTGGGTATGGCTTTGTGGGGTTCTAGACAAGACCTTGTAGATTTGCAGAGAAACGGGGGCTCTGGCCGAAGGCCCTTCACAGCCCTAACACGCCCAAACAAGCAATGATCTTGCTTGTTCCCACTCTTTGCTGGGGACTCTGGCTGAAGTAGGCAAACGGAAGGCTGGTGATAGGTGCTGAAAATTGTAATTATGTCACTTCCTGCAGATATGAATATTAGAGAATCTAATAGTCACTATCTGACTCTTTTCCATACATCCAAGAATCCCTCGCAAAATTCTTCTAGCACTCACAGGGCATGCCATAATTCTTTATTGTGGTTTCTTCTTCATACTCCCAGGTACACTTTTTAACATCATCTACTAAAGCCAATTATTACTGTATTTCATCAATCGTAGACCCTCTACTGTAACATTCAAAGAGTTCTTCGGTATTTAAAACTCAGCCTTCTGCTCAACTATTCACCTCAGAAGACTTCTGTTAGGCGACTACTTCATGTCTTGTTTCAAACCAAACTCTGCAGAGGATCTGTGAACACTTACGGAAAATGTACTTTTTCTTCCCATCAAAGGCTTTGTCCTGCAGCTGTTTATAGACATTTTGCAGTGAGTGACATAGTTTTTGCAGCCTGTGAATTTTGGTTTAATGCTTTTTATACACCAGAAATCTGTTTTTCTAACGTTCAAGTCATTGTAACCCAGCATTGCCATGTGGATATTTAGTGCACCTGATCTTGTCGGGAAGTCGCGACTTTGGCAGTTACACTTCCTGTAAATAATAATCACTGGCAGCCTAAAGCGAAGCAGGTCAGTCAGAGAGTTTGCGAATAGTTCTAGACCCATGCATAGTAAGATTGATATTTGAGCTCACCTGCGGGAGCTGCTCTTGCACGGCACAGTGAGAAGGAAGGTTAGTACTTCAGTGGCATCATTGACCGTGCCTTATTCCCAGGAATTTCCATCACAGCAGCAGGAGGCCTAGCTGCAGCTTATATAATGTCACCATATTAGCTTTGAGTAAAGCAGTATGTGGTCACTGTGCTCAACATTGTGACTGTTGTCGACTTTCCAAATTTGGTGCAGTCTGTACTCTAGTTTCCAAATGTATTCAGTACTGTTCTCAGATAGTTGGGGTAGTTGTCCATAGAAACGCAGCATTGCTGAGGTATACCGCGTAACTTTGACTCCGGAGGGTTTGGAGATTCTCTATTTTCTCTGCCAAAGACTGTTTGCATTTACTAAGAGATGGTTTGACTGGACTGTTCTCTGAGTAGACTTTTTAGTGCAGTTTTTCCTTTGAAGTGTTGTTTTAAAAGTCCAGCATTTTTAATAGGACACAAACTATCTGAGCCTTAGTTCAATAACAAATGGATATGCAACGTGTTTGCCTAGGGTCACAGTGAGGTATCCTCTTTGTTTTGGTTGGAGTATTAAATCTAAACTTAAATCAAGCAACACTAGTTTCAACCCAACCAAATGATTCCCACTTCATTGAATACTTCCAAGGTGGGTAGGAAGTATAAAGCTGACCGAGCCAACAAAAGCACAGATTAGCCAATGGTAGTCAACGTGTGGCTCACAGTTCTTGGAGGTGTGGGGGTGCCTAGGAAGAAATTGTGAGCCACTGGCCCCACTGTTATAGGAGTGCCACCCTTGAAATGAAAATGTGCGTGCATCTCTCACAGTTACCATGTTGCCTGTTAGCAGCTGATATTCCAAACAAAATGTACCACCATCCGGGCTCAGTGCAGTTAGTGCGGTCGTGATTTCAAAGACCTGTTATGTCCAGGTGCTCTGAAATAAGCTTAGCCCTAGCAAACCCTCAATTCAAATTAAGCACTAAAAACTTCTGAGTAGCAAAGTATCCTGAAGCCTGTTTCCTGAATAGACGTCTCCACTCCGCTTTTATAATGTCAGTGGGAGAAGGCAAGTGCCTCCAGCCTTTATATCATAAATGAACTTCACCCCAGCCTGAGATTTTTTGGCAGATTAAAGGACATGCGTCTGTAAAACATGTGGTTTTCGAAAACTCTTATGAACTACGCGTTCGCCCACTCATATGTAGCTTAGTACTTTTGCTCAGGTCGAGGGAGCATGTTATAGACTTTTTATTCAAATTGGTTTTATTTACATTTTGTGCAAACAATTACATAGTAAAATGTTAAACAGCAGTTACTGTGACAGTGACCACAAGGGAAAACCCATAGACCTGTTTCAGACTAATCGGAAGCAGCCAGTGTAAGCCAATTATATAAAAACATGACAAATTTTGAGCAGTGATGGTGACACTCGAGAAATGCAGGGAAGGAGTGTTTTAACCGCAAGCTGAAACCCTGAAACTAGAATGAGGGGGTGATTCCTCCAGTTGTCGTGGTACAATGTTAGACTTCAAGTGCAGTGAAGGAAAGGAAACATTAAATAAACCAAAAAGTGGACTCCATTTACAGAGGCTCTGTAATCCACAATATGCCCCCAGGTTCCAGGCATACTCCATTTGTGATCAGAGAAGCACTTGCTGCTCTAAAAGGAATTCAGAACTTTGCATGCCACCCACCGCATGTAACCACAGTGCCACCCAACAAGGCCCTACGCATGCACTTTAAAATGGCGGCCTCTGTGATCTTGCAAGCTGCGAGCACACGGTTAACATTAAAAGCGCTCCATAAAGGCACTCCACAAACCGACTTATACCGACCTCATACACATTCCCTACCTTGATTCAGATGAGTTCAGGACATAACTTCATCTACAGTCTCCAGCGCACAACCCTGCTGTGATCAGATACTAGCTCCCCCATGCCGGAGCTGGAGCTACTAACAGTACTGCCTGTACTAACCCCTATGGTGCTGATACAAGTCCCGCCACAATCAGACAGGAGGGGAAGCTGATGCTTAGTAGATTTTGGTGCTGCCTCAATTGATCCATCCACACAATCCCACATTTCTGCCTAAAGCAGCCACCTATCCAGTCGCCAAAGACCAAAATGACGCCATTGTCTGATTTTGTATAAATGAGGAAACCGCCATAGACCACAGAGTCACTGCAACATGGCTGACTAAGCCACTACTGAATCACTACATAGGAAGGTCTAAAAAACGATAATCAGAGGTCTCCTACAACAAAATCTCACAGGAGTTATCAGATGACTTTGAAGATTGATGCACCCAAGACAACAGAGTAACACGTAAAGCACATTGACTGAACAATACAGGATCCTCACGTTAACGCCCACAAGCGAGAGGTGTCAGTAGTACTGTGCTCTACTAGCACTAAGATCGTCGTCTTTCCTCTCACACCTAAAATGCACCAAATAAAACATTAAACTGGACACTTGCTCAACGGAAGCTAGCATAGACTACACACCTTGGATCAAACACTAAACAAGGAGCCCCACAATGCCACATCTTCGTTACCAACTCGAGAGAAGCAGCCATGCAATACTTGGACCATGGCTGATACCAATGACAAAGAGAAAGACCTCAGGGACAACAAAGAGCAAAACACTGGACCAAAGAGAACTAAATCCAATCCCTAAATCCCTGACTTTCCAACAAAAAGCACATCTGACTCTAGTACAAATATGGACCTCATTCTGTAGAAGTTGAATACCCTTCACGATTTGACCTGATCAACAAAAGCAAACACTGATGTTCTACAAATTGAACTACAAGGCCTAAGGCAGGAGCTCCAAAATATATCCTCCAGAGTGAGCAAAGTTGAAGACCAGTCATCAGCCCACCAGAAAAAAGCCAACACCAGTAAAAAAAGAATCATGCTTCTCGAGAAAGAGATCACAGGCCTGGAAGACAGTTGCTGTAGAGAAAAGTTTGTGAATTTTGGTCTACCCGACAACTTTGAAAACAAATGACTCATGTGTCACTTTCTTAGAATCTTGGTTACCTCAAACATTGAAGATAGACTTCAAAAGAGATTTTGAGATCGAGAGGCCCATAGGGCCCCTACCAGAGCCCTATGCCACCTCAAGAAGCCTCGACCAATGATCTTCAGACCACTCCACTATAAACACACAGAAAGGATTCTAACCCAAATAAGAGCTATGAAATTTATCGTATGGAAAGACCATAAAATCAGAATATCTCAGAACTACGCAAAGAAACTGTTAGTTGCAGAAAGAGATTCAAACAAGATGAAACCAATGAATATCTCCTTCATTGGCCCAGCAAAAGTGAAATTTACGAGTGATGGGGAAACCTCCTACTCAGACGAACCAGCTGACCTGGAATTCTTTTTGGACACTATAAAACAATCAGACATGGTAATATAAGGATCTTGTAATGTACATTAAGCCTGCTGTTCAATATGGTCAAGACATATTACCCTGTTAACCAGCTAAGTCTTATCAGCTAAAGTTCTCAACTAACCAACTGCAAAATTTTAAACCAGCAGACCCATCATCATAGATCACTCATTACAGCAATAATACTAACATTATCATATTCACCAACTAATTTGCTCTAAAATCATGTTCTATTACTATTAGGACTTGTCCGCATGCATCTGGGTGCAACCATATAACAACTATACTACACGACAGAAATCACATAACAGGTCGACATAACTTAACACACCACCTTACAACCATCACTTTACCTACTCCTCCACATCTGACAATACACTACCAGACTACACTCTGTAACCAAATCATCTAATGTTATTAACACTGTCAAGTTCTTCAGGTTTCAAATATTACTCACTGATATTACAAGGTAATAACTCCAATACTACAGATGCAGTATATTTTATGAATGTGATTTGTTTAAAAGTTGTTTTTTTAAATACTTATATATTGTTTTAAATGACACCATGCTGAAATAACACCAATGAGGCAACAACTTACTCTTTATGCTTGCCGTGAGGGACTAAACTGGTTGTGAGATGTTAGGCTGACCATTAGCACTGACACAATGATACCCACACTTTTCTATAATAGGCCTAACAAACTTGCAACTTTGATGTGAAGCTCACTACCAGCACCTCTAAGTAAACTTCTGTTTCTCTAATGTTTTATACAGTTCAATTCATGTTTATGCATGACGTTGAGACTCATTATGCTTACTGTGTTATTCAGTGCTATGTAACGTATTGCTATATGTTATGCGTCATGCAACACTATGCCTTTTTCCATTTGTGTAATGCTACAATTTATATTGGACTGCTGTTTAATCTGTTCTAATCTCCCAGTGAAGTTTATTGGCGCTTATCTCAATTATTTCTCACCTGCTTCACTATAATTGAAACCTGACCATTCTCAAACTACACTCCGAAGACTTTAAGCCATAATGCCTGCTCCGTCCTCTTAGTATTACCATGGTCCTCCTTCTCTGTCACAGGGGCTGTGGCCTCCTTTGGCCTCCACTGCCCCATCTATTCCTTGAAGTATGGGTTGCGTGGAATATGGGTTTTGCTTTTTGGAATATTCCTATTCTTACATTTCGTTTTTGCGCCCCTCACGCTACCCGCTTTCTTAACTTATTCTCTTCAGATCCTGCCTGTGTGACTTCCACGTGGAAAAGTCCACACCCCCTCACAAAGCAGAGGCAACTATACCTCACATTTTATAGTTACTCTACATCCACACAGAACCACAAACTAACCTACAAAACCTTTACGAGATTTAGCACTCACTATCCTCATTTATTCAACCAAAAATTGAAATACTAGATACATTTATCTCCATATACAATACCATAAAATCCGCTACACTTGCATATAGTATTGCTCATGCTCCTAAAACCATATTAAATAATTCACAATTTTTGCTCACAACCAGATCAAATTCACCCCTCTGAACTAAGGCCAATAGCTCACTAAAAGTCCTCAGTTAAAAAAAGTATCAACCACCCTGTTAAGAGCAGGAAAATTCTGGACTACTGTGCCAAACTCAGGGGTGACATAATCCTTCTACAAGAGACAAAAATACGCCTTCCTGAATGGAAGAAAATCTGGACTCTGTCCCGCAAGAATAAAATATCCCCCATCCTCTCACAATGCAAATACTGGACTTTACACAAAGCTCACTGAACACCAGAAGAACTCTTTAAAATAGGTCTCCTAGAGTCAGACCAATGCTGGAACTGTCAAGAATCACCAGGCACCTTCAACCACATGCTTTTCATCTGTAAGATGTTAAAACTATTTTGGAAGGAAATCCAAAACTTAATAAGTGACATTTTTGACACTGGGATTCCTCTTAACTTCCATTAAGTGACACTGTGCCCTTGGTCTCACATCCCCGAAATTTACGCTAAACGCTCAGGCCATGAGTCTCTTAGACCTCCTACTAACTAACTAAATTTTATGTGAGTGGAAATCATTCCAAAATCTAACCCACCACACCTGGTGGGCATGGGTATGGTTCACAAGAAGTGCGGATAACTCATTACTTAATAACAACTTCAAATCCAAGAACCCACACAAACCATATTAAATAATTCACAATTTTTGCTCACAACCAGATCAAATTCACCCCTCTGAACTAAGGCCAATAGCTCACTAAAAGTCCTCAGTTTAAAAAAGTATCAATCACCCTGTTAAGAGCAGGAAAATTCTGGACTACTGTGCCAAACTCAGGGGTGACATAATCCTCCTACAAGAGACAAAAATACGCCTTCCTGAATGGAAGAAAATCTGGACTCTGTCCCACAAGAATAAAATATCCCCCATCCTCTCACAATGCAAATACTGGACTTTACACAAAGCTCACTGAACACCAGAAGAACTCTTTAAAATAGGTCTCCTAGGGTCAGACCAATGCTGGAACTGTCAAGAATCACCAGGCACCTTCAACCACATGCTTTTCATCTGTAAGATGTTAAAACTATTTTGGAAGGAAATCCAAAACTTAATAAGTGAAATTTTCGACACTGGGATTCCTCTTAACTTCCATTCAGTGACACTGTGCCCTTGGTCTCACATCCCCGAAATTTACGCTAAACGCTCAGGCCATGAGTCTCTTAGACCTCCTACTAACTAACTAAATAAATATTATGTGAGTGGAAATCATTCCAAAATCTAACCCACCATACCTGGTGGGCATGGGTATGGTTCACAAGAAGTGCGGATAACTTATTACTTAATAACAACTTCAAATCCAAGAACCCACACAAACTTTGGAATAAATTAGATCAATATATCTGAAAAGTGAAGCCACCCTAAAACATCTCCTTAGCAGATCTCCAAGGATACCCTCAATGAACACTGAGGTATATAAATCACCTGTGTACTACAGCAAGCTATTAATACATCATGCAGACTTGCGCTATCACTACCCTCAACGTACACACCGCTCAGTCTACCATACTCACATTTCTCCTACCCCCCTCTCGCTTTTCTCTACATCCAGTGGGCTTTATTTCTCCCCTAACCCCCTCCCCTTCCTCTTTTTCTCAATACATCCTTTAATAATGAGGTTGTAACTGAATGATTTACCCCAAACAGTATCTCTAATATCACATCATGAGTTTATAATTTATCGCCCAACAATTCAAATATTGTAAGCTTTGTATGCAACTTGTATGTTATTTCCTCTTTATACCTTCAAAACCAATAAATATTTTGAAACCAAAATAATTGAATTACGGATCTTTTGTTTAACGAGTCCATAGGTTGAATTAGGGCTCATTCCACAAAATAATAGTCACATCTTCAGGGTTAGTGGGGACCTGAGCAAGAAATATTTTGGATACTCCTGTTTCAAGCCTCTTTGAATTTATTACTCCGTTTGAAACTCATTCAAATCTTTGTGGTGCCAAACAATATTAAACTATATATTAAACTTTCAGAAAGTGGGGTGGCTGCAAAAAGACAAACTGCCTGGAAGCCACCAGCCTAAGAGTACCAAAATAAAGTGAGAACAAGCATGGATAAAGCCATTTCTTTTTTAGTTTGGATCTATATTTATTTACTTGCAACAACATTTTATGTGGAATTCGGTGTCTAGTCAGCTTGTCAGTCCCATTGTAGGAAAATATGGTAATGGTGACTTGTTAGATGTTTATTAGACTTGTGTATAATATTAAGGATGTTTGAGCAAATTGCTTTAAATTGTGGCTTTAGTTGCCGAGTACTTGTATTCTCAAATATATCCTCATCCACTCTTGGTGTTCTTGATACAACAGTGAAACTAAAAGCGCTAGTCCGAAGATTATCACCATTCATTTCGTTAAAATCTAATAACTTTGTCAACATTTTTCTTCCACTCTCTTGTTCCTCTTCTCTTCTCTATAAGCAGTGCTTAATTTGTGCTTATTTTTCCGGAGCTGAGCACCGGCACTTATTTTTGAGGTCTGGGGCTTATTCTTCGGCCTCAAGCATTTGGTGAGAGCAAAAGACACATATGGGAAAGACGGATGAAGGGGGAAACGAAAAAGCGTCACAAAGGGAGAAAGTAGAAAGCTGCAAGAGTGAGCAGAAGGAGCAAGGAGTGGCTTTATATGGATTGAAGAGGCCCAGGATGGCTTCAGGATTACTCTGCCTCAGTATTCTGTGTTCACACATTTAATTGCAGGAGCCGCGTGTTTAACTTTGGCACCGGCACCTTTTTATTTACAAATTAAGCACTGTCTATAAGTGTACACTTCCTGGCTAGAATGTTCAAGTTTGTGCTGAATAAGAGAAATGGTATGGGGAAGGATATAAGAAATTGACAGAGACAGAAACAGTATATCAAGAGAGGTGGCATAGCAGGAGAATGGAGTAGAGATAGAGATGATGTAGAAAGATATGCGAGGTAGGGAGAGAAATCAAGTAATTGGGAGAGGTGAGGTAACCAGAAGTAAAATTAAGTAGAGGTAGAATGTAGATGTAGGTAAAGAGAGGCAGACAAATATATATGGTATGAGAATATATTAAGAGAGAAATGAAGTAGACAAAGGTGAGATAGCGAGAACTGAGATGGAGAGTGAGGATGAAGATACACAGAGAAGTAGAGAGGGTTAAAGGTATTAGAGGTGCAGTGAAATAATACAGAGAAATGTCAAAAAAAATTTTTTTTATGTAATTGCCACCAACTGCTTGACCAGCACACTAAGGGGCAGATTTATTTTTTAGCGCAGTGCAGCCCAGAAACCAAAGTTGCGCAATAGTGAGAAAGCAGCGCACAGTACATGAACAATATTCATTAGAACGGACCTGCTGCTGATTACTGGCCCTGCACTGATGCATAAACAGGCTGCCATGCGCTATGCATAACCGGTGCATACAGAGGTGTGTGTGCGGTCTATAGTAGGATTTAATCTGGAAGCTAACCCTTCCTGCTCAAAATCATATGCTTATACAAATTCTTAAACATTCATACATTGTATATGTGCTGTACAGTGCGTCGCACATGCAGTGTGTGGGATGTGAGCAGAAGTGAAAACCTTTCTCCATGTTAGCACCTGCTACTAGGAAGTGCTATGTTTTTGTAATGCAAAGCTAGGTCTGGCTGTCTTATTAGATTGTGCACTGTATAAAAAAAAGATGTTGCTAGCGATAATCACCCAAGTTATAGGAAAGTAGGCTTCCAAAGTGGCACACAGTAGCACAAAGGGCTATTTACACTAGCAAAAGTGCACCTTTCCAGCTCAAATACATTTTGCATTGTAATGCAAGAACCCATGCAAGAGTTTGTGCTTCTTTCCATCACTTTGACATGCAAAAACTCTTAGTAAATGTGACCCCACATTTCTGTTATACATGCTTGGCCGTCAGCTTACAAAAAGAAGCTCTCTTTTATGAAAAACTTTATTATGGCAGGAATAACGAGAGTCACGTTTATTTTATCGAAGGCCCCTTGGAAGGTTTGGTGTCCTAGGCAGTTGCCTACTTTTGCCCATGCCTTAAAACATCTCTGAACTACTGTTGAGTTTATCAGGCCACTCCCATTCTCTCAACGTCCTATCATGACTTGTTTAACAAATAGGTCTGCCACAAAGTCTCGAGATGGGTTGTAAAGTGCTGAGGTTAGTTAAGGATGTGGTATATATAATGAATCATGGTACATTAATGAACAACGGGGCATAGAGAATACTATGGTATATATGCAATCAACACTATAGTCTAATGTTTTAATTATTTTCCTTCCTCCTAGTTGGACCAATAACAGTGACATTCACCAGTGTCCCATCTGTGAAGCAGATCCAGATGAAGAACCCATTGGTGACTGCAGGTGGGATGTACCACCCACCAAACTGTGAGCCTCGCTACCGAACCGCTGTGCTAATTCCTCACAGGAACAGGGAAGCTCATCTCAGGTACCTTCTGTACTATCTGCACCCCTTCCTCCAGCGTCAGCAGCTCCAGTACGGAATCTACGTTATTCATCAGGTCAGTAATCAGATAAATACCCAACCTCACGTATCCAGTCAGTTAATAGGTTTGTTCAAGGCCTGGAATTAGCATCTCTATTCGTTGGTTTGAGTATTGCATGTATAACTTGGTGGGAAGTGATAGATGGGGCACGTTGATACCACAAATAAATGACTAAAATATTGGTAAGATTAGGATCATTCAAGATACAAACATCTGTGCTCTTCAGAAGGAGTACTCATATGGTTGAGAATTAATTTTGGAAACAGTCAAAGCAGAGTATCCGTTATATGTATGTCCAGCTTTGAATGTCATTGATCGCTAAGTGCTATTGGGAATGCCATGGCAAATATAGAGATGTATGGCTTTGAACTGTGAGGGAAAGTGACTGTAAGT
This sequence comes from Pleurodeles waltl, assembly GCF_031143425.1. Taxonomy (NCBI): domain Eukaryota; kingdom Metazoa; phylum Chordata; class Amphibia; order Caudata; family Salamandridae; genus Pleurodeles; species Pleurodeles waltl. The sequence continues at coordinate 601,743,127 of NC_090451.1, forward strand.
AGTTGGTGAAGCCCCAGGTATGGGATGTTCTTGAGGAACACAAAAGTCAGCTTACAACTACCATATCATGAGCTACAAGAACCTCAGAAATGTACAGCACAATATGGGCCTGATTACAACTTTGGAGGAGGGTGTTAATCCGTCCCAAATGTGACGGATATACCACTCACCGTATTACGAGTCCATTATATCCTATGGAACTCGTAATACAGTGGGCAGGATAGCTGTCACATTTGGGACTGATTAACACCCTACTCCAAAGTTGTAATCAGGCCCTATATTTCCAAACCTTTTTTTGTAATTGTCCTACAATTAAATGTAAAATATAAATATCACCGTGAGATCTCATGGCAGCATAGAGAATGTTTTAGCCGATTATGACCTTTGTCTGTTTTTTTGCCTCTTTTTGATGAAACAGGAGGAAGCCTATAAAAGGAATTGTAAAAATAGTCTAAAGTTGTCAATCCTTAGACTTGTTGAAGACTTCCAGGAGCATGTAGTTTTACAATTAGTTGTCATAGAAGGAGTGGTATTCTACTAAAGATGTTTTATATTGTGTTTATTTCCGACCTGCTCCACTGCAAAACAGCGTTTAACATTTCATAGCGCCTGCGGCTACGCTTTAAGATGTCCCTACACTAGCTCTCTTGCTCAGATGCTCCTATATAAAATGACATTTGCTATATTGAAGGTAACAGAGGAAGATTACAGACTTATTTGTGAGCTTGGAGTCCAGACGTAATGAAAGGCTATGTTGTCCTTGTTTTGAGCTGTCTGATAAAATGCCCTAAAACATAGGCTTGTTCTCCCAGGGAAAGATCATTAAAAATAGGGATTTAATAACGTGAATAAACAATCTTGCCACCTTTATATGGAGCATCGGAGCCCGGGCCGTACATAGCGGCTTCTTGGCAGAGATTAGTCCCTGGCAGTACCCCAGACCTCTCATCTCAAGTCAGGCAGACACTCCCTGTCCACTGTGTCTTCCATCGCAATGTTTCAATTCAGTTGGTTGGCTGAAGCTCTCCTGGTTCATCGATATGTATAATGCTGTTGCTCCGTTTAATTGTGTGCACTAGGGTATACCCCTGTGATTCTGGGGTATGACTCAATATAACGTTGTGCTTCCTGTGTCTGCAAAAACGTCCCATAGTTCCACCACTTTGGTCCTCACAATGGGATATAATCACATTCATCAGTTTAAAGAAAAATTGTTTTCCAAAATTGTTCTTCACAGTTCAATAGTCAAATTGAAATCTTTTCATTCTTTCCGTTGACAATGTGATTGATCGCATTCTATCAGTATCCATATGCATACATGTAAATTTTGTACTTTTTCATATTTTAAATATCCTGATGCATTTCGGTCTGAGAGCCCTTCTTCAGGGGAATAAGATTCTGTAGAATAATGAAAAGTTGAAATGAGAATTGTTCCTCAAACTGACTCTCTGAGGTTAGTTACAGGTGCAAGAGCTTATGCCCCCCTCACCCCCTCTGCTCAGAACCACGACGCTGGTGGCTCGATGGCAATGGCAAACAGCAGAGGTGACAGTGGGCAGCACTGTCTTGCTCTCTGAAATACTTCATAGGGATCAGAGATCGTTCACTTTGTTCAGACCCGCACCATCAGGTGGGTAATTAGCAGGCATACCCATCTTATCCATTTAGCACCCACACCCATTCGCAGTATGGTGACCTCCAATAAGTCCCACTGCACCATGTCGAAGGCCTTCTCAGGGTCCAGCGACATTATCATGACTAGTGGGTTGTCAGCCAGATCACAATCATAAAGGGCAGTTTAGAGCCGACGTAAATCAAGGGATGTATTGCAGGTTGGTATGAACTCATTTTGGTCCGTGTCAAGTAGGTCCTGCAAATGGGGCAGCAACCAGGCAATGGCCACTTTCCTAAGTAAAATCAGTATTTAGCATAGGAAGAAGTCGAAAGTAGGTAGCTGTTACATCCAGGGCCCCTGACTTTGGCAAGGGCACCCCCCAAGGCCTCCTTCGGCGTAGCCAGAATCATCCCGGCCTCAGCCCTTCCACATACATCTTCTCCAATTTTGGCGCCAGCAGTTATGCAAGTTCCACATAGACCTCTGATGGAAGAATGTCGGGGCCTGAGGATTTACCTGGCAAGGTGGCCTTAATAGCACTTCTGATTTCCTGTGCAGCGACCATAGCACCCAGTGCGCCCCCACTTCTGCAGGGAGTCTACGAACGGCTAGGAGGTCTGAAAATTGCTCACAAGTCATTGGTAGGCTGGCCACAAGAGTTAAGTAGAGGGAACATAATAGTCCTGAAATGTCCCATTGATGTCCCGCATAAATAAAAGGGTTACCCCAGCAGGGGTCATTTGACAAGTGGTGAGGCCGTCTGCCTTCAGTCCGTGCCAGCCAGGCCAGTAACCTCCCTGGTTTCCCCTCTTCCGCATGTGACCGATTAACATAGTCCTTATAATTGTGTCACCCGAGCCATTCCAAAGCAAAATTACACTGTTCCCAGGTCTCTAACAGCCACTGTAGAGCATTGGGGTCAGGGCACTGTGCCTTATCCTACTCAGGAAGAGCATCTTTCAAACTTGTGAGTTCCCTTTCGAGGTCCCTGCATATGCCCACTGATTGGTCCAGGCACTGTTCCCTAACTACCACTTCGAAGGCTGCTCATTCTATCTGTCGAAACACCGCCATCCTGGGATTCGTGGCAAGTATTGGATTACCTGCTTCTCCAAGGAGGCCCGGAAGGTGGCATCCTCTAGAACCGGTGGATGCAGCCTCCAAGTAAGTATCACAGAGCACTCCTTGTTTGGCTGGAGATTCAGAAGGAGTAGGCTGTGGTCCAACAAGGTGCGACCAAGATATTCTGAGTGGGTGATGAACACAGTGCCCTAGAGCACACAACATGGTCAATCTTGGTATATACCTGGTAGAGACCAGAATAAAAGCAGTAGTCCATCTCCGCGACGTGGTGAGCTAACCCACACAAAGTGGCAGCTGCCCTGTGTGTCTTTGCTCTGGGTAGCGGAGGGTCAGAGCGGTCCAGGGTGGTGTCAAAAACACAATTTAAATCACCTCCAAGAAAGAGCACCCCGCCACTCCCAAGTGGCTCAGTTGTGCCAAACGTAAAGCAAGAAAGGGAGACTGGTGCTGGTTAGGGGTGTATATGCTACCCATTACTATCTGTCTGCCACAGAGTTACCCTTCTACTAACACATACTATCAGTCCTTATCAATGTCTGGCATCAAGACCTCAAACGGGACCCCTGCCTTCACTCAGACAAGTGCCCCCTCACATAGGCCGAGTAGGTTGTGGCATGGCTGACTCCGCCAATACCACCGAAGGTGCTCTGAGTTTGTGAGTTGAGTCTCTTGAAGTAGAGAAATGTGTGCCCACCTCCGCTTAAAGTACATAAGGAATTTATGATGCTTGTTCACTGACCCAAGCCCCCGGACATTCCATGTCATCAATTTGTACGTTGCATATCTTGAGGTCATGGTGGGTGTTGCATCCCATAGAGAAACATGTCACCCACTTCCATGTGTCACATTCACCTCAGAGACAGCACTAAATAATAAAAGAAATAAAAGATCCCAACCCCAGGGTAGCCCAGTAATGGCCGACCACCCAAACTGTAGTGTTCAAAAGAGTAAGAAATGCACAGCATCACCATCCCAATATCTCTTGAATGGCGATATGGAGGAAGCAATCACCGGACAGCAGCGCAGCCTCTGTAAGCTGCGTCTAGACTAACTCAATATTCAATGTCCAAGCAGAGTAATTTACTCCTCTGATGGAGGAAGTCTCCTAGGTGAGCTCCTCTGCTGTCTGTGGGGTCACAGTGGGCAATTTGTCTTCTCCTAGGTGCAACGATTCTGAGCCTGAGGCATCATAGTGGTGCCCCAAAGTCCCACTGCTTTCTCTATTGGAGGCCTTCGCTCTGGTGAGTGCTGCTGCCGCCTGCTGGGCTGCCACTTGGTCCATGGCCGATTGTGTTGGCATGGGTCTCGTCAGACCTCCACGCTGGGAAGCCCCTCGCAACCTGCGCCTCCTCTGGTGCCAGGGCTGCACTTCTACTGCATCGTTCTGAGGTCAGTCTGTCCCAGCCTGGTAGGTCTCCAGCCAGTCCCACACCTCGTTTGGGTCTTGTCAAAAACAGGTGGATCCATCCAGCATGATCTTTCGCTTGGCTGTGAAGATGAGCGAATAACGGTTCCTCTCCTCTAGTAGTGCCCTTTTCACCTCTAGGAAGGGGGCTCATTTGGCATGCATGGCTGCTGGAAAGTCTGGGAACATGGACACCTGGCTATTCCCCACACAAAACGAGCCAGCCTCCTTCCTCATTGTAGTAGGGAGTCCCTGCCCTTATAATGCAGGAGTTTGGCAACCCTTGGCCTAGGTGGGTGACCGGGGGTGGGTGGTTGAGCTGGGATTCTATGTGCTCTCTTAAGGGAAAAGAACTGTGTGAGCTGATTCAGGTCGACCTCTATTTGCATCCAGGTTTCTAGATAGGCCACCATGTCCGACCTCTCTGAGCCCTTAGGGAGGCTCACTATGAGCACATTGCTGCACCGTTTACGACCTACGGCGCTGTGCTCCAGACAGTGCACCCACTCAGCGAGATGTGTAAGCTGTATTTTCAGGGCCTGGTGTGATGGCTGCAGTTTCTGTTAATGAGGTTTCACTGTCTTTGACTCTAGGTCCTACCTTGTGGTGACCAGCATGCAGCAGATACAGCTCCACCGAGGCTGTGCCTATCTCCTTTTGGAGAGTAGTCTTTGAGTCTTCTAGAGCCTCCAGGATTTTGTTCAGTGTTGGCTGCATTATCTGAGGTGGTGTGTCAGCAAACAATTCAGTTTCTGCCAGATCCGGTTGGGAGACCTGGGTTCCATGGTGCGGCCCCTGTGTTTTGGCCCTTAGTTTGCCCTTGGCTGAAGTTGGTGTGGCCACTGGGCAGCAACATCTGCCAGGCACTGTGCGCATGTCCCTGCTGCGGGTGTCCTTGCCCTCCAGTCCCATAGATGGTCCCAACACAAAGTTGTCAAAGGGAGGTCCTGTGTCACGTTGGTCGAACCCGGTCCGAGCAGCTGTCTGCACGTTCCCCCATCAGCAGTCTCCAGGTGTTTGCATAAAGGCTAGGGGAGACAGAAGAGAAGTCTTATTACTGGTAGAGCCAACTAGTAGAGCCTGCCCCGCTGTAAGGGCTTCCGCAGTACAACAAGCACTTCCGGGGGGGGGGGGGACCTGAAGGAGAAAGGGGGAGCATCCAGCTCATCAGCAGATGCAGAGGGCCATGGGAATGCGGTCCCAGCTCTATATGTCCATATGTAGTAATCCTTGTTGGGGAGACCTAGTCCTCATGGAACTGCTGCGTTTCACCCCTGGTGACATTCACAGCTCAGTGTTATGACAGCTCTTGAATATCTCCCTGGCGACTAATAGCATTGAATGTTCCTTGACGGTAATCATCACTTTCACTTGATCAGATGTTGCCATCTGTGGTTACAGTTCTTCATTCGTCACTTAATGAGCTGCTTGAAGTTTGTCTTGAATAATTTGGCTTATCACAGTTTATGGGGTGCTTGAGAAAGTAGTAAAAAGTAGTTTAAGACAATACATGCAGGCAAAAGGAAGGGGCATTGGGGCACAGACATGACTAACAATGCTAGAGAAGTAAATGTTAAAACGGATTCACTGGCAAGAACTAATGCAAGTACTGAACAGGGAAAGGATGAAACGGAAAGAGCACAATAAAGAACACAAAGCTAGAATGTCTAGAATACTTAGGCGGTCATTCTGACCCTGGCGGTTGAAAACCGCCAGGGCAGAGGGCCGCGGAAGCTCCGCCAACAGGCTGGCAGGGCTTCATGGGCAATTACCGCCGCGGTCAGAAAAGGGCAACCGGCGGTTTCCCGCCGGTTTACCCCTGGCCCAAAGAATCCTCCATGGCGGCGCTGCTCGCAGCACCGCCATGGGGATTCCGACCCCCTTCCCGCCATCCTGGTCCTGGCGGTAAAAACCGCCAGGAACAGGATGGTGGGAACGGGTGTCGTGGGGCCCCCTAACAGGGCCCCATAATGATTTTCAGTGTCTGCCTAGCAGACACTGAAAATCGCGACGGGTGCCACTGCACCCGTCGCACCCCAGCAACTCCGCCGGCTCCATTCGGAGCCGGCTTCATCCTTGCTGGGTCTTTCCCGCTGGGCCGGCGGGCGGCCTTTTGGCGGTCGCCCGCCGGCCCAGCGGGAAAGCCAGAATGGCTGCCGCGGTCTTTTGACCGCGGTGCAGTCATTCGGCGGTAACCGCATGGCGCGCCGCGACCGCCGCACGCCGCGGTTGGAATGACCGCCTTAGTGTTTTTCCTATACCGAGAGTTTATTCTCAAACACAGCCACATGAGCTTGCTCTCCCTAGCTTCTTCAATCTAGTGACAGATTTTGAGGATTTTGCCAGATACTCATAAACACTACTGAACTGTCAAGTCCAATTAGTTGTAATCCTCTGGCAGAGCTGTAACATGGCATGGGCATACAGAGCTGACAAGTTTCCCCCCACTCATATGGGAGTAGCTCATCCGATTTGTTTTTTTGTTTGCATTCTAGTTACCAGTGGCCAGGGAAGGTAGTAAGATTGACTTTCAAAAGCAAACACTCTATATATACTAAGTGAAAGCAAATGTAAAATTTTATCTGAACAGTGATCAATTTTGTTCTGTTGTATCCGATCTACCGAGGCTAAACCTGTGGGCAAAATAACCTGATTTCCGATACTTCTAGTGCAAATATATTCTTGGCTTTTTGTTTGCTAGGCTTGAATTTCCTCCGATAGATCTCATGGTTACCCTTCTTCAGGTAGAGGCAATGCAGAGAGCTGCAGGTCGATGTTCAGGTAGAGAGTTGAGAGTTGTTTATCTCGAGATTAGTGCATGGCACGTTGATCATTTTCACGTAGATGCAGCCACGGACCTTAACCTCAAAGCTGAATCCACTCATCGTCGAATAACTTAGGGCCAGATGTAGCAAAATCCGATTTTGCGACTTGCAAATTGCGAGTCTGAGCGACTCGCAATTTGCAAGTCGCAAAATCGGATGCAGAATGGTGTCTCAGACACCTTCTGCGACTCGGTATGGGGTCGCAAAGACCCACCTCATCAATATTCATGAGGTGGGTCGCATTTTGCGACCCCATAGCGAGTCCCTGCACTCACAGGGATGGTGGCCTGCTGGAGACAGCAGACCTCCATGTCTGTGACTGCTTTTTAAATAAAGCAGTTTTTTTTTTCATTTTGCAGCCCGTTTTCCTTAAAGGAAAACGAGTTGCAAAATGAAAAAAATACCGAAACTATTTGTTTTTGTTTTTTCAGAGTAGGCAATGGTCCATAGGATCACTGCCTGCTCTGAAAAAATATTTTTTTCAACATTCACAAAGGTGAAGGGGTCCCATGGGGACCCCTTCCCTTTTGCGAATGAGTTACCACCAGTGTGACACTGGTGGTAACTGCGAGTTGCTTTGCGACCGCATTCGCGGTCACAAAGCAACTCTGAATTGCGATGTGAGTCGCAAAGGAAGGGAAAACCCCTTCCTATTTGCGAGTCGCATTCCCAAATTGCGAGTCGGTACTGACTCGCAATTTGGGAATGAGCATCGCATGAGGCCGTTTGCATGGCGCAAACTGCGACTTGCTACATCTGGCCCTTAATGACTTAAGTAGAGGAGCATGATTTCCATTTAAAATTCCCTTGCAAGAGTAGGATTCTCTGCCGTTGTTGTGCAGTAATTGTGCAGGCACTGCCGGGGTGTACAAGGGATCACAACCACCTGTGTTATCCATTTGAGAAGGTTTGACGCATTTGCAACCACTTCAAAGCTGTCCTTAGACAAATCTATTATTTTGCATGGGAAATAGGTAATAAAATAAGCTAAGATCGCCTCTCACGAACTCTTAAACGAGGTGATTATAGACATGCCTAAATACATCCTTTTTGACCAACTTGATTACAATGCAAAAGATCAGTTGAGTTTCCAATTTGAAATAGGTCAAAGGTTTTTTGAGCGGTCTTTGGTGACTACTACTTTTGTGCAATGCTGTATAATAACTAATATGTTCGCTCCTGCAGCAGCTGAACCTTTTCAATGGGACGCAGCCACTCAATTTTGCTTCAGTATCACAAAATGGCTGATCAGAGCAACATCCTTAACAGAAGTCACAGTACGGGTGTTATATGTGAAAATGTGTATAACTACGCCAGCTGGTGGTGCCTTGATTGTGTAGTGATCACTCTTATATGGCCAAGTGTTTCAGTCTGTGTTTACAGTTCTACATTATTAGCTTAATGTAAGACGAGTGTGGTGTTTGAAGTTTGTCCCGAATAGTATGACTTTTCTACACTTTATGGGGTGTCTTTACAGGCAGGAAACGCCACCTTCAACCGTGCAAAACTCCTAAATGTGGGGGTGAGGGAAGCAATGAAGGACGAGGATTGGGACTGCCTTTTCCTGCACGATGTCGACCTGATACCAGAGAATGACCACAATCTCTACATCTGTGACCCCTGGAGCCCCAAGCATGCTTCTATAGCCATGAACAAGTTCGGCTACAGGTGAGGTCCAAATGGAGCCAAACCCTACCCTGCTCTTCTGATCCACAACCTTTCCTGGTTTCTCAATTTCATAACTTTGTCTTTACATCCACCTTCATTCCAAAGTGAACTGACCAATCTCTTTTAAAACCCTATCACGGCTGTTCACAGAATTTTAGACATTTTTAGATTTCACTCTTTCAGTCCTTTTTGATAATTATTTTCCATTTCGTTCATCCCTTTCACAAAAAACTGCAAACTTACAACTTTTTCTCCTAGAGGAGATACTCCATAATTGCAAGTTCTCGTGCTTTCTATGGATGTGGGACAATTCTTGTTTCTAAAGCTGGTCATTCCAACAATTCAGATTTTTTGATGGCGTCTAGTAGGGTAACGTTTGGTAAGTTAAAATATTTTGTGACTCACCACGATCTGTGCATTTAAAGACAATAGTTAGGGATGAACACATATGCATTTCATTTACAAACTGTTGCACAAGATGGATTGAGGACGTGAATGGAAAGCACAAATGTCTCTTGGTCGTTGTCAATTTCACTGTTTGTTCCATCTTTCACTTTCTACTTCTACATTTGAATGTTCGTCGATGGAATGACTGAAGCCAGGTGGTTAATAATTCTTAATAATGTGAATTGATCAGAGTGAGCAAGGTTTACTGAATTCTGCTCTTCTGTGTCATATTTGCAGCTCCACAGATCGTTTGTGGCGTTGTCTTTTGCTAAATACCGATTATCTTTCCTTAATAACAGATGACTACTGAGTTGTCTTCGTAAATCAGGTTAAGGTTCTTACATAACGTCTCCCACTTCGGTTCATGTTGGAGGGAAGGGGCAGCCTGCAGCATTATGTTCAGATAGTAATCCAGTTGCCCTCTGCAACATATTTATTTTCGTGGTCAAGTATTCTGCTTCTGGCATTTCTGGTCCGACGTCCAGCTCCAGTCACCACAGGAGCATGTTTAAAAATCTGGCGGTTTGTCCACCAGGGGAGAACTGTCATTGACAGGCTTTCTCAAAGGCAAACTAGGTCATATGGTTTGAATCTGAATAGGATGAATATTCCATCTCGCAAGCATGATCTCTCCTAAAATACTACTTAGTAGACTAGGGGTCATAGGCTAGCAGGAGGCAGTGTACAGATAGGGTCAGCCAGAGGAATAGACGAAACGTCTACAGGGTGGTATAGGTGCACTAAAGACTTCTTAGTGCCATTAACCTTGTAAAAGCAGCTCATAATATTTCGGGCCCTGCTAAAGTTCTAGTACATCTCTCTCTCTCTTTTTTTTTAACGGCATCATTAGTTTTTTTCATTTCATGGTTAATGCAGCAAACAGTGTATAAAGGCACCAACATGCACCCAACTGGAAACAATGAACGATGAAGGAGGACAGCATACACCCACACCTAACCATTTAAGTACAACAGGTGGTAACATGACATTTCCATAGCCAGTAGGAAAACACTATAACAGTTACAGCGATGCCCCCATGTATTGCAACAATTATTTCTTGTCCGGGGAGTCGCAGTTCCCGATGGAAGATTTAAACCATAGTGCTTGATCCACCTCCCCGTCTAAACCTATGAAATTTGCATGGGCATCCACTGGCCTTATAAGTGAATTTCTCTGCTGCCATGTATAACCATCCCTCTCCTCCATTCCTGCAATGACCGGGCTTCTGACGCCCCCCAATATCATACTTAGCCACCTTCAGTCACAAATTACAAAAGAGAAGCCGCGGTCTGGGAACATCAACATCACCTGGTATTCCCAACAGGACATTCTTAGGGTCAAGAGGAAGGTTTTCATCCACCACCTGTCGCAGCTCTCGCACCACCTAAGACCAGTGTCTCTGGATAGCCAGGCAATTGCACAACGTATGTGTATATAAGACCCCCTTGCCTCCCACATGACAGTCTGGGGAGGCCGCCCATTCCATATGATGTATATCATAATAACTGGGGGCGTTCCAACCAGTAGGTGGAGTAGTCCTGCGGGGCAAACACCTAATCATTTACTGCCACTAGATGCACTGCCCAGTAGTATGTCCTAATTTTGGGAGGGCAATCCCTCTGTTGTAGGGGTTACATTGAAGCGTGGAGAGGGCTATTCTGGGATGCCCACCACCCTATAGCTGGGAGCGCAAATCGCGCTCTAGCTTAGGAAAAGTCATCTCAGGAAGTGAATTATAGGTGTTCTGCATGGTGTACAGTAGTTTTAGGAGAGTAATCATTTTAAACATGGATGCCCTCCCCAGCAGGGTGAGGGGCAACGTACGTCATCTCTCTACATCATCCCGAAAAGTCTGCATCACCATCCCTAGATTTCTAGTAAAACATTGCTTCGGTGAGGCGTTACATATTCACCCTGGTATTGAAAGCCTTCACTCGCCACCTGCAGCATCTGAGGAAGACTGGTGATGTCCAGAACAGTGTAGGGATGACAGAGCACCAACTTGTTTCAGTTAATGTTATAGTCCAAGTGAGCCCCATCGCACTCAAAAGTACGAAAGATCACAGGAATAGTGGTCACAGGTTCGGCGACCTAGAACAGAATGTCATTTTGCATAGAGAGATTTTCTTCCTTCTCCCTTGCCATGTCTGAGATTCTGAACTCCCGAATTTCTGGGTGAGAGTGAATCACAGATGCTAATGGTTCAATAGTAAGGGCAAATAACAAGGGAGACAGAGGCAGCCCTGCCGGGTGCCTTGCTCAATGAGAAATGTTGATGAGAGAACCCTGTTCCCTTGGACTGCGGCTGTGGGGGCCTGGTATAGTAGATAGATCTATTGGTGAGGGTCAAAATCAAATTTACAGAGCGTTTGGTGGAGGAAGGGCCAGTGGATGGTGTTGAACGCCTTACCGCATCCAGTGCTTTGAAAATGTGGGGCTCCTCTCTTTGGGATGCCTCCGACATCCAATTATAGAGGTGCTGAAGTTTGAATCTTGTGGCTCTGCCTGGCATGAAACCATACTGGTCTCTGTGGATAAGAGGGACAGTCACCGTCAAGAGTCTCAAGACTAAAATGGTAGCCAGCACTTTTATCTCAATGTTTAACAGGGAGGTAGGGCAGTAGGAATCGCAGTTGGTCACAGGCTTTCTGTGTTTATGGATCACGGCAATGTTTGCACATTGTAGATCTGGAGGCAACATGCCACAGTCTCTTGCCTCCCGGAAGAGGTCAAGTATATAGGGGGCCAGCAAACCTGAGTATCTTTTAAGGAATTCTCTCAGAAGGCTATGGTGCCCCGGTGTCTTTTCCCTTTTTAGCTTTGTGATAGCAACTCTGACCTCCTTCAGGGTGATCTCATCAAGTGCCACGTGGTCTGCCTAGGGCACAACCAGCAACTTCACAGTCTTCAAGAACTCTGTATTTGGGGGGCGTCCACCAACGGGCCTTTCTTATAAAGTGTGGCATGGTAGCTAGCAAAAGCCTCAGCAATGGCTACAGTGATCCAGTGGAGGTTTCTCATCTAGTCTATAATGCTATGTATCCAGCAAGACACTATCCCCTGCTTATTAAGCCAGGAAATCAGCTTGCCCGCTTTGTATCCTGCATCATAAAGGCAATGCTGCGTAGCCAGCAGTTGCCTGCGGACCTCCCTGTGGCCAGGTCCCGTTATTCTTTAAGGAGTGCAAAACCTGGGGATAGCTCCAATGGAGCGTTCAAGGGCTGTGATCCGACATTCCAGACTTTCTATTTCTGCCACCTCCCTTTGCTGTTTATGAGACAGTTTATTCTGCACCTTGTCTCTAAGTACTGCCTTATATGCCTCCTATAGGGCCACTGCAGACTCAGTCATCCTCCCTTGTTCTTTTGGAAGTAGAGCTCCGAATCAATCAGAATTTTGGTTGTGACCTCCGTGTCCCAGCTCCCACACATTGTCACCAACTCACACCTTGCAGACGGACACTGCCCTCCATCGTGATCCAGAGGGGGGAATGATCGGACAAACCTCGAGCAAGGTATTCGGCTCAGTGGACCACGGTCGCCTCACCCACAGGCACAAACAGATAATCTAGCTGGGAGAAGGATCTGTGGATTCAATCCGTATCTCTGGGATTGTGTCATCTCCACAGAATGCAAAGGCCCTGGGAATGTGCAAACCGTCCCAAGGGTGTAACTCCTACTGGGGTGACCCCCACGCTTGAGCGCTCCAACACCAGGAGCATGACGTCATTGAAATCCCCACCCACAACATGAGCGGCCGACTTTCTGGTCTAGGGCAGGCTGCTGAAGGCGAGGAGGGACATAGACACTGATCAGTGTAACTAACATACTGCTCCATTGGCTCTCGACTCCCACATATTGTCTGCTGTGGTCTATCCACATTCAGGAAGTTTTTTTTTTTCTTAACCAGGCTCATCACCAAGCTTGAGCCGGAGGTGTACCCTGCGTACACTAGCACAGTGTAGACTTGTCCTACCCCGAAAATGCCATTGAGTCCCCCTCAGGTGTGTTTCTTGGAGCAGGACCATGTCAGGCTGCAGTATGTAGCTCGTGACAAGACCATGCTTCACCTTACTGCCCAGCCCATTGACATTCCAGGACATTATGCTGTATTGTAGGGCATCTGGAATCCTATCCTGTGTCATATGGTGGCAGCCGAGTGAAACCAACGACCACATCTATTCTCCTTGCAGCTATGGTGTGCCCATATGTGCACCTCCTTCCGGGTGAACCAAAACCAGTTAAAGCACCTCAAGTGAGCCCAACTTGTGACCCCCCCATTTCCTTTCCCACCCCCCCGCTGATCCAAATGAGTGTAAGACTACATGTCAACTGGACTACTACTCGTTTACAGAGAGGTCTGTCACCCACCAACGAGACTCTAAATTAACAACTGGTGCCGATATCGCACACCTTCATCAATCATCTGCCACACACCCATCCAGAATGCTCAGACAGAAGCTATTGTTTTGAACAGGAGCACCGGTGTCCAACATGCACAGTAATAAACTGTAATCAAAGAGTAAGAACCCCTTCTATAAGAAACAGACAGTAGCGAAAAAGGGGCAAAAACACAAATGCAAAAAGAAAGCCAACTACTGGGGGGGCGGTAAGTGGCCCTTCCCGTGTTGCACAGAACATGCCACCCATCCACCCACCTGCGTACATCTTACTCACACTATGTTGTCCAGTTTAGTCTGATGCAGTGGGATGTTTAGGGACCCTGGGATTCTGCAAGGTGTCCTGCACCACATTCGTGGTGCTTTTATTCGAGTTGGAGGCTGTCACCACCTCTACAAGCACCCTTGCGGCCTCTCTTTCCAATCAGCGCTGTTCCAGATCCAGCGTTCCATTCTTGAAGACCACCACTTGCAAGGAAGACCAACAGGTCCCACCTCCCTGCCACTTGTGCTTCCCCCCCTTCTCAAGCCTCCCGAATTTCCAGTCCAATTTCCCGATCCGGGGGGGGGGGGAGGTGGTGGGGGTGGGGAGATTGGCGCCGGGATCTGACCATCACTCTGAATGCTCAGCCAGTCCCATGCCTCAGTCGCAGTGAAGAAATGTGAACGATCATTGTGGATCACTTTCATTTTCGCTGGGTAGATGAGCATGTAGCACAAGCCCACAGCTTTCAACTTTTGTTTCACCACCTCAAAAGGCATTCACATCAGCTGCACGATCCTCGTATAGTCTGGGAAGATGCTCACTCAGCTTGGTCCACAGAGTGCCAACCTCCCACTTTAACGCTGAGAAATCCTGTTCAATGGCCAGGGAGCACACTGCCACCTTACGGAGGTCAACTTGCAGTAGGCCAACATCCTGCAAGAATGCCTCCATCTTTGCCTGGACTAACGCACTGGAGGCCTTTATTTGCTGCCAATATTTGGGCTCCCATCGGACCCTGCAGTCAGTCGGGACTCTCTCCCTGTTCCGACAAGGGGGAACCACCCCTGCACCCGTCCTCACGGCCGTAAACTGGTCCATCTTAGTCTGTTGGGCCCCTTGTTGCAGTCGATCCTTCCCCACGCCAACATTGCCCAAGTGAAAGTGTAGGTGTGGAGATCACCTCTGGCTCCCAGCACTCTGCCTTGGCCACTGCAGCTCAAAGAAGAAAGAAGGCACTATCACGGAGGGGCACTACCCCATCGAGCTGACCAAATCCACGACAGGGGGATTGGCGATTTCACCACCAGGTGGGCAAGAGGGCTCAGGTTCTGGTTAATGCAGCCTAGCGCGGATATGGTGTGTAGGGCACTGGTACAGCCCCACCATCCAGTTTGCTCAGGGCCGCTGAGCACACCACCATGTTGTATGGAGTAGGGAGCTCGAGGCACTGAAGTCCCCGAATCCTGGTAAATGCCAGATTAATGAGGCGAGTGGCCAAACGGGCACAGACCCACACAGTGCGCACAAGGAAGTCTGTGTAGAAGTAATCAAAGGCCCTGGCAGGCCACAAAACCAACACCAACTGCCTCATCCCCGCTGCCTGTCCCCCGAGCCTCCAGACCCCAGAAGGCGGTCAGCTGTGGGATCCGGTTCACTCCTGAGGGTGAGAGTCACTGGAATTGGGGAGGCAGGGAAGGCAGGAGACAACCACTGGGCAAGGGTGACGAGTCCCTTCATGCCTCCCCAGCCAGTCATGCATAGTCCAGGTGGGCAACTGTCTCTCGAGCAGTAGGCCAAAGGTCTGGCGAGACAGCCCAGTTCCGTCAACCAGGGTACCTGTCCAGGTGGAGGCCTTCAGGGAAGGGGGTTAGTCAACAGTCACATGGGCCCCAGGCTACAAATGTGGGTGGCGGCAGGGGCAAGCAGCGAAACTGGGTCCAATAAGGTTGATAATCTGAAAGGGATTCCGGTGCCATGAACACCACCGCAGGACTGGCTCACCCCAGCCCAGACCATCCCCAGTACACCGCCCAACACTGTCCAGCGTGTCCATTGGGCCTCTGGGCTCCAGGATAGCACCAATCCAAACTGCTGTGCCTGACACTTGCCATGCTCAATGCAGCCCTTAGGCAGTCACTGTGGCCACTGTCTCTCAAACCCCCGGCTCCTCTGCGCCTCCCTTCTTCCAGGCCTCAGGCTTCCCAATGCACTCCGGTACCCTGCAGCTGCTAGCGCATAATCGTGGGGCCCGCCATAATGCAGACAGGCCGCTGCTGTGAGGCTTAGGACCTCTGCTCCAGTCCCGGGCTCCAGATGGAGCATCGCTGCATGGCTCCCCACAGCAGGGAGCAGGCCACCAATGCAAACCAGGTGGCAGGCTCCAGCTGCTGTCTCAGCTCCTCCCAAGGGCTCTGCGCGGGGCAGGCCCCAACAACCGCTCCCCTCTCTTCACAGACGCTGGGTCTCTCCGGCACCCCCGCCAGACACTAATGGGGGGGGCCACAAGGAGCACCGCCGCCTCAGCTGGCAATTGAGTGGGTCTTGGGAGGCTACTTGCTTGGATGTTGCAGGATTTCCATGGGCCAGGCCAGGAGCTAAGCAAGCTGCGTCCTTGCGGCCATGATGCCAGGCCACATCCTCCAAGTACATCTCCTGTGCAAGAACAATTTTTCCATCTGTTTCTCTCTTTCAAATCATGTTTATATTAGGGTCAAGATCACAAATAAATTAATATGTTAAAAGGGACGGTGGTGAAGGCGTCATTGGACCAAAATGATACAGCAGTATTATCGTCATCATAATAATACCAAGTTACATCATATGAGGTGGCATGATCTTACAATTTTTGTAACAGATGCTATTACATGCATGGTTCAAAATCCATATTGAAGTACGGAGGTGTCTAAAAACAAATAGCACAGTGCATCCTACTAGGCAGCCATCATCAAATTGTTAGCTTTTCAGGCTTCCTAAGAGTCGAAAGGTATTGAAAGCAGAATCAATCACCACACTTGGAACCTATAAATGACACTCATGCACGCAGGATTTCATATTTACATGACACCCTTCTGTTCTCTGAGTTTTAACTGTGTTGATTGGAATGGTGGTCTTGAGAAAAAAAAACAGTAAGACTCCTGGAACATAATTTGGGCACTTACAAATAGAAATGGCTTGAGTATTAGCACTATCTCCAGAACTTTTGCTCCATTGACAAATTAAAATAAGCATTCAACATAGACAAGTGAACACACCTGTACTCTCGTGAAGTTCCTCATGAAAAAAACAAAGGAATTCTTAGTAAGCATCACTCATGAAGAAATGTAAGGAGCCAGTCGGAGAGCAGTTAATCTGGCTATGCTCCACGGGAGGGACAAATGTGTGCTGGACAGCGCAAAACAAATCCAGAAAATAGAAAACAAGACTCACCTCCCCCCACTCATCCGAGAAATTATACGCTATAGTGTTTTTTCCGGCCTCTCCATCAACTAGCACAAATCAGAACTCTTCTCCTTGACCGACGCCACCATCCTGTGCCCACTGGAATTTCCTCTCCCATGGTACTCAGATGCACCTAAATATCTTGGTATCTTCCTACATAGGAACAGAGAGGAAGATGTCCACCTTAACTATGGTCTGGCCATTAAAAAACTCTCTCCTCAAATCGATAGATGGATCCGGCTCCCGCTATCCATCGCTGGGCGGATAGCTACCATTAAAATGGTAGTGGTTCCTTGTTTCCTCTATCTTTTTTTAAATATTCCTATTCCCCTAACTAACCCTTTCTTTTTGACACTGTGCAGTCTTTTGCTCCGGCTATTATGGCCCAATCGTCACCCCAGAATTGGCTGGGACACTTTAACTTTTCTTTATGAGCGGGGCGGGTTTGCAGTACCTGACTTCCAGCTATACTATTTAGTGGCCCAATGCCATTTCTCATACTGTTGGTAAAACCCGGACGCTCAACTCCCTACCTTAAACTGGAATCTCACCAGGCACTCCCAACGCCGTTGGCATCACTCCTCCATCTGTGCCTACCCCGCGAGTCCACAGATATAGACACAGTTTCCATGACTTGCTGGGCTAGGACCAAACGCCGTGATGTGCTTGCTACCCCTTTCTTATATTCTCCACACGTTCCTCTTAAAAAAAAAAAAAAAACAGTTCCCACTCACTCAGGAAGCAATAGTGCAGTGCACACTAACATTTTGCCACCTTCATACCATGGCAGATTTGGTCATTGACGGGCATGTCGATCTCTGTCCTGAGGAAGATTACCTCGTGCGTGGGGACCCCAGCGGCAATTATAGTCAACAGTGAAGCTGAACAAGGCCATTGTGAAATCTTCTTTTTACAAAGTTCAAATCTGAGCATACATGAACTGAGAGTTTGTGACCTCATGCAGAAAGAAGTCCTGAGTGGAGTGTAGAGAGGACGTCTCAAATAGCATTTGTAGACATTGTAAATGTTCATCACAGAACTTACATGAGGCTTGTTTTTGGTGAATAGTGTGGGTGCCAGATGCTGTTTGGAAATGTTAAGGATCTTCCTCAAATAGGAGATGACATGCAGTTTAAAATAGGAGTTTTCCCCCAAAGAGCATATTGGGTAAGAAAATAGACTTATCTTTGAGGGGATGTTTAAACCCTTCATTTCAGTTTGGATTGTGTGTGTGGTTTGTGCATTGTCCTTTCTGGGTCTCGACTAGCCAGCACTTGCGCTGTCTCGAAGAGACACGTTCTGTTCGATCTGTAGACTTCAGCGGCCTATAGGCTTACCATTTGCTCGCTCTATCGTCGCTCTCATATCAGTGGGCCCCATTTGTCCATTCCATACAAGGGTCATGGCTCTTCTTGTGTTTATCCCTCCCCCAGAGCATGGACCAAATACTTGTGTCCATCCACTGTTTTAGGAGCTACTTGTTTCTCTGTATTTGAACACTCCACACGAATGCTTGTATTTTCACATGCCCCATCGCAACCCCAGCCACATCGCCCTCACATCCAAACGCTGCTTTATTTATTTCACTGATGTGCTCATGGTTTTATGTTTAAACTCTGTACAGAGTGCATCTTTTAGTTTCCCCAACCTTTTGAACCTGTAACTACTTCCGCAATCATTCCTTTTTTTGTTCTTACAATTTTATATTGCGCAAACTCGACCCAGAGGTATCAGAGCACTTTACAGAAGTACCAGTTGCATCACAGCCTGACACATTCATTTTTTGGCACAGAGAAGTTAAGAGATTTTCTCAGAATCACAGGATGTTGAGCATCCTGCGAGACCCTGGTTCCCAAGGTTCAAAGTCCAGCGTTCTTGCTGTTAGCCACATCCTCTCCTCTGTCTGTTGCTTTCTTATTAGCATTCTGTCGATCACTTTCTTTCGTTTCATTCTGTCTTGCCTTTCCATCTATCTGCCCTTTGATTTTATTGCTCATGGCTTACTCTCCCATAAACTGGCTTCCTTATCCACTGTGTTTGCATGTGGCTTTGAGTGCCACACGTAATGGTAAAAACAACGTGTATTCCATTTACAGCGTCCATTCTAGGAGCATATGTTATGCAGGTCAACTTATTTTCCATATTGCCCCTCTCTCCCATTGTTGTATTGGCCACCATCATAACAAAAATCAAGCATTGGCAAAGCCCATAGGCCTCGTCTGTACAAGAGTTACTGGCTTGGCAGGGTGTTTTTGCCATGGTGTACACCTGTGTGTCTGCTGTTCAGCATGGCTAATAGTTAATGGTATGGAGTATCATAGAGTGGAGTGGGAGAGTAGTATCGTAGAGTGTAGTGGGGGAGTAGAGTTGAGTAGAGTTCAGTGGTTCAGTGGCAGAGAATGGCGTAGAGTGCAGTGTCACTGAGTGGTGTACAGTGAAGTGGAGTGGGGTAGAATAGGGCGGAGTGGATTGGAGTAGTGGGCTGGATTGGAGTAAAGTGGGCTGGATTGGATTGGGGTTAAGTAGCTAGATTGGATTGGGGTAGAGTGGGTGGATTGAGTGGACTGGGGTGGATTGAAATGGGGTGAGCTGGATTGGATTAGGGTGGGGTGGATTGGATTGGAGTAGGGTGGGGTGGTTGTGAGTGGGGTGATTTGGAGTGGGGAGAGTGGAGTGGGATGGAAGAGATTGAACTGGAGGGGGTGGATTGAATTTATTGGATTGGAGTAGGGTGGATTGGATTTATTGGATTGGAGTGTGGTGGATTTGACTGGAGTGGGTTGGCTTGGACTTGCATTGTGTGGATTGGATTGGTGTGGGGTGGATTGGGCTGGAGTGGGATGGACTGAACTGGGGTGGGGTGGATTGGATAGAGTGGTTTGGATTGGAGTAGATTGGAATGGAGAGGGTGGACCAGATGTGGTGGATTGGATGGGCTGCATTGGATTGGAGTGGGTGAATGTAATGGGGTGGATTGGAGTGGGTGAACTGGAGTGGGATGGATTGGATTGGAGTGGGATAGAGCGGGTGGATTGGATTTGGGTGGGTTGGATTGGAATGGACTGGAATAGAGTGGGGTGGGGTGGAGTGAATTTAAGTGGGGTAGATTGTGGTGGAGTGGCGGTGGATTGGAGTGGGGTGAATTGGATTGGTGTGGGGTGTTTTGGATTGGAGTGGGTGGACTTTTTGGAGTGGGTGGATTGGAGTGGAATGGAGCAGGGTCAATTGGATTGGTGTGAGGTAATTTGGGCTGGAGTTGGTTAGATCAAGGTAGTTTGTCTTGGAGTGGGTTGGATTGGAGTGGGGTGGATTAAGGTGGACTGGATTGGACTGAAGTGGGGTGGATTACGTAGAATTGGATTGGTTTTGGATGGACTGGAGTGGGGTAGGTGGATTGGAGAGGGTGGCTTGAATTGGAATGGGCGGAGTGGATGTGAGTGGGTCGGTTGAATTGAAATGGGATGGGTTGAATTGGAATGGGGTGGGTTGAATTGGAATGGAATGGATTGGACTGGAGTGGGGTGTATTAGAGTTGGGTAGATGTGATTGGTGTGAAGTGTATTGCATTGGAGTGGGAATAGGTTGGAGTGGGGTGGGATGGGGTGGATTAGAGTGGGATAGAGTGGGGTAGATTGGATTGGGGGTTTGATTGGAATGGATTGGAGTGGGTGGAGTGGGTTAAGTGTTTTAGGTTGGTGTGGAGTAGGGTAGATTGGGTGAATTGGATTGGTGTAAAATAGATTTGGATTGTAGTGGGGTGGATTGTGGTGGATTGGAAAGGGGTGAATTGGGATGTAGTCAGGTGGATTGGATTTGGGTAAATTGGATTAGAGTGGGGCAGTTTGGAGTGGGGTGATTGGAGTCGGCACAGTTTTGGTAAGTAGAATAGGGCAGATGTTTGGGGGGATTGGAGTGGGGCAGATTGTTTTGGATTGAAATTGGACAGATTGCTATGGATTGGAGTGGGACAGATTGTTTTGGATTGGATTGATACACATTGTTTTGGATTGCAGTGGGGCAGATTGTTTTGGATTGCAGTGGGGCAGATTGTTTTAGATTGGAGTGTTGCATATTATTTTAGATTGGGTGTGGCACACTGGATTGGGGCAAATTATTTTGGATCGGAGTGGGGTAGATTGGAGTGTGGCAGATTGTTTCAGATTCTAATGGGAGAGATTGTTTTGGGTTCAAGTGAGTCAGATTAGAGTGGAGAGTATTGTAGGTGTGCAGATTGTTTTGGGTAGGTGGGGGTCAGGTTGGAGTGGGGTGAATTGGAGTGGGACAGCTTGTTTTGGTAATCCCAACTGTAATCAGTGGGGCAGATTGGAGTGGGGCAGATTATTTTGGATTGGAGTGGAGCAGAGTGGGTGGAGCACAGTGTTTTGGATTGGATTGGGTCTGATAGGAGTGGGGCAGATTGTTTTGGATTGAAGTGGGGCAGACAGTTTTGCATTAGAGTGGCACAGATTGTTTTGTGTTGGAGTGGGACAGATTGGAGTGCGGCAGATTGTTTTTGATTGGAGTCTGGCAAACTGGAATTGGGTAGATTTTTTGGATTGGGGTGGGGCAGATTGTTTCGGATTGGCGTGGGGCAGATTGTTTCCGACTGGCATGGGTCAGATTGTTTTGGAGTGAGGCAGATTGGAGTGGGGTAGATTGTTTTGGATTGGAGTGGGGCAGATTAGGGTGGGGCAGATTGGAGTTGGGTGGGGCAGAGTTTGTGGACTGGTATTGGGCATATTGTTTTGTATTTGAGTGGGGCAGATTGTTTTGGATTGAAGTGGGGCAGATAGGTTTGCATTAGAGTGGCACAGACTGTTTTGTGTTGGAGTGAGACAGATTGGAGTGAGGCAGATTGTTTTTGAATGTAATGGGGCAGACTGGAGTTGGGGAGATTTTTTGGATTGGAGTGGGGCAGATTGTTTTGGATTGGCGTGGGGCAGATTGTTTTCGACTGGCATGGGTCAGATTGTTTTGGAGTGAGGCAGATTGGAGTGGGGTTGATTGTTTTGGATTTGTGTGGGGCCGATTGGAGTGTGGCAGATGGTTTTGGATTGGAATGGGACAGATTAGGGTGGGGCAGATTGGAGTTGGGTGGGGCAGAGTTTTCTGGACTGGAATTGGGCATATTGTTTTGTATTGGAGTGGGGTAGATTGTTTTGGATTGAAGTGGGGCAGATAGGTGTGCATTAGAGTGGCACATATTGTTTTGTGTTGGAGTGGGACAGATTGGAGTGCGGCAGATTGTTTTTGATTGGAATGGGGCAGACTGTAGTTGGGGAGATTTTTTGGATTGGAGTGGGGCAAATTGTTTTGGATTGGCGTGGGGCCGATTGTTTTGGATTGGCCTGGGGCAGATTGTTTTCAACTGGCATGGGTCAGATTGTTTTGGAGTGAGGCAGATTGGAGTGGGGTAGATTGTTTTGGATTGGAGTGGGGCAGATTAGGGTGGGGCAGATTGGAGTTGGGTGGGGCAGAGTTATGTGGACTGGAATTTGGCATATTGTTTTGTATTGGAGTGGGGATGATTGTTTTGGATTGCAGTGGGGCAAATTGGAGCAGGACAGATTGTTTTTATTGGAGTGGGCCAGATTGTTTTGGAATGGTGAGGGGCAGATTGGAGTGGGACAACTTGTTTTAATTTGGAGTGGGGCCGATTGTTTTGGATTGGAATGGGGGAGATTTTTTTGGATTCAAGTGGGTCAGATCGGAGTGGAGCGTATTGGAGTTGGGCAGATTGTTTTGGAAAGGCGGGCTCAGATTGGAGTGGGGTGGACTGGAGTGGGGCAGATTGTTTTGCATTAGAGTGGGGCAGATCGTTTTGGACTGGAGTGGAGCAGAGTGAGGTGGAGCACAGTGTTTTGGATTGGAGTGGGGCAGATAGTTTTGCATTAGAATGGCACAGATTGTTTTGTGTTGGAGTGGGACAGATTGGAGTGTGGCAGATTGTTTTTGATTGGAGGAGGGCAGATTGTTTTCGGCTGGCATGGGCAGATTGTTTTGGACTGGAGTGGAGCAGAGTGAGGTGGAGCACAGTGTTTTGGATTGGAGTGGGGAAAATTGTTTGGATTGACGTGGGGCAGATTGTTTTCGACTGGCATGGGGCAGATTATTTTGGAGTGGGGTAGATTGTTTTGGATTGGTGTTGGGCAGACTGGAGTGTGGCAGATGGTTTTGGATTGATGGGACAGATTAGGGTGGGGCAGATTGGAGTTGGGTGGGGCAGAGATTTATGTACTGGAATTGGGCATACTGTCTTGAAATGGAGTAGGGCAGATTGTTTTGGAGGGGGGCAGTTTGTTTGGGTTGCAGTGGGACAAATTGGAGCAGGACAGATTGTTTAGGATTGGGGTGGTGCAGATTGTTTTTATTGGATTGGGCCAGATTGTTTTGGAAATGAGGGGCAGGTTGGAGTGTGACACATTATTTTAAATTGGAGTGGGCGAGATTGTTTTGGATTTGAGTTGGGCAGATTGGCGTGTGGCAGTTGGGGCAGATTTGAGTGGAGTTGGTTAGGAGAATTGGAGTGTGGTGGATTTGAGTGGACTAGTTTGGGTTTTTGGATTAGAGTGGCGTGTATTGGATTGGTCTGGGTTGGACAGGACTGGATTGGTCTGGAGTGGACCGAATTAAGTGTTTTTGTTTTTTTTGATGGGCTGAATTGGTGTGAGTGAGGTGTTGTGGTTTCAAGTGGGGTGGATTGTATTGGAGTAGGGTAGATTGGGGTGTACTGCATGAATATATGTTAAATCATAATTTTGAAAATTACACATAAAGAAATAATGTTGCTTTGTAACATTTAGTGCAATAATATTGTCATCTTTTGAGAACAGGTCCCATGAGCAAACAAACATCAGTGCAAAGTGAGAAAAGAAGATTTGGCAGAATAAAAGAAAAAGTTCAAACTAGAAAATATAATTTTGCAATTTTGTTGGTCCTGCAGGACTCGTTTTTGCCAGTCACACACCTTCTGTTTGCAGGGCCTTAGAAGTTAAAAAGAAGTACCTCAATTGCGTCGGGAGCAGTGGGCAGGCACTGATTAAACTGAATCAATCAGTACTTTGGCCCTGCTCCACAGACAGGAACAGAAATTATCCTAGACCTGCAGTGATCAATTACGAGACTGTAAAGATGAGTGTCGTGTAAGCCAGCAAATAGTAAGCAACGTGGGGGCTCTAATACCACTGTAAGATTGCAATACTCTTGAAAAACACAGCGCGTGCACTGCCTAGCTGAGACTTGAAAAAGCACTATGACGCGGACACTGCTGGCCACGTCATACCACTTTCTTTACCTTCTTCCTACCCTCCCTCCGTCTTTTCTTAGTTTGTGTTGCTCCCCTGGCCCTACCCCTGATGTCCAGTTAAATGACAAAAAGCAATATTATGTAAAAAAAACATTGTAGTGCTTTTTAGGGTCGAGCACAAAGCGCTCTGTCTCTGGTGTAATCTGTTATTAGTGAAAGGCATGCATACTTCATGCCTTTTCCGGTTTAGCCCTTTTCGAGTGCACCGGCCAACTACTGAAAACATATGAGGCTCGATATTTTCTATATGGTTTCTGGACTACTTTTTATTTTTATTTTGCAGGCAGTGCGATCTCGCTGGGCAGTAGTCGAGCGCTTGCATGACATCGACCCTCTTACATGGATATTTGTACTTTGGCCGGTTACATGGATAATTGCACTTTTGCTGATACATTTCACTTCTGTTCCCTTTTGTGAGTCTGTTTTGCGCTCATGGCGGCCGTGGGCTTGCTTATGTGAAACAGTTTTACTTTTCATTTTCAGTTTGAGGCAAGAAAAGTCCGGTTAGGAGTTCACAACCGTTATAGCTTTAACTCGAGCAAACGTGAGACCATTGCATTGCAAATGCTTGTTTTCATTGCTGATGATAAGGCTTCTTATCCCTCCCACCCCGGTCCATGGTGCTTCTTATCTCACCTCGTATGATGCGATCAAAGGGACTACAATTACCAGAACTCAAAGACAGGCCCCGGTCTCGAAGAACTACTGACCCGCGTGGCCGTGGGTAATCGGGACACTCAAGCGTTTTGCCAATCAGCCTATTTCTTCTGTGCTAACATCATCTTTCTGGCAGTGCTGTTCTTCTAAAACATATTCACACTGACAACACCAATAGCTCAGGCATTGCCGAGACCGATTGGCTTTCCCAATGCTTGTTTCTAAAAGCAGAGGGCCCAGCACTGTATGACTGAATAGCAATCGTATATATATTAATATGTTTGTAACTAATACTAAGTGTGAGCCTCAGTCGAACTTTGAGAGCCTGTGTGTAATGACTGAACGAGATTCCATTAAAGCATTTTTCGGCAGTGTTGTCTGTTTAAACATACCTGAAAATGATGAGATCCCTGAGGCTGGAATTGACTGCACCATATCAGGAAGGTCTGGGATTCAAGTGAAGATAGTGAGTGACTCTCTCCTTTCAGAATAGCACTGCATTCATGTGGACAGTCACTTGCATGTGTTTTATATCTGGTTATTTTCTACTCACATGCTGAATCATGAACATGTACCTTCCTTCCCACGTATACTTAATACCTTCTTTTGTTTTTTCACAGCCTTCCATATCCTCAGTACTTCGGTGGCGTATCTGCGCTCTCGCCGGATATGTACATGAAAATGAATGGCTTTCCTAACGAGTACTGGGGTTGGGGAGGAGAGGATGATGACATCGCCACCAGGTAAAGCTACATCACAACAGTCTTGATTTGTTCTTTCCCGTCAAAATCTCATTCCTAGGTTTTTCTTTTTATTAGCTGGGAGTCGAGATTCTTTGTTGAATGCATTTTCATTTGTCTTCAAAGAAAAATGGCATTAATTAATAATGTGCCCTCACAATGAAGATGCCGGAATCTTTTTCTCCTCAGTGGCTGACTGTATCCGCAGAACCCGCCTTGTGGGTGCAGCAGGACGCAGATAACAGCGGGCCTGGATTCTGAGCTTTGTCAGAGCCTGTCTCCAGCATCGGCGAGTCATGTTGTTCTCTTGGTATCCAACATTTTGCCTCCTCAGCTGTGGCATCAACAGAACAGAACACCAAAGTGATGGATCTGTTTTTGAGCATAGGGTGTGTAATCAGCTGCTGGGCAAGTAACGTAAGAAACCATTGCATTAGCAGCCATTCTTTCAGTATTTGTGAAACAAAGTACCAGGTCAGACACTGGTTAGGTGTTCTTCATGGAAAGGGAACTCCAAACTACTGGTCAATGCAACTTGACATTGACACACTTGATCCTTTGGGCATGAGGCCGACTCAGGATCAGCTTATCCGCAGAGCGTGATCATCTGTCAAACAACAAAACATGTATGTATGGAATTTGGAACATGGATTTGGGCAAACAATATAAAGATCTGCTGAAGTAAGACACAGGTAAAGCTAGGAAAATTTATTTTATTGAGCATCAGATAGCAGTAATCAGATCAGATTAAAACGTCAGATCAAAACGTTAACATCAGCCTATACTGCGAAAAACCAACCCACTATCTAGAATATAATGTGTGTACGTGTTTCACAAATCAGCACCGAGGAAGCCAAGTCATTATACAAACATAGAGCGTGCCACATCTGCGATGAGAGGTTCCCCTTTTTTCACCCTGTTCTTCTTTTCATAATGTAATTCTTATGACAACGTTGTGAGAGTCTTGTAAGTTTGGATGTAGCTGCAAATATTAGTCCACTGTTTTTTTTGTTTTTACTTTTCGGTGGTTCATTTCCCAGATGATTCTAAAGTTTGCCGGACTCTCCTAAACCAAGTGCTGCAGGGCCTAGAGCATACTCTTTTTAGAAGGCTCCGGGATTATCTTCAAAGTTGAAAGTCTTACATTATTTTATCAACTACTAAATACATTGCAACACTTCGATGCAGTGCAAATAGTGAGACATTTTTAGGCACAAGAAATACTGTTTTTTTCCATGGAGACACTGGCATGGCCTAAACACAAAGGCTGTGGGAAATTAAAGTGCCTTGTGTGGCATGTTTTAAACAGTATTCAACTGTCTTAAGTGCTTCGCGTACATATTAGAATATAACCCTGCTGAAGTTTACAATAAGTCATCAATTGAAGACATATTCATGTTAACAGCTTGTTTAGTGCCGAAATACCTGAAAGTAATATTTCTACAAATGGGCCACGTGTATTAAGACATAGACACAATTGTAAAATTAAGGAGTAGTATACATTTTAAATTGAAAGAGGAAAATATTATGTTGCAATCCAACATAGTATCTTGCACCAAAGGCAACTATAGAAGCTCTGTGTGAGCCAGACACAGCTAGACTGATAGACTGTCAATATTAACAGACCGGCAACAAGCATTTTACTTCTCACATTTGAGGGTGGTCAGAAAATACATGTATTCAAGCGCCTAGAGAAACCCCACCAGACTAGCATCTCATAAGGGACCTTTTACGTCAGAGTTGGTCAGATGTTTCAATAACACAATGGAATGATTCCTAAAGCGTTTACAGGAATAATTGAAAGTGTATTCTTTGGACTACTACCTTTCTTAGTTCTTTTGCTGGTACTGATTATTGTTACAAAAATTACCAACTTGCCATCAGTTGATGAATGCTGACATATTGGTGTGCAGCTCTTGACATTACTGTAGCTCAAATACCTCTTACATTTCTGTGCCCTTAGTTTCCAGCGAATAGAATCAAGACAGGTGAGGCCTAGACCAGCTGTTTGAACTATGCTAAGAGTACGACTTTGAATTTACTGCTGGAACTGTGAAGCAAAATATGCATCAATCTGATGTCATCCCTTGATCTACTGCTTGAGCATCGGGTTGAGCGCTACTGAAAAGTGAAACTTCCTGCAGTTTAAAAGGGTGATTTTGAACTTGGTTTCATGAAACATGAGAGAAATAAAACCAGTAAAACAAGCTGAAGGCTCTATAGGGAAAGCTGAGACAAATCACTTCACTGTGTGTGCTGTACTACCTATGAGAGCTGTGACAACGACCTGAGAAGAGCTGGTTCAGAAGGTGCAGCTTAGAGGTACTGCCAATGCGGCTCAAGATTGACACACACTGACCAGAGTGACAATGTATCTGCTTCAGGCTCAGCCGGAGGACCTCAACACGTCACTTCTCTCGACTGATACAAATGCTGTGGTTCAAGAGACTGAATATAACTAGTAATGCTGCATCAACAATAATGGTGAATGAAGCCTCCTTGAGTATTGCTACTTAAGAAGACTGAAATTTGCTGCAACTTAATACTGACCTACAGATGTAAGGTGCTTTGTCACAATTTCTTTAAGAAGATATTGCCACCTTATTCCTGCAGTTCACTAAAATATCAAATGACCTTTTGTGAGGCATTTGCTGTCATTACCATGAGAAAGAGAACATTTCAGATTTTTCTTTTGTACTTTGCATATTTGCACATATACATGCATTCATGATCACCAATAAGTACATAAGCAGTACTCACAAACCATTACCAAATTATTTTTAAGAAATAGGGATATTAACATAATTTGCTGAATAACACTGGTTCTAGAGTTGGATGTGGTGAACTTATCACTCCACATGCATTCTTCCTGCAGAATCCTCCTCACTTTTGAAATTGGAGGACACTGCAATTTATTGAATTTGCTGATGTCTGGCAATGTCCTGGATTAGGACATATGCAGGGGGCATCTTTCAGTACAAAAAGCATCCTAAGATTCTGGAATGTATTATAAGTATTGATGTAACATTGGTGTATCAGTTAAACACTGGGACGTAAAAAGGTAGATTTAGGTTATATACTTCGTTTCAACTTATTTTAGGTCGTATAGAAGTCTTCCATCAGCCAAAGAGCGACTGATGCAATTCCGACTTGCACAAAGGCCAGAAATAAAATTGTCTTTCTTCTGATTTTTTCAGATCTAATGTGAGGTCACTGTAATTAGATCTGAACCAGCGGTAATACCTGAGAGGTGTCCATCAATATTAAGTGATAGTAGAGGTGTCTCCTGCGTAACCCATTGCTTTTAGAAACTGAGGTCAGAAAGGTCTGAGAGCTGAATGGGATGCTACTGGACATAAGCAAAAAGTACCCCTCAGACGTCTTCAGACTGCATACGCATCTTTCAGCTTGACTAGATGTCTAAACTTGGACCAGGAAACTTATCATATCTCGGATGAATGATGCTGGCTCTCTTAAGTGGTGAGAAATTTCAGAAATGGGATACTTCTGTATGGCGTCCCTGCTTTTACCGCTTCACTAAAGGTATCCAATGTGTTGTATTTTACTACTCTTGCACTGATTTTACAATATCTGATAGAGACTTCTAGCCGCAGATTCCTTACTTTAGAATTATTTCTCGGCATCAGACTAGATCTAGAATTTGTTCGTGAACAGTACCCCTGTGCGCTGGTAGTTGGCATTGTCACGCTCTGCATGGCATTGTCTGCACCAGAAATGACATGTGCAGTGCCTATATAGGTGCCACCCCAGCTCACTAATGTCAGGTCTTTTCTTTCCACGCCAGTCAGCGCAGATCCAGAGAAATCTACCCCTAGTGACTTTTTTACTGGCCTTTTTCGACCTTTGGTTGAACAATTATTTGAGACATTGTCTCCTGGTGTGGCAGGGATTGAAAGGAGGAAGATAGCGTTTAAACCCTGTGGCGCCTGTCACCAGGAAATGTTGGTGATGGACCCAGACCTCGACTGCCTCTGATGTCTCTAGCATAATCATGACACAAAGACCTGGGTCATTTGTTTTGCCATGCACCCCAAGGCCTTGAGGGAGCGATCGCTCAAGCTCCTTGCTGCTCGACATACAACCCTGCTACGGTCTCAATCCCGGTCAAGAGGAAGGTCCCGGGATTAGTTGCGCAGCCATCAATCTTCATTGCAGTTGAAGTCGCCCCACTCGGGTAAGTCCCAGAAGATAAGAAGAACAAGAAGTTGAAGAGGTCTTCAACTTTGCCCCATTCATCAGTCATCCAATGAGACGAAGGAACGTCGACATTCGAGGCTTACCTCCATGGTTGAGCCTGCGCCTTGGCAGTCCCTGCACCGTCCCGAGAATTCCAGGGTCAGAGCGACCTCCACTCAACTCTGCAAGTTTTATGAGGCAATGCACCTCATATTTGGTGGGCCTGCCCCACCCTCACCGGCACCCACTTGGGCCCTGTCAGTTTGAGAGAGGCCCTGGTTGGCGTTCTGCCAGCTGCTTTGCCCCTGGCATCAGTTGTGAATCTTGGGTCCATGGGGGGATCCAGATCCGCCCAGGTTAAGCCACCTTAACCTCCATGGGGCTGCCCCCACTACAGACCTCCCTGGTGCCCCCGCCCCCATTCTTGTCACCAACTCCAACATGGAACCCAATGGTCATCGTCCGACAGCGACTCCAGCACCTACTGGACCTATTTTCTCCAGGCCGGAGCCTGAGCCATATCCTCCTGAGTTCAGGATATTCAGGCTATCATGCCAATGTTTGCTCCATCCTGCATTTCAGTGAAACTGACTCTGAGGCTGCTGGGCCTCATAGCTCCCTGCATCCTGTTTGTGACACAAGCCCACTGGCATATGCGGGCTGCAGTGGAACCTGAAGTTCCAGTAGACGTAACATCAGGGGAATCTCTCTGACATGGCCCAGATCTTGGAGAGCACTGCAGACAATCTGCAGTGGTGGTTAATGAACTGTAGTTGGGTTAGCAGCCTGCTCCTCTCCCTTCCCCAACTACATCTGACAATAGTGACAGATGCACTGAGGTGGAGATTGGAGGCCTCTGGTCTCTAGGCATATTCTGGGCTCCACATCAACCTGTTGGAGCTCTGAACGATCCAACTGGTATCGAAAGCCTTTCTTTCCTCCAATAATGGAAGGCTAGTGCAGGTGTTCACAGACAACACCACCTCCATGTGGTACTGCAACAAACAGGGCAGGGTGGGGTCGTGGACCCTTTGTCAAGAGGTCATGGACATGGTTGGAACGCCATAGCATTTCCCTAGTGGTTCAACACTTGGCAGGATCTCTGTACGTCAGAGCAGACATACTCAGCCAAAGATGCCTAGCAGATCACGAATGGTGTCCTCATCCGGAGGTGGTGTAAGGTCTCTTTAGCAGTGAGGAGAGGCGTGGTTAACGGAGAGAACACGCAATGTCAGCACTTCTGCGCACTGAAGTTTCCAAGGCGACTGTGACTCAGAAACACTTTTTGTCTCAAGTGGAGCTTTGGCCTCCTGTATGCCTTTCCCCCAATACCAATCATGCCCAGAGTTCTCAAGAACATCAGGAACAACCGGGCCCAAGCCATCCTTGTGGCTGCAGGCTGGGCTTGGAGAGTTTGGAATCCCAAGCTGTTAAGCATGGCTGGTGTCCTCCGATCAGGCTGCCTCTTCGGTAGGATCTTCTGTTGCAGTAGTGCAGGGGGGATTGTCCACCCGTACCGGTCATGGCTTTTCCTTTATGCGTGGTGATTATGTGGCAGCAGTTAACAGCTTTTGACCTTCTGCCCAAAATCATCAATGCTATCTTGGCAGCCCAGTGTCCCTCCGCCAGGAGGCTATACACAGGCCTTTGGAACAAATTTGTGGCGTGGTGTACAGCCAAACAGGTTGACCCTTTATCTGCACCCCTTTCCCAAGTACGTCTGATTATGCTTACTCTGGCCCAGCAAAGATCTCCACTGGGTGCTTTTAAGGGCTATTTGTCTGAAATTTCTGCCTTCCTGTGGCTGCCAGATGAGCCTTCCCTCTCCAAGTCTGCTATTGTAAATAGGTTCCTGAAAGGCTTGCAACACTTACTCTCGCCAACTCCCTTTGTTATGTCTCAGTGGGGCCTTAATTTGGTCCATGCCTGTTAGGCTTCTCACCGATAATAGGGCTTTCTGACTGCAATTACACCGCCCCAGAGGGTCAGTGAACTACAGGTGTTGTCATCTTAGCCTCCGTACATCTCTTTCTTCCCCAACAAATTAATCCTTCTGTCCAGCATCCTTCTTATCAAAGGTGGTAATCCATGTAGGATAATGTATCACCTTGCCTACTTTTAATGCTCCACATCATCCCTTTAAGAAAGATGAGAGACTCCTCTGATTGGACCCAAAAAGAGAGTTGTTGTTTTACCTTAACTGCACAAAATCATTCCAGGTGGATGATCAACTCTTCTTGGGAAATGTCAGGGCCAAAAAAAGGGAAGGCTATGCAGAAGCAAACCATGTCCCATTGGATTATGCTCTACATTAAGATCAGCTACGCATTGACCAAGAAGCAACCCTAAGAGGGGTCCTATCTATCTGCCAGGCAGCAATGTGGGCCTCACTGCACACATTCACCAAACACTACTTCCTGGACAGTCAGGTCCATCGGGATGAGCATATTACAGGTGCGGTCATGCAGGGCTTTCGGGTTTAAATCATGTTTGCAGACCCACCTCCGGGAAGGTATTGCTTGGGTATCTATTATAAGGTTAGGAATCTGTGGCTAGAAGTCTCTGTCAGATAAACAAGTTAGATACCTTTGGTAAAGCCTTCACTGATGGAGACTGTATCTAGCCACAGATTCCCTACCAATTTACCCATCATCCCCACTCTGGGAATGGATTTTAGAATTAAGGGTTTTTCCCCTTTTCTTGGCCCTAGTTCCACACATCAGTGGTCAGTGTTCTTTCGTTGCTCTGTGCTTCTAGCGTTGAAACTCGCGAAAAGAAGCGGACGTCAGCGCGATGAGGTTGTGCTTATATAGGCACCACACACATCACTTCCGGTGCAGAGGACAACATGTGGAGCTCAACACTGCCACCTACCGCCGCTCAGGGGTACTGCTCATGAAAAAAATCCAGGTCCAGTGTGATGCCTGGAGATATTTCTAAGGTAAGGAATCTGCGGCTAGATAGAGCCCCTAACAGATAAGGTAAGTAACTTGTTCATTATTAACAAATAGCTAGGGCAGGTTTTTGTTAGATTAGGATTTAGGCCCACATGTACAAACACATTTTCCCATAGACACAGAATGGATAAAACCCTTTGGTACATCTGACCCCTAGTGTTTTAGGCTAAAACCAACCATTGAAAGGTTTTTAGTCTAATTGATGACGATTTCAGTTTTTTTAATTATTTGCTGTAATCTTGGCTTGTGTTTTACTGATGTTTGGTCCCATTCTAATTATTCAAATGGTGTTACAAATAGTGACTAGAAATCCTAGCAAATGCTGGTAATACATTTGTTATATATTATTGTTGTGTGCTCCTCTTTCAGGAGTCACCGTGCTTCATAAATAATAAGCTGTGAGCCTTTGACAGTAATTAATTAACATGTCTTGTTCAAATTAATATATTTCCAGATTAGTGGAAGTATGCAAGATACTCATGATTTTTCTTTTCTCCTCACTTGAATGGTTTTTCGTATGTTATTACACCTGACCTCCAGTTTCATTGGCTAAAGGATCTAGCCATGATGTGCCTTTCTGCCTATTTGGTCATTGGAATCAAAGGCCTTCACACTTCCATCTCACAAGAAGACTTAAGTTACACTGTACAAGCAGTGGCATTTTCCTACCTCAAAGATGGAAATGGCTCCCTAAAATAGAACTGCCTCCAATCCATTCTAAATGTTGCTGCTCGCCTTGTTAAGAACATTATGAATCAGACAAAATTGTGGCCATCATTAAATAATTCCTCTGACTCCACCATGGTGCCAGAGCCCATTTCACACTGGCATGCGTAACCCACAAAACCCTAAATTCAGACCTGCTTGTATTAGCAGGACATACTTATGAGCCTTAGAAGGAATAAAAGTGCAAGAAACAAATCATGATCTTTGAAAACTTTAAAATAAGAAACACTAAAATGCTGAACCAGTTATTCTTAGAATCTGGATCAGCCTATCTGAGGTCATTAGAGCTGAGAGCAGCTTACTGTCTTTTGGGACAAATCAATGGGTCCATCCTAATCGCTCATTACTTCATTCCCCATGACTGTAGCAGCATAATTGTGCTATTTATTTTCTTTTTCACCCCAGTAAAGTTTCAGTAATACAGTCTCTGGAGTTGAGAGAAATAATTTAGGTTAAAACACTGTATTAAACAACAATGCTCAAACAGCAACCTCCAAAACAACTACCAGTAACCCCAAGTCAGACTCAAGACTAGCGGTTGACCATGTAAATAAAAGAAGTAACCAGATGAGATTTCAGGTGAATATGTTTCTCCAGACTTGACATCAACGATTGAAAATTCATAGCAAAATATGGAGGGCAAAGAGGAAAAGGCAATGAAAAACCAGAGAGGGGTCGCAAAGAGGAGCAAGAGAAGGGAACGCTGCAGAACGAAAGGAAACGTTAACAAGCATTTGCAACGCAATGGGCCTTGCGTTTGCTGTAATTAGAGCTATTAGTGTTGTAAATTCCTAACTGGACTTTACTTGCCACATAAGTTGAAAATTTAAAGTAAAACAGTTGACAGAAGCAAGCCAGTTTAAAGCGCCACGGCCGCCATGAGAGTGAGTGCTACAGTTATTGGCTCCCTGTGTGAATGTCTAGAAAGGATTGTGGCTGGGATGAAAGGCAAA
Organism: Pleurodeles waltl; assembly: GCF_031143425.1. Classification (NCBI taxonomy): domain Eukaryota; kingdom Metazoa; phylum Chordata; class Amphibia; order Caudata; family Salamandridae; genus Pleurodeles; species Pleurodeles waltl. Next base: position 601,777,529 of record NC_090451.1, read on the forward strand.
CCGAAACCGGAGAAGGGGCCATCACACGCTGTAACAGGAGGAAGCATGACGTAGTATGATGGCCAACAGAAATGTTCACTTAGTGAAATCGCCTGGGAGCGAACTCAGCACACAAAGGAGAAATATTTCACAAAATACACCAATAAAAATGAAGCATTTAAGACAAGCACAACAAAGAAGAGCAAGAGTGGGCGTGGTTAAAAGCCCACAAAGAGATTAAAACAAACCAGAGCGCTTGCGCGCTCAACCCTGAAAAAATGGGGTTTGCAGGAAATGCTGAGAATCACCATCATTAGCACGCACCTGTTCAAATCAGTATTGGAAGACTCAGGGCCTGATGTAAGAAAAGTGAGGCCGCACCCAGTGCAGCATCACTTTTCTTGCACCCATTAGCACCCTCCTAATGCCAACATGTGTGCGCCATATTTAATATATGGCACACCATGGTGGTAATTAGGGAACTAGCGTCAGAATTTTTGGCACTAGTTCAGCGCTTTGCAGGATTAGTGTAAAAAGTCTGACACTGCCTGCAGAGCACCCAGAGGCCCATTGAAACCAATGGGAGCCTTCTTTTAATCCCCGCTATGAGCAGGTGTTAAAAGTGCCGAAAAAAATGAAGCACATAAATCTCTTAGATTTCTTTGTGCCCCCCCCCCCCCCAATAGGGGAATGCCCCCTTTGCATACATTATGCCTGGCACAGGCATAATGCAGCACAAAGAGTTACAAAGTGCCACAATGCATGCATTGCGCAACTTTGTAAATTTGGTGTGCCGATTTTGGCTTTGTTGGGTCACATTAGCGTAAAAAAAATGACGTTAATGTGGTGCAAGGAGGCGTTGGGGGCTCTTAAATCCACCTCTCAGTCTCTGAAGTGGCCTTATGACCCACAGAAAGTCGGGAACCTCGTTTTGCCTTTCTTCAAAACCGAATGAGCTATTTCCAGATGTAGTAAAGTACATGAATTGCTTATTTTTCCAACCTCAGGGATACTGTACCAGATTGAAGAAGATATGCACAGAATCAGTAGATCCTGTCGCACCTGCTCGAGGTCCGTCCTCCACGATTGCGTCGCTTGGCTAAGGTCTGGAAAAAGGGGAATCCATTGTTCATTAAAATGTAAGCTCTGTTTCAGCAGTGCCTCCTTGTGAAGAAAAGGGTCATGCGAGCTTGGGTTCAGGAGACCTTCTTCCTGGATAGAAGATTAAAAGCCAGTCTCACTAATTTGTCACCATAATGAGGAGAAGGGACCAGGTGCTTCACGAATTGCACCTTCATGGCCCCCACCACAACCCACCTCGGATTCTACACTTATCCTGCAACCAGGAGTGTTTCACGCATGAAGCCTAGCTGGTGAGGAGGCCGCACTTTTCATTCGTGTCTGCCATGCACTGGAATTCTCTCTCTGGATCCATTTGGACTATTCCCAGCATGGCTCTTCAAGCAGTCTATTCTCCCTATGCTGTTGGCGAGTTCCTGAGCACCAGGACACCCCTTTTGTCCTGCGCTGTAAATCCTGTAACTCAACACTCTGATTTAAGAAGCACATCTCGTATTTTCCAGCACTTCCGATTGCTATCAAAAGACAGTGATGCTCCCGACACCCACCCAATCAAACTCATCCTGTTCCTACAGATCTTCTACCATCCTGGGCATCGTGCCTTTCACCAGTTACATTCTCGAGCCTACCTCCTTCATTGAGCCTTGCATCCCATGTACATCTTTTGATTCACCTTTGCAAGGCGCTGTTCTACTGCTGAATGTTTTTGAACCTTTTCCACTTTCTAAAAAATTCGATCAGACATACCTTTTTACATGGCTTAAAAAACACTAATGATACAGTATATCCGTCGCAGAGCAATTTTCCATCTATCATCACAACAGAGATTTTTAACGATAAATCTTTCCAGGACTGAGTACTCCTATTATATTGATTCATTAAAGCAAGTCCAGTCCCTTCTATGGGCACTTTGCCACGCCTGCCCGGTCCACATTGTTGGCCTGTTCTGTGGTAGGACAGAAGTACTCAGGATACTACATGTATCCTTTCTGTGCCCGGGTGTCCTTGTATCAAGAAAAGGACAAATAACAAGAGCCACTGTAGTAAGTAACTTGTAAGGTTTTTTTGTCAAAGCAGTAGTTACCTTTCATTGGCTTCCTGTGTTTTCCTCCCTATCAGGAAACCCTTGAACCAGTGGTTGTAAAACAGTCTTTTGCAGAAGTATTTTCCATTTAGTAGCTTTGAAGCCACAGCTTTTCCTTGTAACATCTTATCAGTATGCTGAAATGTTGCACTGTGAAAGCTGCTCACCCTTTTTTAGGTCTAGCCTACATAATGCATACGCTGCGTCTTTGAAACTTTTTTTTAACAGTGCTTAATTTGTAAATTAAAATGTGCTAGTGCCCAAAGCTCACTTCTGAAAAATGTGACAAGCAGGAAATACTGAGGCAGCGTAATCCTAAAGCCATCTAGGGCCTCTTTAATTCATTTACAGCCATTCCTTGCTTCTTCAGCTCACTCTTGCAGCTTTCTACTTTCTCCCTTTGTGACGCTTTTTAGTTTTTCTCTTCCTCTGTCTTTCCCATATGTGCCTTTTGCTTGCAGGAAATGCTTGAGACAGAAGAATAAGTGCTGGCCCTCAAAAATAAGTGCCGGTGTTCTGCACCAGAAACCACTGGCCCAACTTAAGCACTGATTTTCAGACAGTGGACTTAGAGACGGTCCATTGCTAACCATTGGATGGCTGTATCGTAACTCTCATTTGCTTGCTTATTGGTCAGGGGCTGTAGGCTTCCTTCCTTTTCATGATTTTTTTTGGCCCTTCCTAGGAGCATGGATACAAACTTGTCCTACCACTGCTCGTTTTTCTAGGCACTACGGTTTTTCTTTGTGTTTGAGCACTTTACCAGAGTGGTCTTTTTCAGCAGACTCTCTTGTGAACTTCTCCTTCCTCCGTGTTTCTCCCTTAGTCCCTCCCTCTGTCGTCTGTTTTGGCTGTGTCATTGAGGTTTTTTTTTCACGTTTAGCCATGAGGCACAGGAGTCACATTGCTGTACAACATAGCTAAAAGACATTGACAAAGTCAAAAGCAGTCTCGTAGGCAAGCCATATTAGTTCTGCCAATGCCTGTACATAAATGTATTTAAAGCAGGCACACCCCCGATAGGCAAGTTTTGGAAGCATCACTAATTCTTGGCCATTCCAAGGCCTCTGGCACAAGAAATCTTTTACCACTTTGCCAGAGCTAAGTTAGCTGTTATTGCTTTTCACTGGTATGTAGCAATTTCTGTACTCTTGCAGGCAAACATCCGGACTAAACAGCCCTTCTCTGAGCACCGTTGACTGGTCACAAGCTTCATGATTGACATTCAACTTAATAGAGCATTCTAATAACTTTGACCCAAATCGATTTATGCCTATAAGGGCCTGATTAGATTCTGGAGGATGGAATACTCTGTCACAAACATGACGGCTATCCCATCCGCTGTATTATGATCCCCGTAGACTATAATGGGATCTTAATACAGTTAAAAGGGTATCCATCACGTTTGTGACAGTATTCCGCTCCACCAGGATCTAAATCAGGCCCTAAGTCTTCATCCAGGTGTTTTGTTCCCTTTGTTTGATTCGTCCTTGTCATTCGCAATGAAAAGAACTTGATGCAAACAACAAGAACAAGTTACTAACCTGTGTAGTAACTATTCTATTCAGTGTCATTTGATCCTTCCATTCCCTCTGACTTCCTCTCCACCCCTCACAGTCCAGGCATAGTCAAACAGAAACATTGATATGTGGTGGCAAACGTAGTGTTGCTCATGGATTCTTGACTATCTATATATATATACATATATATATATAAATAGTTATATAGGTGATGCAATTCCCACCTGTAACTGGCGGAATTACGAATCTAGAATATACAGGTAAGGGCACATGCACGAGCACCAAAACGTTAATCAACTCTTTGTGTTTAACACGCTGTCACAGGCCATGTTTTCGGAAATGCACTCAAAAGCACGATTGCAATACAAGAATGTCTTTAGTCCAAAAGAATGCCAAGACGTATGATAGTGCTGCGATAGGCTAAGATGTCAGAACTTCATGTTAGCTTTTAGAAAGGGTAAAGCAAAAATATCTAAACTTTTTACCAATTAAAGGGTGGGTCTTCCTTCCAGAAATAGCTACATAAGGTCACACATAAACACACACTAGCTATCAGATCTAGGTGAAGACTCCTCTCCCTACCACTACGTTCCTTCAGTTTAATGTGTATTCCTTGACACGTAAACGTCATGTATCCCTCCTATCCATGGTGGTGGCTTCCTCTGCCCATCCCAAGTGCATGAACTTCTTGTTGATTCAAAGTGCTTGCGTCCCTTCCCTAACGAGCTTTGAGGGTCTTAGTTTATACATCTTCCACCAATGCAATGTATGAATCCCTTTAATAGTTCTCTCAAAGTACCCTTGTTACACATCTAGACAAACTTCACACATTATGTGATCATCATTTGTGCATAGTCTCCATAACAATCCAAAGCAGGTTCATCGGCCAGCGTCCCCACTTGGCATGTCAAACTTACTATATCTATCCGAGGTCTCCACGTCCTTTGCCACCTAGTTCATGGCGCCTGAATCCTTTAACCATCAACATGTCAATGTGCTTCTCCCGTTTCTGGGGGCCATCCAAGTTACCCATGCCACAGCCATTTAAGGAATCAGTCATCAGCTATGTGTTTTATATGTTGTTTTCGCTGTCAGTGGTGTTTTAATTATCACTCCTTTCTCATTCATTGTTTGTTCATTATGTTTTTCTTTTTTTCCCTTTATGCTCACTAGCTTTCCGGATATTTTGCATGCTCTTTCATCTTCTAACTCTATTTTTGTTTCCAATTTTCTATCCAGTTGGAAGCCAGGTAGGTGTCTACCTTCAGAGTGGGTCTATAAATCATCCACAGTACTTCAGGAAAAAAAATAACAATAAAAGGTTACAAAAATGTACAAAAAGACAAACTCGAAACAAATACCAAAAAAGCAGAGCAGGTGCCGGTTGAGGGGGGTAGACTGAATAGTGCACATACCCTGGAATCAGGATAATCCACACTACAAATGAGAAAACAATCTCAGCTCCTCTAGCAGCTGCAAGAGAAGTGGACTTGCCATTCGTAGACAAGGGTTTTGTAAGACTGTCTCTCACGTATTGGTTAAGGTTTCTTTGCCATTGATGGTTTCGCCTCCCAGGTCTGATGGAAAGTGTAGTTTGTGATGCTAAACATACAGCTGGTCTTGGTAAAAACAAAGTTTACGTTACTCGAAGGAGCTGAACGGTAGTACCCTGTGAAGTTAATAAACCGTTAGATGTACCTTCAACAAATCAGAGGTGCAAGTTGTATTATTGCATTTGTGGTTAAAATGAGTAAATCTTTCAAATATTGTTTCTCCAGTTACCTAATTGACACTGAAAATGTTAGACATCCAAATTCTGAAACTAAATATGTACCATCTTAAGGGCAAATATTGGCCTGCCCCAGTAGTCTTCTCAGTATTCCACAGTCGCCTCGCATTGCAGGGATGTCCATTTATGATTTCAAAACTAAGCCCATTTTAGCATTATTTTTAATGCCTTTAATTCTGATCAATTAGCAGTGCAAGTGAATTCCCAGTAAATTGGTAAATTAAGTAGGAGGGTTTCTCTGTTGAGAATTATTTGCTGTGGGAAGTGGGAAATGATATTGGGAGGTGGTTCTTCAACAATCTTACAGGAAGTGGAACGTAATGGGATATTGGTATAATACTTAAACCTAGCTCTCCTAGAGTGTCTGCCTTTTTCTTTCAGAAGGAGGATCGCTCGAGAATGGGACTTCAATCTTTTCTGTAATAAGTGCTGTTTATGTGCAATGAAAATCACCCTGAGCTACTACTAATATAAGTGTTGTAATAGGGACCACATCAGACAAGAACACATTAGTAGCCACTATATGCATAATTGCTACAAATAATCTCCTCAGTATATCAAGCACGTTTTCCGGCAGTAACAGGAAAAAATAAAAATAAATTAATAATACGTAGGCAAAACGCTGCTTGATTTATCACTATAAAAATTCCAAAGCCCTATCACAGCTTCAAGCAGGGTTTAGCCCTAAAATCAGTTCTATTGATCAGGTGTTCCGCCTAAACCTTATAATCTGGAAGTACCTTGGACTTTTCATTGACCATCTCCGGATAGCATTTGTTGACCTGAGGGCCACATTTGATCTGGTCCCCAGGCATCAACTATGGCATTCTCTAGCAGGTATGGTCGTAGAACATATTTTACTGGACGTCCTAATTAGGTTTCACAATGGGAATGACGCTCAAGTAAGGTGGGGAGAAGGGGGGGGGGGGCTCACAGACCTTTTTGCCGTCAACCGTGGAGTATGACAGGGCTGCGTGCTTGCCCCCAAACTTTGCTGATTATTGTGCTAGAAGAGGACTGGAAGTTAATGCTTCTTAAAACAAAGATCCTGGTTATGAAAAAACACAAATCATTTAGAGGGGTCTATTTCATGATCGGCATGAAACTTCAACAAGAGGAGTACTTTGATTATTTGGGAGTTAGGGTCAATAAATTGAATAAGTGGAAGGCCCAAACATTGAAATTAGAATCAGCACTTCTCAATAGTGCCTTCACAATTACTAAGCGATTTAAATCTACTACCCCAAAGTCAGGATCCCTGTCATAGAAATGTGTAGGGCAAAGGCACAATCTGCAGCCCTATATGGTTCAGGACTCTGAGGTATAGGAAACCTGAGTGGGCTGACTGCGAAAGGGAACACTTTTATAAAATCACTATTCAAATTGCCAAGTAGCACACCGACAGTCGCATTTTTCTTTGACGCAGGTCTGAAAAGGATAGGAAACATGACCAGACTGAAGCCGCTATTTTACTGGGTTAGATTATAGTCTACCCCTGATTCCATATAGAACAGGCCTGGAAGAAGTACTTAGCTTAAGGAGAGAAGCTCAGTCCTGTGGCTTCGCAATGTTAAACAGCAATTTGTATTGCTAAGAATGAGCACTTATTGGAACAAGCCATCATTAGTAAATAATAATAATACAAAAGTGTCGGTGAGAGAGCAGTATTTGACTTACATGACCAACTCCTGTCATCACAATGCCAAGGCGGGAGGGCTGGTTGAAGATTTCCTGTCCTTCAAATTCACCCCTAAGATGAAAATGTACATGGACATCTACATATCGTCCCTAGCATGCCCCCCACTCTTGAAACTGACGGCAGGTACATTACTTATGAACAAGTTCACCCCCAAGTGGAACGCTAGCCTCCCTAAAACTAAAAAACACTTTTTAGGAGCATAAGGACAGACTGTGATCGCCCAATAGCATTAAGCCTCCCTGCAAATAGTTTGGCAAGTTAGAAAATCCGTGGGTATGTCACTTTAGCAGTATTATTGAACTGTGTTTACACTGCTTTTTATGATTTCCAAAACATTTTTAAGTATTGATTTCAATATTTTAGTTGGATAATCTGGTGGCACGATAGGAGCTATATAATACAGAGATGCTCACTCTCACTGTAGCATTTAACTGTATAGTATTTTCCTCAAAAATATTATGATTATCAAAACATTTTATGATGAATTTACGGATTTGTTTTTACAATTTTAAACTGGTCCTAAAATGTCTCAACCGAAATTTAGATGTAATTTATCTTGTGTTATTGTTCTTTGGTGAGTTTCTATAATTGTGTTTTGATGTGTTTATGGGCTATGCCCGAAATAACCATTAGTTGATATCGCTCAAATTTCAGCTGCAAATATATTTTGAAAATTCAGCCTTTTTTCTCTAGCTATACGCTTGTGATTCCTGAAAACATTCACATTTTCGTCTTGAATACACACTTTTAATGTAGGTATACATAAATTAGGTCATACAATCAAAAGCTTCTAATTTAGTAGGCCAGGTTGCACAGAGGGGAGCTACTTACAAGTAGCTGACAATCTACTCATTGGAGAAGCTTGCGCTAGTTATACAGACCAGTTCCATCTATTGATGTGTGGTTATACTAATTTTGTTTAGTACACAGGAAAAATTGTTTTTTTAATGACCATTGGTCCATTTAACCACGTCCAAAAAAGCATTTGTGCACTGCATATTGATCTGTTCAAATTTTGTCCAGATTGGTCAAGTTTGGAAGCCATAAGGGTGGGTCTCAAAAGATATGTTTCCCAATCAAACTGACACAGATTGAATGCTGTCTTTTCCAGAAAATACTGCTGGACAGAATTACACCTTACATTGCTTCAAGAGGGAGCTTCTGCCAACATGGACTCCTTGTTTAGATTAGTATTGATACTTTATTTAATTTTTGAGAGCAATAAATGTGAAAATGGGAAAATATGCATGGCCTTCTTCCCCGTTGGCTTCAAAAGTGGCAGTATGATTTTCTGAAATACCTTTTCAGGTTTGCAAACCAGTCGTTCTGATTCCCAAATGTGGTTGTGAGAAAAGATTATTGGCTGAAGGTGTACATTCTCCCACTTCAGAATACCTGGGCTCATTGCGTAGGGGTAAATTGCTTTATCCTCTCTACAAAAAGGCCAACATTGAGGCATATGAGTGGGCTAAGTAGACCTGATCATCTACTTCCTGTGACCATTGAGCGATTCCCGAATTGACACGATTCGTACACCCCGTCCTAAATACCATTACATCAGGGCTAGGTGAATACACTCTAACCTAAAACGAGTCTTCTCTACCCTTCTCCCCCCGAACAAATACAAATTAAGATTTGTGTTTCGTGAGCAGGTTTGTGAACATATTTCAGATTCGAAATGCACATTTTAAAATTTGTATACTCTGTGTAAAAAATAATAATAAATGTCTCAGAGAAAGGTAAGAATTTCAGAAATAATAGAGGGACCTGTGGTATGTGTGCAAACCGTGGACAGACCCAACAGAGCATAGCAAAAGGGAGCGTCACATAACCTTGTTGGGAGCATACCATGTGACCAAAGGCTGCCCGCACCATATGCCCAGAGGCCATGACCAGAAACTGTGCCCTGTTGTCTCTAAGTGCAGGAGTACAGGCAAAGTCCAGGCAACTGTTCAAGTACATCACGAGAGAGTACAAAAAACAACCGACAGTTCTTTCCTTCAGTTGAAGTATGGTTCTCTACTAAGTTCAAGGACTAGCAAGGATGTTAAAAACATATTAGTTTCTGTGATACTTCATAATAAGAGAAGTTAGAGTTATAAAACTAAACCTAAAAAACACTAAAATTACCCAATGATAGTTTGCCAAGAAACGCAAGAGCCTCCGCCTCTCTTTCCAACCATATACTGCCCGTTACCTCATACAGGATATTATGAATACTACCCCTTTTGTAGCAACACGTTTTTCATTACATGAAAATGAAAATGTGCTCCGGTTCCACTCGGCAATGCATATTCTGATGGGGCTTCAGTAAAACTGTAAGTATCTAGGTGTCCCTGTGATCGATATAGATTGTGGGGGAAAGGCTGTTGCACTCTACACTTTCTTGATCTGCTAACAGACATTGAAATCATTTATATGGCTCTGTGCCCTCTGGCAACATCCTTCCACTAAACATATCCAAATAAAGGGCTCCTGTATTTATGCTTCTAGGCAGTAGGCATCATCCTACACATTAATCATATTTTACTCTCCAGCACCAGCGTCATGTAGATGTCTTCTCAGATTGCAAATATTGAGGAGAAAGAATATCGCAGTTACACTCACAATTAAAAGACATCTTCACAGACATGAAATAACCATAAATTACCCTAGTGCAATATTTTCCAGTGTTTTGTTTTCGGTTTTGTAATAATCTATTTTGACACCAGCCTAGAAATTGGTTATATCACTGCACCCGGAGGCTTGACTGCACCTGTAAATCCCAGTAAACACTACATTCATGGCTTTGCCTGGAGCCCTGCTCATCAAACTCAGTATGTGTCCTGCAGACATGTTCTGTGGCCAGTACCCTCTTCCAAAGCATTCTCTGAAAATGACTTGAAGCTGGGCACCAGGTTGGGCCTTTAAAGATTCATTTGAGTTCCTGATTATACTGACAACACACCAAGGTATCTGTAACGTTTTGATTGGTCAGTGCACATACAAAAGTATACAGAAGGCTCTGTGATCTGCCATGGTGTCAAAGTTGGTGTTAATCCTTATAGCTTTTTTGTGTACATTACCCAAAATCATCACTGGTGAATTTTAATAGGCAGAAAAACATTTGGAATCTTCCTCCTAACTTTTGTCCCCTTGACCAATCTGCATGAAACTTTATTATTTATGTATAGTTTAATTTAGCTTCGCTAGGAAAGGGTTAAGTTCTTACAAAATTCTTAAATTCTATTCAGTGGACTGACTAAGTTAACCTTTATTCCAGAGGTTAAATGATTACTCTAGTAATATATCAATTATAAACTGTACACTTTCAGACTAGTAAAATGAACATTTTCCAAACTGGATGTTTATTCTTATGTTCATTTTTCTTGAATCCTATCTTTTTGTTTCTTTGCACAAACTATAAGTTCGATGGCATGTGTAGCTGCAGATACACATGTTGTGCATAGTCCGCCATCTGGTGTTGGGTCGGAGTGTTACAAGTTGTTTTTCTTCGAAGAAGTCTTTCGAGTCACGAGACCGAGGGACTCCTCCTCCTTTGCTTCCATTGCGCATGGGCGTCGACTCCATCTTCAATTGTTTTCTTTCCGCCATCGGGTTCGGACGTGTTCCTTTTCGCTCCGAGTTTCGGGACGGAAAGATAGTCAAAACTTCGGAAAACTACGTCGGTATTGTTGCGTTCGGGATCGGGTTAGATAGAATCGACACCGAATCGTGAAGAGCTCCGGTAACCCTTCGGGGTAATTTCGATCCCCCGTTGGGGCCTGGTCGGCCCGACCGCGTGTAACATCGAGGCTGATGGAACGGACCCCGTTCCGATTCTGTCCTAAATGCCACAACAAATACCCATATACAGACCAACATTTGGTCTGTAACCTGTGCCTGTCGCCCGAGCACAAAGAGGAAACGTGTGAGGCCTGTCGTGCGTTTCGGTCCCGAAAAACGCTCCGTGACCGGCGAGCCAGAAGATTACAGATGGCGTCCACGCCGACAGGACAACGAGGGTTCGAGGAACAAGGAGAAGAAGAGGAAGCCTTCTCCATCCATGAATCCGACTCGGAAGAATTCGATGTCGAGGAAACCGTGAGTAAGACGTCGAAACAAGCACCACACAAGAAAACAGACAAGGCCCAGGGGACGCCACTGCCAACAGGCCATGGCTCAACCCATAAAGTAGGTGACCGTCCATCGGCACCGAAAAAGGCCGAATTGGTGCCGAGATCGTCCGACTCGGGTCGAGACACAGGCACGCAGCAATCTCGGGACCGAGAAAGCGCTGCCGAAAAAGATCGACGCCGAGACAGCGGAACCGAAGCTGCTCGACGCAAAGACATCGGCACCGAGGAAGATCGACGCAGAGAAATCTCGACTCCGAAAAAGAGAAAAGTCGCCTCGGAGCCGAAAACAAGTAAAGACACGGTTTCGGTGCCAAAAAGACCAGCAACCGAACAGACTACCAGCTGATATTCAGAGGAACAATCACTGTCCTCTCAAATGCGCAAACACAGATTTGAGGAAGAGTTACAGACCACTGACGTAGACCACACTCAAAAGCGGATCTTTATACAGAGTGGGACAGGGAAGATCAGCACTCTTCCCCCAATTAGGAGAAAAAGGAGACTTGAGTTCCAAACACAGGAACAAACACCACAAACAAAAGTGGTGAAAAAGGTAACTCCGCCACCCTCTCCTCCACCTGTAACTCAGATATCACCGGCACAGACTCCATCGCACTCACCGGCTCACACCACCATGAGCCAAGATGACCAGGACGCTTGGGACCTGTACGACGCCCCAGTGTCAGACAATAGTCCTGAGGCGTATCCTACCAAGCCCTCACCACCCGAGGACAGCACAGCGTATGCACAGGTGGTAGCTAGGGCAGCAGAGTTCCATAACGTGTCGCTACACTCAGAACCTGTCGAGGATGACTTCCTTTTTTAACACCCTCTCCTCCACCCATAGCACCTACCAGAGCTTCCTATGCTTCCAGGAATGCTAAGGCACGCAAGGCAGATCTTCAAAGAACCTGTCAAAAGTAGAGCAATAACTCCGAGGGTGGAGAAAAAATATAAAGCACCGCCCACGGACCCTGCTTTCATCACCTCACAGCTGCCACCAGATTCAGTTGTAGTAGGGGCAGCTCGCAAAAGAGCCAACTCCCACACATCAGGAGATGCACCACCTCCGGATAAAGAAAGCCGCAAGTTCGACGCAGCTGGGAAAAGGGTCGCAGTACAAGCTGCAAACCAGTGGCGCATCGCGAACTCTCAGGCGCTCCTAGCGCGATATGACAGAGCAAATTGGGACGAGATGCAGCATCTCATCGAGCATCTACCCAAAGAATTTAAAAAAAGGGCAAAGCAAGTGGTTGAGGAGGGACAAAACATCTCCAGTAACCAAATACGCTCCTCTATGGATGCAGCGGACACAGCTGCAAGAACAATAAACACCGCAGTAACCATAAGAAGGCACGCATGGTTGCGCACATCTGGCTTTAAACCGGAGATACAGCAAGCAGTGCTCAATATGCCGTTCAATGAGCAACAATTGTTCGGACCTGAAGTGGACACCGCAATTGAGAAGCTGAAAAAGGACACTGACACAGCCAAGGCCATGGGCGCACTCTATTCCCCGCAGGGCAGAGGCACTTTCGGCACCTTCCGTAAAACAACCTTCAGAGGGGGGTTTCGGGGTCAGGCCACACAAGCCAGTACCTCACATTCAACACCGTCTACCTACCAGGGACAGTACCAAAGGGGAGGCTTTCGGGGCCAGTACAGAGGAGGACAATTCCCTAGAAACCGGGGAAAATTTCAAAGCCCAAAAACACCTACAACCAAACAGTGACTCACAGGTCACTCAACCCCTCCACACAACACCAGTGGGGGGAAGAATAGGTCAGTTTTACCAATCTTGGGAGGAGATAACAACAGACACTTGGGTCTTAGTAATTATCCAACATGGTTATTGCATAGAATTTCTACAAATTCCTCCAAATATCCCACCAAAAACACAGAATATATCAAAACAGCATTTAGACCTTCTAGAAATAGAAGTTCAAGCATTACTGCAAAAGAACGCAATAGAATTGGTACCATGTACACAAATAAACACAGGAGTTTACTCACTGTACTTTCTAATACCAAAAAAGGACAAAACACTGAGACCAATCCTAGATCTCAGAACACTAAACACCTACATCAAATCAGAACACTTTCACATGGTCACGCTACAAGAAGTGTTACCACTGCTAAAGCAACAAGACTACATGACAACCTTAGATCTCAAAGACGCGTATTTCCACATACCGATACATCCCTCGCACAGGAAATACCTAAGGTTCGTATTCAAGGGAATACATTACCAATTCAAAGTATTGCCGTTCGGTATAATGACCGCACCAAGAGTATTTACAAAATGCCTAGCAGTAGTAGCTGCACACATCAGAAGGCAGCAGATACACGTATTCCCGTATCTAGACGATTGGCTAATCAAGACCAACTCCCTAACAAAGTGTTCACACCACACAGATTATGTCATACAAACCCTCTACAAACTCGGTTTCTCCATCAACTATGCAAAATCACACATTCTGCCATGCAAAATACAGCAATACTTAGGAGCTACAATCAACCCAATAAAGGGAATAGCCACTCCAAGTCCACAAAGGGTTCAAAATGTTCGCAAGGTTATACAAGCCATGTATCCAACACAAAAAATACAGGCAAAGGTTGTATTACAACTCCTAGGCATGATGTCCTCATGCATAGCCATTGTCCCAAACGCAAGACTGCACATGAGGCCCTTACAACAGTGCCTAGCATCACAATGGTCACAAGCACAGGGTCACCTTCTAGATCTGGTGTTGATAGGCCGCCAAACATACATCTCGCTTCTATGGTGGAACAGTATAAATTTAAACAAAGGGCGGCCTTTCCAGGACCCAGTGCCACAATACGTGATAACAACAGATGCTTCCATGACCCGGTGGGGAGCACACCTCAATCAACACAGCATCCAAGGACAATGGGACGTACATCAAGCAAAGCTGCATATAAATCACCTCGAATTGTTAGCAGTATTCCTAGCGTTGAAAGCATTCCAACCCATCATAACCCACAAATCCATTCTTGTCAAAACAGACAACATGACAACAATGTATTATCTAAACAAACAGGGGGGAACACACTCCACACAGCTGTGCCTCCTCGCACAAAGAATATGGCAATGGGCAATTCGCAACCACATTCGCCTAATAGCACAGTTTATTCCAGGGATCCAGAATCAACTAGCAGACAATCTCTCTCGAGATCACCAACAGGTCCACGAATGGGAGATTCACCCCCAAATTCTAAACACTTACTTCAAAATTTGGGGAACACCTCAAATAGACTTATTTGCGACAAAGGAGAACGCAAAATGACAAAACTTCGCATCCAGGTACCCACACAGGCAGTCTCAAGGCAATGCCCTATGGATGAACTGGTCAGGGATATTTGCGTACGCTTTTCCCCCTCTCCCTCTCCTTCCATATCTAGTAAACAAATTGAGTCAAAACAAACTCAAACTCATACTAATAGCACCAACATGGGCAAGGCAACCTTGGTACACAACACTGCTAGACCTATCAGTAGTACCCCACGTCAAGTTACCCAACAGGCCAGATCTGTTAACACAACACAAACAACAGATCAGGCATCCAAACCCAGCATCGCTGAATCTAGCAATCTGGCTCCTGAAATCCTAGAATTCGGACACTTAAACCTCACCCAAGAATGTATGGAAGTCATAAAGCAAGCTAGAAGACCATCCACTAGACACTGCTATGCAAGCAAATGGTAAAGGTTTGTTTGCTACTGCCATAATATCAAATTCAACCATTACACGCATCTCCAAAGGATGTAGTGGGTTACTTACTACACTTACAAAAATCAAATCTGGCCTTCTCTTCCATTAAGATACACCTCGCAGCAATATCTGCATACCTGCAGATTACCCATTCAACTTCACTATTTAGGATACCTGTCATTAAAGCGTTTATGGAAGGCCTCAAAAGAATTATACCACCAAGGACACCACCTGTTCCTTCATGGAACCTCAACATCGTCTTAACAAGACTCATGGGTCCACCTTTTGAACCCATGCATTCTTGCGAAATACAATTCTTAACCTGGAAAGTTGCATTTCTCATCGCCATCACATCTCTAAGAAGAGTAAGTGAAATTCAGGCGTTTACAATACAAGAACCTTTTATCCAAATACACAAAAATAAGGTAGTCCTAAGAACCAATCCTAAATTTCTACCAAAGGTTATTTCACCGTTCCACTTAAATCAAACGGTAGAACTGCCAGTGTTCTTCCCACAGCCAGACTCAGTAGCCGAAAGGGCACTACATACATTAGACATCAGAAGAGCACTAATGTACTACATTGACAGAACAAAACAAATCAGAAAAAAAAAAAACTGTTTATTGCATTTCAAAAACCTCATACAGGAAACCCAATATCAAAACAGGGTATAGCCAGATGGATAGTTAAGTGCATCTAAATCTGCTACCTTAAAGCAAAGAGAGAGCTGCCCATTACACCAAGGGCACACTCAACCAGAAAGAAAGGCGCTAGCATGGCCTTCCTAGGAAATATTCCAATGCAAGAGACATGTAAGGCAGCCACATGGTCTACGCCTCACACATTTACTAAGCACTACTGTGTAGACGTGCTATCCGCACAACAAGCCACAGTAGGTCAAGCCGTACTAAGAACTTTATTTCAGACTACTTCCACTCCTACAGGCTGAGCCACCGCTTTTGGGGAGATAACTGCTTACTAGTCTATGCACAACATGTGTATCTGCAGCTACACATGCCATCGAACGGAAAATGTCACTTACCCAGTGTACATCCATCGTGGCATTAGTCGCTGCAGATTCACATGTGCCCACCCGCCTCCCCGGGAGCCTGTAGCCGTTTGGAAGTTATCTTCAACATTTGTACATTTGTAAATATATTACTTAAGCCTTAATTGGCACATACTTATTCACTCCATTGCATGGGCACTATTACTAACACACACAACTCCTACCTCACCCTCTGCGGGGAAAACAATCGAAGATGGAGTCGACGCCCATGCGCAATGGAAGCGAAGGAGGAGGAGTCCCTCGGTCTCGTGACTCGAAAGACTTCTTTGAAGAAAAACAACTTGTAACACTCCGACCCAACACCAGATGGCGAACTATGCACAACATGTGAATCTGCAGCGACTAATGCCACGAACAGATGTACACTGGGTAAGTGACATTTTCCTTACATTGCACCTATCCCTCCTTCATTTTCTTGTGGATTAATATTTTGGTTTTCAATTTAGTATAGGTGTCTCCTTATTATTGTTGACGTTCTTTAGTGTTAGACCAAAAATAAAGTGGTACGTGTTAATATTATCCCACAAAAATAGACACTTCTTAATTGTGAAATAGCAATATACTAGTAAATGTATTGTTCACTTCAATTACATAAACCTTGCATGTAAATAGTTTTTGTGTTACTATTTTACTAGATAAAGTTTACATGAATAACTGGGCAGATGACAACCTTAGAACAGTAATTGAATGTGAATGTCCAGTAGTCGTGAAAGCATCTCTTGGTAGTCCCGCCCTCACTGCCTAAATAAGATCAATTAAAATATGAAAGGCCTAATGGAGCTCCGCTCAATCTTCTCTAGCCAAACACCTATCTTAAACGTGTTCTTGTTTTATTTTTTTTGCTTTAGGGTTAGGCTAGCAGGCATGAAGATATCCCGGCCTCCTGTCTCAGTCGGTCATTACAAGATGGTGAAACACAAAGGAGACAAAGGGAATGAAGAAAATCCGCACCGGTGAGATGAGACTGCTACTCTATCAATTATTGACATATAAGTTATTAATGTTCATGTTATGGCCAATGATATTAAGCATAGAGTAAAGATGGTCACCAGTCAACATAAAAAAAAGTAATATGGATGCTTGCTCAAAAAGGTTTAGCGCATTTACAATTCAGTTATAGTAGTTATAGTAATTTATTGGACTCATAATTACCCAGCGATTGTTATTTTAAAATTTCCAATTTGCTAGCTGATACTGCCCTGACTACAAATATCACATAAAAAAAGAACCATCAGGTCAATAATTTCCGCTGCATGTTGGATGTTATTATACATATTTCAGTTCAAAGGATAGGATATACAACTGATTTCAGCAATTCCATCAAGAAAACATTGCACATCTGAGACAGAGTGTGCTATTCGGTGACTATGATTAATTTCAGTTTCTTGGAAGTAATTTCAGTAAGGAATGATCAATGTATCTTGCTACTGGTACAAAAACTGAATCAGAAGCTGCAACAGCGAGTCTTTATGATCGATGTACTATTTCATTATGCACGTTATGAGAAGTATACACACACGTTGTTTGTGGACATGTATAAGTATTGATATTGTTTCCAGAAATACATCCTCCATCAACACAGTATCCAAAAAACTACTAATTCATTGTTAACTCCAATGAAAGGTTTTCATCTGAAGAGATGCAACTACTACTGTGAAGATGTGTCAATGATTTTTCATTAACCCAACCCACATTTTCAGGTTTTAGTATGCTTTCTCTATCTTCACATATTTCACATGGATAATTCCCCATTCCAGTTTTGACATATTTGGCCAAATTTTTCTTGGTTTAAAAGATATGTAATCACAAGCACTCAAGATTGCTCTTTTAATATTTCCTACAGTGCTATTACGGTTTTGGGAACGTAGCATATTTTAAGAAATAATCCCACACTGTAATCTTTATTTAATGTCATGGAAGGTAAATTTCCAGTAAAATAAGCCATCACATAACATTTCTTGACAAATTCTGGTAATGTTGCTCATAAACATAAATATTAACCACTTATGTAATGATTTAGCCACATTTGTCGTGTACCTTTTTGCGACGAGTTAATTTCTAAATTCTTCTTTTATTATTCCCCATCATGAGCTTGTTCGATCCCTCGAAGGATGAGGTCCTCCAGCGTGTACACTCACTGAGTGCCATCGAAGCGGGCCTCAAGGACCAACCTAACTCTTTCAACCGGCGAAGGTCTTCCAGTCTCTTAAGGTTAGGTAGTCCTTTATCTCCAATCCCTAGACAGGAGCCTTCGTTCCCTCTGGGAATCAGCAGCCTTAAGAATTTTCTGAAGGAAGAACAAGCCAATTCTCCTTTCTCTGGCTCGGGCCAAAAGATCCTGGTGACTTCAGTGAAGACCAGCCACCATTCTCAACTCCATTTCTGAAGACCCACCCCACTTTAATGAGAGGAAGGCTTTCCTGCCACTACCTTCTCTCTACCCAGTTAATCACCACTTCATAATCCTTTCAGTTGTGAAGCATGGCTTTACTTTGGAGCCTCCACCCTCATATCCATCTATGCCACCTGGGTCATTGGACCATTTATGGGATCTGTACAGGATCCTCGGTTTAGGTGCTGTGGAGTTAGCTCTACTCCGAAAAGGAGAAAGGGATGCTACTTTACTTCACTTCACTATTTCCATACAATAAAATGGGTAGAGGTTTAGCCTCCATTTAAATTTCTGTGCTCTAGGTCAGACCCACCCATTTAGAAGCACAGGATGCTAATTTTAGCTCAGATCCTGACAGCCATGCAAAGCAACATGCTGCTATGTTAGTGGTCTTAAAAGCCACTTACTTCCTTGTGCTTTTCTTGTGGGCATGCAGGAAGTATCTCTGTATTGGGGTAGGAAGTAAAACTAACAGTAAATGCCTTAGTATTACCTCTCATGCCTTCAACAAGTCTGGGCATGGTGGCCGTCTTTTATGGTAGTAGAAGGGCCAGTGTAATTAATTCTTTAGGCAATTACCTGATTCAGTAGCCTTAAGGAAGGAGGCGCAATCCGTTCCAACCTTATCTTTAATATTCTGTGCAATCTTGGGTTTTTAGTGAAATACCCCAAATCATTCTTGGTGCCATCAAGAGTATCCAGTAGATACAGAAATTCTACATGCTAGCTTGAAAGCAGTCTTTTCTCCACAGAGAGAGCAGCCCCAGCGAGGGCCAAAAACAGATAACATGGTAGTTCCAGAGGTTTCTGGGACTACAAATGTCCTGTTGTGGGGTGGATCCTCATGCCAAACTTTACATGTGTTTCTTCCAGCTAAATTTAACAAACCAAACTAGGGATAAAGGCTGGGCAGCCAACCCAAGCCATTGCTAGCTCAGCCATCCATGATTCCTTCCTTGCAGTTGTGACCACATACTCCCAACTTCTTGATGCAATTGTTCTACCTATCCCTTCCACAGTGCTCCGGCATCGCTGACTCTTCAGAGAATTGATGTGGTGCATTGCAACAGACTTTCCACCAGTGCATAGTGGGCTTGTTAGACTGAAGCATTGTAAATGTTCCTTCTACTGGTGGAATTAAGAATAGTGATTATCCACATAGACAATATCACTGCCCTCTTCCATATAAGGAAACATAGTATCAAATCACCCCATTGATCTGACAACGTGCATTGGATCTGTTGAAATGGACACTCTCAGTCTAGAATATTAGTTATTGCTAGTCCCCCACAGTCCTGAGATCAACAAACCAAGTTGCCCTGAGCAGGATTCTCCACTGCTCACACAAATTTGAAATTCTTCAGGAAGGCTTTGATCTCATATTTGAGGCTTGTGATCATCCACCTATAAATTCCTTTCCACTCACCTGACCACCAGATATGACTAATTCACCTTCTGGATTAAAACAGGGACCCAGCTTCCTACAGAATGGCCATTTGTTTAGAATAGGGTATTCTTATATGCCTTCTTTTGGCTAGTTCCTCCAATTTCATAGGTCATTCAGAAGATCAAAGAGCCCAGAATGCTCATTTATCCTACCTACCCTGGCTTTGCCTCACTAGATCTGATTTTCAGACCTCCTACATGTGATTCTATGTCTACATTCTTCAAAGGATGAGTCTTCTGTCCATGTACGGAAAGGGTATCTTGCACTCCATTCTAACATTGCTCAGCTTTTGTGAATGATTCTTATGAGCTATCCTTTCCCCTGTTGGGTCTCTCCTTGGAGAATTCAAAATTTCTGGTGGCTGTCAGGCATTCATCCTTCAACCCTCAAGAGGAAATGATTCTGTATCTGGGCCATCATGAAAAACATCTACCTGTTCACCTGCTCAATAACTGGTAGATCTTTCTTACCTCCCTGGGATGAAACCATGTGGAGATGGACAGCTTCAGGGCTTTACGTGAACTTGACTGAGGAATACTTCTCTGAGGCCAAGCAGAAAAACAAATAGACAGACCTAATGCATCTGTTGCCTTCTGTAAAACACACAATGGCCTCCTGGGACCAGAACTTGGTCTTGGTCATATTGAGGTGTAAATCCTTTGACCTATTGCCTTCCGGTGCCTGAAGAGCTCTTGTGTGGAAAACTGCTTTCTTGGTAGCTATAAAAAGGCCAGAGTCATAAATGAACTTCAAGTCCTTTGCTCTGCAGAGCCTTTTATGGTTTTCCAAGGGGGAAATGTGGACTTCAGGACTCATCCAACCTTTGTTCCAAAGGTTCTGTCAGCGTTCTGTCTAAACAGGGTGAGTGTTCTTTCGACATAGTTTTTCCTTTGTCCTCATACCTCCTTAGGAGAAAAGACATAATTGGTACACCAGGCGAGTTCTTCTTGTGTTTTATATTTCCTGAAATTGGGTTCTTTGTTCTACTGACTAATTATTCATGATTTTTATAGGCAATGATTCCAGGATAGTCCTTTTGAAAGCTACCATTACTAGATCTATAACATTTAGTAACCATTGCTACAGCCTGCCCGAAACTATACCTCCATCTGATCTCCGGGCTTAGTCCACCGGATGTAATGCAGCTTCAGAGGCATTCACCATGGATGTACCAGTTAGATATACACAGGTGGCTATATGTGATTCCTGTACACTTCTGTTGCTGAAGCTAGGGTCCTCAAGGTTCTTCCTGAATGGTTACGAAATTTGAAAAGGTTGTTCTGCACACTCTGATTGTCTAGGACTAACCTTTTCACTGGTGCCTATGTGTCCTCAGTATTAATTGGGAAGGGCCTTGATGTAATAGAAAAAATCACTTTTAGTCTGTAAAGCTATCACACTATCAACACCCTCATAACAGCCCCTAAACCACAGGACATGAACCACACACTGGTTGGCTTCTTTTTTCAAGACGGAAACTAATGCTACCTAATATATAGGGAAGGGGGTTAACTGGCTATCAAAAAAAAGCATGCATTCCCAATACTGTTAATAATTTTCAGTCCCATTTTGCAGTTACCAGATACTCACAAGTTGACAATGAGAAATAACAAATGGACTGCTAGTCATAGTATCATCTTAAAGGCAACTTTATGTGACATTTTGCACTTGCTTCCCAAATACATACTGAAGCTTCTCCAGACATGTACATCTGACACCACTGACCCTTATAAATTTAGAAAAATAAATACTTATGTTTTACAACTGCTTGCAAAAAAGTCCTAAAGTTCCTTGTGTTCCTTTTCTGTAGGTTTGACCTCCTGATCAGGACGCAGAGGATGTGGACTCAAGATGGGATGAATTCACTTTCCTATACATTGATTTCCAAGGAGCTCCATCCACTGTATACCAATATCACAGCAGACATTGGCTTTGACCCAAGAACCAAGAATGGCAAGAAGCCACAGTCACCCATCTCATCTGTCCCTAAACGGAATACCGTGACAAACAATGCAACGGTACAGGAACCTAGTACGAAAGTCATTGTTACAAATCATGTTGAGGTAAGCACTAATCAAGGAGAAAAAATATCCCTGTCTATTGATGCTGAACCCAAATCTGACACCAAAGAGGGTGCGTCACTTACTCATGGTAGTAGTAAGCCTGGATCTGACTCCCAGGTAAGAAGAGTTAGGCATTCTGAAGATAACTTCAAAGCAAAACAACTAGAAGAACAGAACAGGAGCATACAGGATGCCAGATCTACATACTCTGAACAAGGTCTTAAACGGGATTCATACAAAACAATGAGTGGCATCACATTAGTGGAAAGCATCAGCCAGAGCAGGGATTTTCTTAGCAGGTCAACCCCCAGTCAGTCAACAAGATCCTTGGACTTAAATAAACCAGCAGTTAAACTCCGTAAAAGAAAAAAGGGTCTTGGAGACCGCATGCTGCAACAAGTGTCTGTTGCAGATAGTCTTGTCAAAGATCTTTCAAAGTCTGGTGCGCACCATAATGATGAAATAACCAAGAAAGAATTTGTTGCCACTGTGGTCTCTAGACCACCATCAGGAAATGCAGATCATGTTTCTTCTAAAAAGTAGTCCAACCAAGGGCACTTAAAGAAAGTAAATGCTAAAATGTGTTTTTGGGAACTGCCTATGGCTCTAACGGGAGCAAATGGGCAAAGAGACTTTTTCACTGCAAAGACCTCAAGTTTGATGATAGATTGACTTCATCAAGAACAACTAAAGCAAACTCATAAATGGCATTGGTGCTTTGTGTGCGTTCTGCCTTTGAACCTTCAGGTTGCTTTGAATGTTTGCTGGCAAAAAGGACTAGAACAAGCCATAGGTATTTCGCTGGAGACAATAGCAGAAAATTGATCCATGCTTCTCAGCGGCATATTGGGAGTACTTTTGATGCTGGGTGATTCAGCATTTCACCAAAACATGTATAACTTTGTTGAAATTAGGGATGAGGAAGTCTCATGTTTTCCTTGATGGACCTGAAAGTCTCTCTTCTGCCAGTCAGTGGAGTAGAGGGAGATCCTTTTACTGCAAACGATCAAATTCCTGGTTGAAATAATTGTAACATAGGTAAAAGCATATATATATATGAATATTTATTTCAACATTTCAAGTTAAAGCCTGGTAGGTGTTTTTTCCATTTTACCAAAGGAAAGACTGAACAGATTTGAATCATGTTCATTCAAGATGTCTGTTTTTAGCAAGTATGTTTCAACATTGTGCTCTCCACATTCTATGTTTTTATTATTTTCAATTCTGCAAGGTCAATTGATTAGACTATAATAACCCAGAGAAAAAGGGTATCGAGTTTAATCTGCAAATATTCTTACATTTTCTAAACATTAGCAGACCCCTTGAATAGGCTTTGTGGACTCTCAGGTTTTGGACCCTCTCTTACGAACTTCTGTTTTAGATGATTATCAGTACCATGACCAGTCACCGGGATAGTGAGGAACTGCAAAGTCAATGGCATTACCACAACACACACTAATAAAATCAGACCCTTTCACTAAGGAGGCCCATTGTTAGCTCTGTAGGTAACTCTGTCTAAAGTGGGCTGTAATACAAGTAAAACTAGATCAGTGGTCGTTAACCTGCATTCCAGGGGGCCCTGAGCGTCTGTGAAGCTCACGCAGGGTGTCTGCAACTGTTTAGCAAATTAAATCATATTAATAAAGTGTATATAAAAAATAAGAAAATGTAGATTATAAATTTTAAAAAGCTTTGTAGATGTGAAGGAATTTGAAACTGGAAATTAAAAATTAGTCAGTATCCTCAGATTCATATGTGAGAGCAGCACAAGTGCATCAAACAGAATATAATTAGGGCGATGAGTTGGCTCATGAATTTAGAAAAGCTCTGACCTTCCTATTAAAATGAAACTGTTGACGTTTTTGTATATTTGTTTGTGAATTAAATACAATTATGACAATGTGTGTATTTGTTTGATGAATGCTTGGTTCTGTATTTTTTGTGCATTGTTTTGCAGTTTAAATTATGAAAAATGCCTAGGCCAGGATCCCCAGCTTTGAGTAATGACTCATTGGGAGTCTCTGGTTTCCAATAATGATTCACTGGGGTCCAGTAATGATTAGAGGCTGGGGTCCACAGAAGTACAAAAGTCAGGAACCACTGCTCTAGATCATGTGCTGGAACAATGTTATTTAATTATGATGCCACAACTAACAATAAGGGTCTCATAAGGCTCTTTCATCAAAAACATTTTATGTATATTTTATACTGTCAACTTTATACGTAATTATTTAATAAAAAAAAAGGATTAAAGCTTCTGGTGTTTGCACCTTGGTAGACATGTTCATAGTCTTCAGCTGGAGCCTTGTGTAAATGAGTGATCACAGTAACATTTGAATGTGATGCCAGGGCCAACACTGTATATAACAAAATAGGTTTCTTCTGAAGGACAGGCAGCAAACAAACTCTTAAAACAAACAAAGCATTCAGCCAGAATGTGCTGTCACTAGAATCTGGATAGCAGATACACAATGTAGGAGGCCCATCTAGATTGAACTTGCTGTCCTTTACTACCATTTGTCTGTTTCTTTGTATTTGCATTTATGTAAACTGACTACTTTTCTCTCCTCGCATTGCACTTGAAACAGGGTTTTTTTTCATCTGCTTTGTCTTGTTTTTTGGCTTGACGGGGCTAGCTGCTCTTCTCCAAAGTAGTAATTATTGTCTGATGTGCCTGGCGCCTCTAGTCCTCTTTCTCTTACTCTGGTGGCAGAAATTGACCCTCCATGTCTCGTTACATTGTATGAAGAACCTTGCATGTCTGTTGTTTGCCTATTATGATTGAAGTCTTCAGGTCTCTTTGTTGCGGAGCCTGGCCTGTGGAACCATGCCTTTTTCTGATTCAATTGTCAGTGATTTCAAGCCTCAGCATGTCTTGCTGCAGAGACAGAGCATCTCTTAAGCTAAGGTGTTCTTGGTAGCAGGTTTGGGGGAGTTGGGAACAGTGGAAGACTAAGAAGATATATTGGTTTTCTGAACGGTGGTGGACTGTCTAGTTGGGGCTAGGTTTGTTTTCCATTCTCACCCTTTTCATCTATACTCTCTCATAGGAAGACGCAGAGTGACCAAGTGAGCTAATTGAGAAATTTGGTGATGTGACTGATTGTGAGTTATTTGTTTCCTACGTTGGATTCTAGTTCTGTGATGCTGTTTCACCCAATTAAAATAACTTCATGCTGTTAGAGTGTTAAGTAATCACTGAACGTCCAGTCCTGTGGTCTTCTTATTTCAAATCACGTTTTTTGATTTTACAGCATTACTATTATATCGTTCTACTAACACGAGAGCATGTTTAGCCTGTGTGAAAGTCTAAATCCAGAGGCATACCGTTTTCACAAAGTTCAACTGGTCTTTGTTTGTTGGGGGATGATGGGAAGAGTTGGGTGAGAGTTTAGAGGAGTGAGACTGTTCGAAAATTTGCTTTCATCGTTTCATGATATTGTACCCACAAAATTCAGAAAATTCGACATGTAATCGAAATTGGCTTTTTTAAAATTGCTGAAAAAAATAATAAACTGGAAAAACCGACTTGAAAAAAAAAGTGGTACAGCTAAAGTATTTGCGCTGCTGATTCATGCAATAAGGTATCAGAATATTTATCAGTAAACACCAAGATTTGAACGATTTTTCCTTCTGCAATTTTTTTTGCTGAAAAGAAAATCAAGAACCTGTAGTGCAGCAGCGTAGTACGTACAAAAATACCAGTTGCATAAGAAAATGCTGCCTTTAGATTAGACTAATAAAAAAATACAATATCGTACGATGTGATGAAATGCAGAATCCCGAATTTGGCAAAACTCTACAGGTGAAATTAACATCTGGCACGTGTCTAATATTTTTTTGTGCACAGACACACTTTATTTGTTTCATGCATTGTTGCTTCCTTTTGTACCGACCATTGTCCCAAACAGAAAAAAAAAAAACATAAATGGAAGCCCGCCTTTGTAGTCTGTGTAAACTTCATGCGCCGAAGACACACCTTTGCAGTTAATCCATGTTTTGAGAAAACAGCAGCAGGTCCGCTTTTATTTTAAGACCTATATTTTACCTCAGGAATGTGAAACACTCAAAAAATTCAGAAATTGATATCCATTTGAAAATATAATTGAAAATAATTGTTAATGTATGTTGTGCCTACTATACTGCTGCTTATAAACGTTCACTATACTAATAATTTAGAAAGAAGAATAGAAAGAAAAAGTTGAAATTTGAGCTCAAGGAAAGTGAAATCAGAAGCCCTTTTTTAATGGACGCTAAGTTTGTTTATTCAGAGACACTGTGTTGGATGGACATTTGGAGGAAAGACTGCCACTGTGTGCTGTTACGTCCTGTGGTTCAACTCTGCATACTGTGATTGCACATGGCTGCATAGAGCAGGGCCAATATTTTTTTTATTATGTACAAATCATCATTAGCGCATTTCTGAATCCAGTGAGGATTCGGGACATATTGAGACTACCACAGAAAATGAAATGCTGCATTGAAATGTAAATGTAAAAAAGTCTCAGTAAACTGGAAATTATTGATGTGAGTTGTGAAAAGTTGCCACAAATGGGATTAAAAGGTCACTTTGTACAGTGCTTTGCAACCACTGCCTTTCCTGCTTTACTTTTCCTGTAATATCGTATCACGAGCGGTATTCACACCATGCCTCTCGCCTTTAGGAAACTTAATGTGTCTTGTGCAACTGACATTTCGGTTTACTTTGTTGTATTTTTGGGGTGGTTTGCAGCCTGAATATTGTGTCAAAAACTATTTTGTACTTGTACGTATTTATTAAAAAGTTATAAAGCATGTTTGATTCTGTGCAGTTTCTTTTAATCTTAGTTTCTATTAAAATGTATCTTACATGAGGTTAGCAGTGGTGTAGCACAAGACAACGGTCACTTTTTACAGTATTTGGTGAGAAGCCCCAAAAAATTCAAACATGTTACCTCAAAGAAAGCCATCTAGGCCTTCCTTACCCAGATAAATAAGTTACTCCAATGGGTCTGCTGGCCCATGGAAGAATGTGGAGATTTTGGAGCAAACTATAACTTTTGAAACTCTGGATGTGAGATTGACTCTTCCAAGATTAGATCTACAAGGACCTACTACCATTTTGGGGGTCAGTGCTTTCTCCAAACCCATCTGATTACTTTATAGGTTCGTCCACATCTGGGTAGTATTATGCCAGCTGGTCTGCGTGCTACCCAGAAATTTGTTTAGCACAAACATAGTTGCTTCCAGTAGAAGAGAGAATATATTGTTTCAAAAGCACAGGTGTGAACACTTGCAAGTGTGAAGGAGGTCCCATTTGAAAGAAGGTGAGGTTAAAACATAAGGTGGACTTTTTAACAATAGAACAAGTGGAAGATCTATCACCACTATGAAATAGCCACTTAAAATGTATTTGTAGACAGCATAAGGTAAGTAACATATAAAATCCCTGGGGATTTTTCTCCATTATGTTCTGAATCTGCATCCTCCTCAAAGAGCTCTCAACTTGCTAGAATCCTGATCTACACGGCTTACCACTTATTTTTGAAGCAGGCTTTCTCTGATCTTAGGGTTTAAGATGCTTACCTGTTGCCTGTGAACCTTGTATTCTTGGATATGCTGGTTGGCTGTTATGAAGGTAGAACTGAGTTCCTGACTGCCATCTCAATGTTGTGTGATATGATAGAATTCTAGTCACTTATTCCGTAAATTAAGTACACCACCCAAACTTTAGTTGTAGGGGATCGGTCATGGCCCCATATGCAGGCTGCCAGGTGCTGTCCAGCCAACAAAAGGCCACTGCAGTGAGCCTCCTACATGACAAGAGAGACCTGCAGTATAGCCCAGTAGAGCCAGCTTAAAGATGGCTAATTCACAGTCTCAATGCTGGATCCATTGCGCTACACTACAGAACTCCCTTGTCACGTAGGAGGTGCGTTGCAGTATAATGGTGCTCCTTTTGGCAGTGATCTTGATTTTTGAGTAATGTTTCTATTCATTTATTAGGTCTACATTGCTTTACAGGTCTACAGGTGGTATTTGTCCATTGGTCCTGCACACACACTTCTTTACTCTTTATTAGAGCCCCAATTGAAGGAGGCGTAGCACACAGCGTCATTTTTTACTCTAATGTGGCGTTAGGCTTTCATAATCGCTGCACCATATTGACACAGTGGCACAATACAGGCATTGCGCCACTTCGCGAACCTTTGCGCCACATTATGCATGCACCATGCATAATGTATGCCAAGGGGGCGTTCTGGCGCAAGGAGGCCTGCAAAAATAACACAATGAAATTTACAAGATCAATCAATGGGCTTCCCTGCACTTTGCTCAAAATTGTTGACGCTTGTGGAGCAAAGTGCCACAATAGCATAAAAAATGTTGACACTATTGTTCCCAATACCGCCATGGTGCGCTGTATCTTAAATACGGCGCACGCATGGTGGCGTTAGGGGGTGCAAGAAAAGGGGCACTTCATGATGTGAAGTACCACTTTTCTTAAATCTAGGCCTAGATTTCCAGTGTAGTTGTTGTCTAGCACTCTGTAGTTATCCAGATAGTCTAACAGTTTGATGCCAGTCATATTTGTTATGGCTTTCTGTGAGTATCATGTTTCAAGACAGTTGTCAATTTTGTTTATTGCTCTCTAGTCCTTGCACACCTTTGCTTCCAGATATTCCAAATTATTTCCTGAGTTTCATGGTAATTGCCTTCCCTAACTGATGGTGCAGGAGAGTTTGGGGTGCGGGGTGGGGCGTGTGTGTGGGTTGTAATAGACTCATTTTTAGGTCTGGTTTGATAGCGCAGATGTAGCTAGACATACGTGATCAACAGAAAAAGAGTTTTAAGGACTACTGAGAACGCAGCTTTGGCTTTGCTCGGATGTTGGGACATTGAGGACCAGCTTTTATTGTGCAGAGGTTGTGCTCTGGCTTCAAAAACTGTGCGTTTTGCACTTCTTTGCACCCTAGAAGCATTTTCCTCACCTAACAGGTAGGAACAGCGTACAAACTGCAGCAGAGGCCACAGACAAACAAGCCTCACGCTCTCCGGCTGTCACATGATCGTACAGGGTTGTTGGGGAGGCCATGGGATCGCTTCATTTAACAGGAACTAGACACTACCCAAACTGGATTGTGGCTGCCATTAGCGCTGTCCTCCCACCTTCATGGCTGATGGGTACCTACCATTGGTTGACATTTTCCAGGAATGGTTTATATCCCGACTCGCGAGAGAAACTTGCTCAGGCTTACAGGGAAGTATGTTTTTTTTTCTTCTCCAAAATGATACCTCTTGGTGGATGTCAGAAAATGTAAAAGGTAAGTCGGGCAGCACGGGTGTCCAGTGTCACTTTCATATTGCATAAAAGTACAAAGTGCAGCGTGTGGTGGGCCGGACAGTCGCAAGATGCTTCTGGAACGCCCCACCCTTGTGCACGGTTATGTCGGGGGCCAGAGTGAGCAATGTCCTCGACCTTCAGACCTGAGAGTAAGATTCCCGCCTCACTCTATGCTGAATGGGCAGTGTTAGAAATGGGGTTTTTGGTTGGCAGTCAGGTTGCCCTCTGTCCAAGCAAGAACCCTCACTCTAGTCAGGGTAAGTCACACACAATCCAAAATCAGCCTGTGCTCACCCTCCGGTAGCTTGGCACGAGCAGTCAGGCTTAACTTAGAAGGCAATGTGTAAAGCATTTGTGCAATAAATCATACAACACTATAGCATAACACCACAAAAATACACCACACAGTGTTTAGAAAAATATATAATATTTATCTGGGTATCTTCAGGTCAAAACGATCAAAGTTGCAATAAGAATTTGTAAAGATATCACTGAAAAGTGATATAAAGCGTCTTAAGTCTTTAGAAAGTAAACAGAGTCTCTTTCAAACACAAAGTACCTGGTTTCTGGTGGAAAATCTCCTCAGAGGGCCACAAAGGAAGAGGTGCGTGGAAAAAGGGTGTGTGCGTCGATTTCTCCCCAGCACACACGGACTTGTGTCGTTATTTTCCACTCGGGGAAGTCGGGCGTCGTTTTCCGGCGCGCGGACAGTCTCTTTCTGTGGATCGCGGGGATTACCAGATGTCCCAGGTCTGTGCGTGGATTTTCCTGCTTGTTTTCCGGCTGCGCGTCGTTCTGCGGGGCTGCGCGTCGAAGTTTCGATCTCACGGCAGGCGTCGCGTCGATTTCTCCTGCGGAGTCGGGCGGCGTTGTCCTTGCGAGTACGTGCGTCAAAGTTTTGATCTCACGGCAGGCGTCGCGTCGATTTCTCCTGCGGAGTCGGGCGGCGTTGTCCTTGCGAGGCCGTGCGTCAAAGTTTTGATCTCACGGCAGGCGTCGCATCGATTTCTCCTGCGGAGTCGGGCGGCGTTGTCCTTGCGAGGCTGTGCGTCAAAGTTTTGATCTCACGGCAGGCGTCGCGTCGATTTCTCCCGGGAAGTCGGGCAGCGTTGTCCTTGCGAGGCCGTGTGTCAAAGTTTCGGTCGTCCCGAAGGCGTCGCGTTGATCAGCGTCGGTGTGCAGCGTTTTTCTTGCCGCGGAACAAGCTGTGCGTCGAAAAGTTCGGCGCACGGAGCGTTCAAGAGGAAGAGTGAAGTCTTTTTGGTCCTGAGACTTCAGGGAACAGGAGGCAAGCTCTATCCAAGCCCTTGGAGAGCACTTTTACAGCCAGGCAAGAGTTCAGCAAGGCAGCAGGCCAACAGCAAGGCAGCAGTCCTTTGTAGAAAAGCAGACAGGTGAGTCCTTTGAGCAGCCAGGCAGTTCTTCTTGGCAGGATGTAGTTTCTGGTTCAGGTTTCTTCTCCAGCAAGTGTCTGATGAGGTAGGGCAGAGGCCCTGTTTTATACTAAGTTGTGCCTTTGAAATGGGGGTGACTTCAAAGAGTCTCTAAGAAATGCACCAAGCCCCCTTTCAGTTCAATCCTGTCTGCCAGAGTCCCACTAGGGGGTGTGGCAGTCCTTTGTGTGAGGGCAGGCCCTCCACCCTCCCAGCCCAGGAAGACCCATTCAAAATACATATGTATGCAAGTGAGGCTGAGTACCCTGTGTTTGGGGTGTGTCTGAGTGAATGCACAAGGAGCTGTCAACTAAACCTAGCCAGACGTGGATTGAAGGGCACAACAAGATTTTAGTGCAAAGAAATGCTCACTTTCTAAAAGTGGCATTTCTAGAATAGTAATATTAAATCCGACTTCACCAGTCAGCAGGATTTTGTATTACCATTCTGGCCATACTAGATATGACCTTCCTGCTCCTTTCAGATCAGCAGCTGCCACTTCAACAGTGTCTGAGGGCAGCCCCAATGTTAGCCTATGAAAGGAGCAGGCCTCACAGTAGTGTAAAAACGAATTTAGGGGTTTTACACTACCAGGACATATAACTACACAGGTACATGTCCTGCCTTTTACCTACACAGCACCCTGCTCTAGGGGTTACCTAGGGCACACATTAGGGGTGACTTATGTATAGAAAAAGGGGAGTTCTAGGCTTGGCAAGTACCTTTAAATGCCAAGTCGAGGTGGCAGTGAAACTGCACACACAGGCCTTGCAATGGCAGGCCTCAGACAAGGTTAAGGGGCTACTGAGGTGGGTGGCACAACCAGTGCTGCAGGCCCACTAGTAGCATTTAATCTACCTGCCCTAGGCACATGTAGTGCACTCTACCAGGGACTTACAAGTAAATTAAGTAGTCAATCATGGATAAACCAATCAGTAGTACAATTTACACAGAGAGCATATGCACTTTAGCACTGGTTAGCAGTGGTAAAGTGCCCAGAGGTCAAAAGCCAACAACAACAGGTCAGAAAAAATAGGAGGAAGGAGGCAAAAAGTTTGGGGATGTCCCTGTCAAAAAGCAGGTCCAACAGGCAGCTGAGACGTGGCTTTCCCATCAGAAGGAGGTCGGTGGGAGTTCTGGTTGTATGTTCAAGTAAATGACTAGACCGTGCTCAGTGTTCTAAAAGGCTGACCAGGGGCACTGGGAAGCTACAGTCTGATTTAGGTAAATATATGCACCTGTTATATTAGTGCGAGGCGCTGCTGGCGTTCGGATTGGCTGGGAGGGCTGCCAGTTTTGAGAATATACAAAACAGACAGACACCGCCCACAGTGTGAGGAAACAATGGTGTTCAGCAGTGTGCAACAGGGTCCTGCAAGCGCCATTCTGAAAGTTAAATAAGTTAAGAACAATATGTATCCCCCCAAGATTTTGGGGGTGGGGGACACGGGGGATGAGGGTGGGGGAGGAAGGGGATAAAATAATTACCTTCTCACTTCTATTTTTCACGGGGCCATCAGCGCGCAAAAGCGCTACTTATAATGGCCTGCACTTACCTGCCTCCAATCTGATGGTAACAGAATGAATGTGAGTCGGGAGGCCCCCCTATGCCCTCTGCCGTTTTGTTTGTCCTGTTTACAGCTGTGGGCATTAATTAATTACAGAGTGCTAGGCACACATAAGAACAAAGGGAGCGAGGAGGAGAAAATAGTTTTTGATGATTACTATTTGCATCACCTGCCGCCTTGAATAGGAGCACTGCAGGACAATGAGGAAGATCTAAAGAGGGAACAGATACTCTGTGAAACAAAGTATTTGTATTTGCCTAAGATCACACCAGTTGGTGAAACAGGGAAGTCGAGATTGAGCCCAGATTTTACCTTTTCACACTACACAATTTAGCTATTAGAATGATATATTTTTCTAAAATTTGTGCTTAATGTTTTTTTTAGCTAGGTATGGAAGGGCTCAATTACAGCGTGGCTAAGACGGAAAAGCCATATTTCACTTTTGGCCGTTATGCCTAGCGTTATTTTTTATGTTGTTATCGTTATATACTTAAGCATGTTGAAGTATTTTATCTTTTCTCTATCTTTTCTTCACTCTATTCTTAAACAATCTAACCTATGCCACTGCACCCTACACCAATTTTTTCCACTCTGTGCTACTCTACGCCAATGCAATCTATGCTGTACCACTCCACTCTACACCGCAGCACTCTACACTACGCTACTGCAATTTATGCTGTTCTACTCTAACCAATGTACACTACACCCATGCACTTTATGCCAATCTACTCTGCACCACAACACTCTATGCCACTGTATTCTGCACCACAGCACTGTATGCCCATGCACTCTATGCCACTCTACAATACACCACTGTACTCTACGGCCCTTTAATCTGCAACATTACACTCTCCATCACTAAACTCCACACCACTCTACACTGCACTCATTGCCACTGTACTCTGCCCACTGCAATCTTTTCTGCACCACCGCACTCTGATCTACTCTACACAACTCCACTCTAGGGCACTTCACTCTACTTTGAAATCATCTACTCTATGCTACTGCATTCTACACAACTCCACTCTATGCTATGTCAGTCCAGTCTACTCTGCACCACTCCAATGTACCCTGCGCCACTCCAATCTCCGCTGCAACACTCTATGCTACTGCACTCTGCATCACTCTGCATCACTATGTTCTACTCTACAACACTCTCCTCTTCACCACTATACTCTACTCTGCATCAGTCTACTCTGTGCCACTGCACTCTATGCCACTCTATTCTACTCTGCACCACTGTACTTTACGTCCTCTTCTCTACTCTGCATCACTCTACGTTGCTGCACTCTACACCAATGCATTCTGTGCCACTCGACTCTACACCACTGCCCTTTATGTTATTCTACTCTGTAACACTGCACTCTGCCACTGAACTATACTCCTCCCTACTCTGTACCACAGCACTCTAATCTGCACTGCTTAACTTTGCCACTCTACTGCACTCTATACCAATGTACTCTATGCCACTACACTCTACACCACTCTACTCTGCATCACTGAATTCCACACCTGCACTCTACACCAGTCTACTCTACCTTGCACCACTCCACTCTACCATGCACCGCATCACTCTGACACAGCACTCTGCACCACTGCAATCTGTGCTGTGCCACTCCATTCTGCGCCCCTCTACTCTTCACCACTCTATGCTACTGCACTCTACTCAAACAGTGCACTCTACACCACTGTACTCACAGCCAATGCACGCTACACTTCACTCTACGCCAATCTACTTTGCCACTTCACTCTAGATTACTCAACTCCACTCTGACACTCCACTCCATAATACTAGACTGACACTCTATTCCATCAAACTCTAACACTTTCTCCACTCTGTAACTCCCTACACAACTCCCTATACGCCACTCCATTCCACTTTACTCCACTCTATGCCACTACACGCCACTCTATACGGCTTCAATATTCGTTACTCTACTCCTCGCCACTGCACAACCCTGTATGCCACTCCATCATACAACAGTGTACTATGCTCAGCAACACTCTATCCAACTCTCTCTGAGCCACTTCTAATTACTTTACCTCACTCTTCTTTATACCTTTCCACTCTATGACACTCTACTACACTCTGACACTACTCCACTCTACTACTACTGCTTTATGGCATTGGCGGTAGATTAGAGATTCAGATCTCCATTGATTGCCTTCTCACTCAAGTGAGACGCGAGTCAGATTTATCTTGGCCTTTTTGGTTACAAGCACTCAGTAACCCTTTTTTTCTCAAGCTTAACTAAGGCTTAGGATGATCCTGATACTTATCTAGGGGATCGAAACGTCGTCAGCCAAAGTACCTTGACCTGAATTTTTGATATTGTATATAAGTTGGCATAAGCATAGGTACTATGAGCTAATGGCTTCTTGATTCACTATTTGAGTCATTCATGTAAAAGTTGGTGTATAAAAGCTTGTAAATCATTATTGTGGATGCTAACCACTGTGCTATACGGGTTACTTTTTACATTTTTCTTGTAATTGATGACATTGGGTCATCCAGATAACTTGTGTCGTGCCTGAATACCAAAGTCTTTCTCGATTTTCCCTGTTGATGTTTTCCCACTACATTTGATCTTTTATATTGTGATTGAATAAATGCACAAAATCTTCTATTTGGAAACTACTTTAATATCATTGTTTATTGGAGTGGTGTTGGATTTTACTCAGGGGACCCCTGTTCCTTTAGAGTTAGTTTACTACTCCTTTCTAGGGCACCCTACTTACTTCATGACATTATGCCACACCAATCAATGACACATCATTCTCCTTTACGCCATTAACTTTTAGCCATGCTCAATAGTAGTCTTGCTAGTGTACAGCATGGCGAAAACACATTGGCAAAGGCAATAGATCTTGCATAGGCGAGACCTATTGGCTTTGCCAATGCTTGTTTATAAGGTATGAACTTTGAGGTGACTTGGAATATCCTTATATATGCAGGGGGTATTTTACCCCATATAATACATGGTCACACCACCAACTTTCCCACAAACCACTTAAAACCTTAGTGCATAGCTTCTGTCATTGCAAGCTATTAAAATAGAGCAGAAGAAAGAAAAGCAATATTCCATTTGTTGCTTTAAGCAGCTGCATTAATTATGCTCTTTGACCTGATCTGCCTTACACCTTGGCTGCTAGCTCTGGCAGAAGGCATTGTAATGTCAGAACTCGACTGTAATAACCTTATCATAGTCGTTTTCTTATGTCTTTTCTTTATAAGCAGTGAATGTCTTTTCTTTATACTCAGTGACTTGGTGCATCACAAATAGCTGATTCTAAATAAATTACTGACTGGAGTTTCTGCAGGGTTTAAAGAATCCATCTTTATATAGCCTTTAACTCCAAGAGCTTCTTCAGCTGAAATGCTTCCAGTTATGACTGATGTGGAGCTGAGCTGCCCAAGATCACACACAGGAGTAGAAGTGTTATTTAGAACTATGGTTTCTGAGCACAGTTTACAACTGTTGTACCTAATTGCTTTTGAGATCTCCAGTGTGGTTCCAATTGGCATGATGGGTGTGGGGCGCAAAGGGTATGTTCTTCCTTTTTACCCTCCTACCTTTATTTGCTTGGTTCACCAAGATGCAAGGTTAATCAACATGTTATTTTCACATTTGAGCTAATTACTTGTGAATGTAAATAACAATAAAAGATACTTTCAGACTTTGACAACATGCCTTCATTTCTCCCTATTTCACTTCCAATATATATGATTGTGTACATTTATTGGAACCTTCAGTTCACAAACAACGAGCGATTCGATTGAAAGGTCCACAAGGCTGTCCCTGTCCCTCCCAGAAATTTATAGTCTCCTATGCCCCTGCAGCAAGGAGTGTAACGCTTACATCAGTGGAAGGGGAGGGCTGGCAGTTGGCGTTCTTTTGAAATGGTAGTAGGAATGTCTCTCCACGCTCCTGTGCATACAAAGTAATATACTGCAATTAGGCTTTCTGGCATAAGGTTCAGTCAGGGATGAGGGGTTGTGAGAAAGACCGTTTCTGGTGTAGTGTCAGAATTCTATTCTCCTGGTGGGAAAGGGAGAGACCATCCAACCTCCTTTAGAAAACAATGCAATTATTGAATGACAGGCCAGCCTTCTCTTAAAGCATTTCTACCATTCTTGGTTTGGGAAAAAGTTGGTAACCTTTCGCATCGCACAATATTTGCCCACACTCACCCTGTCAATGAAAGACCTTCTTATCCTTCTCAACGACACCCGTACCCTTGCTTTGATCCGCCACTGTTGCTTCCCCAGGAGCCATGAAGGTGTCACGCACTCCTCTTCTAGAGTATGGAACATCAGTGAATGAAAGTACCCACTGGGTTCAACAATCTACCAGAGCACTGGAATTTGATCTTCCTGTTTAGTTTGCCTATATAGGAGTTTCTGAGCTTTGTTGCCCCAATGCTAGTGCCATCCAGGCCTCATTAAGGTATTTTGTAGGATTTTGTATGGTCTTAAATTTGTCTGAGTCATCTGGGATCTGAGCGATAAGATGTGTTTCGGTTTAAGGAGCAGACACATATGGGCCAGATTTAAAGTGTTTGCATTGCACTTGAATCAAGCAAGGCGACGCAAGCTCTTAACGGAGATTTATAAAGTGATGTAAAGCCACCTTCCATGGCTGTGCATGTTTTAGCACATCCAAGGTAACGCAAGGCAGCACATTCGCTAAATTGTTTTACCCTGTGGCAGAGAGATGTTCTATGGGTGTAGTGTGGGTGTTCCCAAGCATCCACCCATGGATTTTGGCCCATTCCCAGATTTAGAAAGAGCTGTAAACCTGGGAATGTGTCAAAATGGTATGCCTCCCAGACCAGGTGTAACAAGGAGAATTATCTTTATTTCTTATAGTTAATTCCTTTTGCTATGGGTGATGCATTCTGCGTCACACATAGAAAAACAAAAATGCCTTTAAGAATTGTTTTTGTGTGGTAAGCTGTCCCTTTTTTTCACAAAAACAATCATGCTCATAACAAAGGCATCCATTCACCATGGTGCAAAAGAACCTGCTTTGGCACTAGGTAGCACACAGTGTGCCAGCACAAGGAGGCATGCACTGTATCTTTGTAAATATGGTGCATTTCTGATGTCTCCCTTTCATGTAACTAAGCACAGCAAGTTGTCTTGCTGTGCTGCTTTACATGACATTTAGGTCTGCCCCTCAATCTTTAATATTTTTCTGTTGGAGCAGGCTGCATCCCGATATGCCGACCGCAGATGGCGGTGTTAAAGGCCTCCCATACTGACTTGGGGGCCTCAACCAACCCCAAATTAGTCTCAAAGTACTGATTTAAGTCAGCCATCAGCAGTGTAATAGTTCAGTATCTGTCAGCCACTAGACCTTAATTCCCCAAACCTACATCCCCAGCCCCCGCTTTCCACTCATTTCCTTTATCCTGCATGTTATTAACTATGCACTGACTATCAGCGAGAGGCCCCAAAATAAAAAGTGAACTCCTTTCTGGTTAACATGATGCCAAATATCTGCCAGACCTAATGACTTGGTGAATAATGCAAGGTGATAATGTTTCATGTGGTGCATGGAAATGTGAGCTATATCCAAATTGTGGTCCATTGTCTTGTTAAAGTCTCCTTCCACTATGACCTCAACTGTTGAGAGCTGGCCAGTGCGAACCCTGTTTTTCTCAAGAAAAGGTGTGGGTGGTGGAGGCAGTGAATACACATTTAAAAGAG
Source organism: Pleurodeles waltl (assembly GCF_031143425.1). Classification (NCBI taxonomy): domain Eukaryota; kingdom Metazoa; phylum Chordata; class Amphibia; order Caudata; family Salamandridae; genus Pleurodeles; species Pleurodeles waltl. Next base: position 601,815,537 of record NC_090451.1, read on the forward strand.
CAGGATTATTCAAATTAGTGCCTGGATATGATAACATGTGACCCTAAGGGCCCCTTTGTATGTTAAGGAGTTGAAAGGGAAGACTGTTTTTAAGAAGTTTAGCGAGCCCACTCGAACCCTTTGTGGTAGTTGAAAAGCCACACTTGACCTCATCAAGTACATCTCTTGGAGGAAAAGAACATCTGAAGCTTATCTCTGGCCACTTTTAAAACGTCCCTATGTTTAATCTAATCTGGCAGGGTATTCACATCTCAAATACGAACTCAGAGATTCAAATTTACCATGATGAGGCGAATCTCAGGGAGAGCAACCTGGGAAAAACTCTCAGGTCCCTTTGGGCCGGTGTAGGTTTATGGTGCTCCCTTAGCTTGCCCTTTATGGCGAGAGTCTCACTGTCCAAGATGATTATGCTCCAGAGGCTCCTATATTTCTTTGTTAACCTACTGGTAACTATCCTGGTGCAATGGTTCTAGTCCTTAGATACCCTTCTCAGAGAACTAATATGGAATGCTGGACGCCACAGGAATGTACTGGCTACTCTCTGCCTCCCCCGGTGGCGGGAGGGCTGGGAGTCACGGATTTTGAACTCTATTACATAGCGGCATAGCTGCAATGGCTGGCGCGATGGCTGGATAATCATGGGCTGACAGAACTGGACTGGGACGATGCCGGACAACAGGTTGGTGGCCGGATTGTTTCGACCAAGACTCCTGTCTTCACAGGCTGGGGTTCTCCTGGGTGGGGCCTTCATGGCCTGGGATAGAGCACTTAGGCGAACCAGGGTCTCGACCCCTTATAACCCTGAGATCCCATTGGTGGGGCTCCCGCTTGGTGAACCTCCCTGCTGCTTTACACAGAGACAAATGCTTCCCTAGACGGAGGCAGGCTTGACCTCCATGGGTGACTGTTATACACAGGGCTAGTGGTCATCTTTTGCAGAGTTCTCGGAGTGGGCTAACCTCCCACAGGTCAGTTTCTGAGATACAAATCAATGGCTTGTGCAGTGCGGGACCTGTGGGGTGGGAGGAAATAGAGGAGCCCCCCACACATGCTGTGCTCCAGACAATGCTTCGGATGGTTGGAGGATCCCACTTAGTGTAATTTCTATACAAGGTGTTGAATGGAATGATGGGTGGGCCACTACATTCCCTGAAGGCTCTTTGGGACGCGGATGTGGGCAGGGAGCTGACGAAGATCAAATGGGAACGGGTAATTGCGTATGCATCCTGTGTCTCTCGGAATACAGGCCTTAAACTGATTCAGTCAGTCTCTTACACAGGACGTTTCTCACCCCCCCCCCCCCCCCCCTCCCCCACAGATTTAAGACCACATACGGAGGAGAAGCCCAGGCTTGCCCTAGATGCGGAGCACCAGATGCTGATTTTGGATATATGCTTTGGGGATGTCCCACCTTAACTGTCCATTGGGCCGCAGTTGTTTTGTGCCTTAATCAGACCTTGTATGGGTCCCTGTCAGTTACTTTGGAAGTCTGCTTACTGAGCCTGTTGGTTAGAACAGCCTCTAAAAGCGTAGGGAACAGATTTGTAGTTTTGGCTCTGGTATTGACGTAGCACAGGATAGCGGTGTCCTGGAAAGACCCTGAGGGACCCCGCCTGCCTACATGGATACAAGAAGTCTCACACCCTGGTCACTTGTGGAGGAGCAGGCATTAAAGAGAGAAGAATCCAAGGGGCTCAGAAGTCAGCCTATAGTACACCTCTCGGCTGAAATAGCAGATGAATGGGAGTTTATTGATTTCACTGGTGATGGCCACACAGAGACCAGAACTGAGGGGTGGAGCTGGGTATAAATCTGCCTTTGTGGCTGAGGGTTCTCTCCCGGATGGCACTCACGCTCGCATATTGGAGCCTGTATCTACCAGCTCAGCGAGGTCTGTTGAAAAATTGTTGCTAATAAATGAGCTCAAAGACACTAGAGATCACAAGTTAAAGGGACATGGTTAATTAGTTTGTGGAGTGGCAAATTAGTATTATAGACACTATTTAATGTATGTTTAGATATGGCATGGTTGTGCTCTAGATGGCAGATGGCCCACACCTGAAGGCGTGAAACCAGGCAACTAGGACCCCCTGTGGAGGTTTCAAATATCACTGGCGAACATTATTTCTATGGACTGCCAATGAGAACCATATGTTTCAAAAGAGTAAAGTTTCATGTATGTGCAAAACTGTCAAAACGAATTAGTATGTGTGCTCACAGTGGTACCACGCAAAATGTAATAATGACTGTCGAATCTCTTTAAAATGCCAATAAAATATATATTTAAAAAAACATACGAACTCCGAGTGTTTTTGGTTATATGCTGCTGATGTGTAAAGAAGCAACCGGTGAGTATAAAGATGATGTACATGCCAATATCAGAACACAGAAAATGTGGACACTAAATAAGAGAACTGTGAATAATACTCAGTTCCATCCCTTCCACATTATACTTCGAAACTTGAAGATTCTGTCAAGCAGGCAGAGTCAACAGCAGCCCAGAAGGCTGGAGAACACTGAGGGGAAAGGGGCCAATTTTCTACCCTAAATTCTCTTACTATCCAAGGGTCAATTCGCGATTTGGCCCAAAAGTTATGCAAGCTATCGTGTGTAGGTAGTTATAAAGGGATTATACAAAGGCATTTCTTACTAAATGAATATATGTCCACTGGTTTTCTAGCTAGGTGGGATTTCTTTCCCTTATAGATTTTACATGCAACCTGCCTATCATCATACAGGCTCTACCCTAGTCAAGGTTATGTGAAAACCTGAGCGCACGAGGGATTCAGTGCACTTTCCCCTTACTTAGAAGAGGGGACAGATGTGCGGGCTAGATATGAACTTGCTGCGGTAGTGGGTCTGGCTAGCAGGCCTGGTGCCTGGGCTGGGGATCCTCCCCTCTGTGTTCTAGTATCTTGCCTCCGCTTCAGTGGCATCCTTCCCTAGGGTTGAGCTCCCAGGGAACTCCAAGCGACTGCGAGTTTTCTGCAGCGTGATTTCCTAGTAATCGCCTTCCTTAACTGATGCACGAGGGCTTTGGGGAAAGGCGGAGTTTTACGATCGACTAATTTATTTTTAGGTGTGGTTTGACAGTGCAACTGGTGCCAGACATTATGTCATCAAATAATGAGAAACTAGGCTAGCAAAATGCCCGGTTAGTGCTGCTTGAATCTGAGCAGACAATGAGGTAACAACAGGAAAACGGACGCTGGCAAATGCATTATAGTTTTATTTAGAAACAAAAAACGAATACGATCACAGTGTGAGGCTAATTTCGAGTAGCAGTTAATTATAATGCGTTTGGGAAATCTCTGTTTGTAGAGGGAACTGAGACTGGCGTTGTGTGCAGGCGCGCTGTTCTGTGTTTGATAATGTTAGCCTTAAGGCATGTTAACATAGTCAATATTTGTGCTCTGTATGGTGTTGAGTGAGTCGTTTACTTAGCATAATTTCTGACCTCAAAATGAACATGACTTTAATTGTGCGCAAGCACGGTGTTTGCATGTGCAGGATTGTAGCACAGCTTCTATTTATATTGGTTCAGCTACAAAAGCATTTCCATTTCCTGCCATTTGGACCAGGCTGTGAGAGGCTGTAGCAAAATTGATCTACACTTGATGCTAGCGGAATTAAAAAGTAAAAAAAGATCTGTTGCTTCCACGCACCCTAATACTTCTAATAGAATTGTTTTCAGCTTAGCGTCGCAAACACAGTTTCCAAACCAAAATGCAGATACTCCTAGCCGTCTAGATAAGTAGACATGAATTTATCACAGACAAAGGATATGAACATTATGCTGTCTCTTTTCCTGCTGTTTATTTTAAGTAGCACATTCAAAGGATATTATATTCCCCATAATCCTGCTCCTCTACGCAGGAAGTTGCAACAAAGAAGAACTACACCAAACACTATAGGCGCAGTCCATAATCAACATCCTCTTTTCTTGATGACAAGTCTCTAGCCTATGAGAGTCCAAACAGCAAATTTAGCAACATAAACTCAGGGAGCACCCATACAACTTTTTTTTCCTGGTGAACTCCCATAGGGAACGTGTCTTCCCTCCACCCGCGTCATCTCCTGATGTATCAGACTGATGTTTGAGTAGTTGAGATTGGCACTAGAAAATAACCAGATAATTTGTTACAACCATTACCACGGAGGGTAGAAATACCAGCTGTGGGATAATATATCTCACCTTTGTCTTTAATAAAATCAGGACTGCTTCACCAACCAGCTAGGAGAATCTGCAATTGTATTACAAGATTGCAGGATGTTTTACGGAAAATCAAAACATATACACCCACCACTGTCATTGCTGCATTTTGAATAGGTTTACAGTCAAAAGTTGAAAACGTTGAAACTCTGGACCAATCTGCTGAGTTCAGAATGTCCTCTAGTCAAACTCACGCCCATAAGGCTTTTGAAGCCACCCCAATGGTATCCTGTATCCACCCCAGTCAAAGCCATAACCCATTTATTCCATCTACTATGAGTAGTTAAAATTAGTGAATAAAAAGCTTAACAACTGCGAGGCAGGAGTTTTGGGGTTCTTAGTTACCTGCGTGTATTGTTTATTAAATCTAACTACGCATAATCTAGGATGTGAGGTAAATAATGGAAATTGTATAGTGGTGGTAGTATTCTTAATATGTCTTGTGATAGGAGTTAATTTTACTATCAGAGAAAAATGCATGAAGTAGATATCTAACATTCAACACACTCCCAATTGACACTAAGCATAAAAACATTAAGAATTTGGTACACAAATATTTAAAAGAAAGGTTGTCTTTATTATCCAAGTTTGGAACAACTGCGACGCCAAATTGACATCCCATAATGTACAGTATTTCGGTTTAGGAGGTTTTGCAGATATGATTCCTTTTAATAATCTGCAAACTAAAGGGTGTTCCAACACCCGCTTCCCTTCCACCTTCTGGTGTCCTGCAGAAACTGCAGATCTGTACCTATTAATAGTCCTGTAGGAATTCTGCCCATCTGCCTAGGGTGCTAAGAAGTTTAAAACCTCTTTGACATCTGATGAAATAGGATAAAAACCTCGTTCCATGCCCCTCAGGCAGACATGTAGCTTTAATAGTGCCCTATGCCTAGGAGGCTTTGATATATTCTGAATCTGAAAGACATGGCATGTTTGTAAGCAATCTGAAAGGTTCTATGCCACTAGAGATAACTTGACCTTTAGGACAAGACTGTGATATTGATGTGAGGGCTCCTCAGTACCTGCAGGCAGACTAACGGACAAACTGGAGAGGTCACCGAGAGCTCCAGAAGGGAGGGATACTAAGGCTGTGATATTTCACTGTGGTGCTATCAAGACCACCTTCATTGGTTGTCTGCAAACCTGTGACATGTGGGTATCATGGTGAAAGGTGGAAAAGCATAGTGATTTCCACCAGACCAAAGCTTTCGGATCAGGTCTCCAACTAAAGTATTTTTGTAAATGAGTTGTCAGACGATTGAGTCATATGACTATAGACCTGACTGAGTTTTGAAAACCTGACAATCAAGATCTGAATTACTGCTGTCGCATATGCTCCATGAGTTCCAGTCCACTACCATATTGCATGGCCTGGAAGATAGTCCCCTACTAGGAATATCTCCTGATGGAAAGAAAGGGCCGGATGTATCAAAGGATTTTGCACTCGGAAATAGTGCGAATCAGTAAATTTCGCCTTTTGCGAATGCAAAATCGCCTTTTACGATGGATGAAAGGCATTCGCAGTGCAAATATAAGGAATCGCAAAAATAGCGATTCCTTGCAACTGCAACATGAATTTGCAGGTCGCATTTTGCGTATTGCAAATAGTGACATGATTTTGCGATCTGGATTTGCGAATCGCAGAATGCGAATCGTAAAATCTTGTCGCTATTTGTGATACGCAGAATGCGATTCGCAAAATCATGTCACTATGCAACGCATCAACAATTCGCAAATAGTGAATATTCACAGAATGGATATTTGCACATGCAATTTACCATGAGGTGAAATCAGGTGGTAAACAGGTGCAACCTTTATAAAGAGGCCCAGAATGACTCAGCCTCTTTTTCACCATGGCTGCACTCCACGTGATGGCAAGGAAGATGAGGATCCTGGCAGGTTTGAGGAGAGGGAGGAGGAGACAGGAGCACATTTTTAGAGTGCGCATTACCCTTTTGGACCAGGCAGAGGAGGAGATATATGATAAGTACAGGTTAAGCTCAGCCATGATACTTGACCTGATAGCTGAGCTACAACCCATACTGCAGCGCAACACACACAGGACCAATAGTATACCCACCCATGTGCAGGTATTATGCTCCCTGCACCTATTAGTCTCGGGAGCTATCAAGGGCTCATAGCAGCAGCTAGAGGGGTCTCACAGAGTGCTCTCTCACGATTTTTCAATGCATTTCTCACTGCCATGCTGAGCAAAATTCAACCGCACATAAGATTCCCCAGTACCCCACAGGAATTACTACAGACAAAATTCGATTTCTACCAGACTACCAGATTGCCCAATTCGCACATGTAATAGGCGCCATCGATGGGACACATGTAGCTATGTGTCCACCATCGGCCGCAGAGTATGTTTATCTGAACCGTAAAAGTACACATTCCATGAACATACAAGTAATTAGCAGTGCCTCCCACGTTATAACTGATCTCGTGGCCAGATACCCAGGTAGCACACATGACTCCTACATCTTTCGGCACAGTGGAATTCACACAAGACTACTTGCTGGGGAGTTTGGCGAAGGATACCTGCTGGGTAATGTAATAGTTGACAATGTCGCATTGATGTATATGTGATGTCACAGATAACAATTACTCATTTTACTCTCCTGTCATTCCAGGAGACAGTGCCTATGCCGTGCGGTGATTCATACTGACACCCTACTTGAGTCCTGCAATGCCAGCCAAGAGGAGGTATAATGCTGCTCACAGGACAACCCGCAGCATTGTGGAGAGGTCCTTTGGCCTGCTGAAGAGCTGCTTCAGATGCATACACGAGTGGTGGTGCACTACAATACAGCCCTGAAACCACATGCAAAATCGTGGCTACCTGTGCTATGTTGCACAACATTGCTACGACAAGGGGCATACCTGTAGAACCCACCGAGCCGGACTCAGGTGAGGATGATGATCCCTTGCCACCCATCCAACCAACAGACAGAAGCAGTGCAGCAGAGGGCAGACAAAGCTGTGCTGAGATCACGCGCAACTATTTCTGATGTAAGTAATGACAATACCACGTCTATTTTATGTATTGCTGTAGGTAGCATCTTTAGTGCCTTGACTTCAGGTAATATATGTGTGATTAGGCCATAGCTTTGCACTGTACACAAACAGGTGTGAGTAAGTTTCACACTATTAGCATCATAGTATAACTGTTCTGTTACATGTTAAGCTATTCCCTGTACCCTTCAACGTTACTTCCTACATCCACGCACTCCACTTGAGTGGTCAGTGACCTCGGCGGCACATCTTGTAGCAGGTTCAAAACAGTACTGTGTCTGGTACTGCGACGCATAGGATCCATCACAGGGGCTGTGAGACTGCTGAGGCTAGAGAGCTCCTCATTATCCCCACCACCCAGTTCGCTATTTGTAGCACTCCGTGCGGTCTGCATTGTCTCCAAAACATTGATTATTTGCTCCAGTCCCTGTGCAACGTTCCGACTGCAATGTGCCATCTCCACTTGTATGCCCACAGCACGTTGTGTTATCAAGGCAGTTGTGGTAGTGAGACGATTGACAGATCTGCAGAACCCATCCAACCTGCCCATCAATTGATGATGGCGCCTACGGTGGCTAACATGCTCCTGCTGCATCACAGTGCAGAGTTCCCTAAAATGGCGTTTGTCATCTCCTTTGCATTTTCTGAGGCTGTTTGCTGTCCCTCATGCAGCTTGCACTTTCTTTTCATTAAGGGACTTGAACTGCTTGCGCATTACTCCAGTGTTTTCATTGAAAGACTCAAACTGCTTGTGCATTGCTCCCATGTTTTCATTGAGTGCATCCACCTGCTTGTGCATTGTTCCCATGTTGTCATTGTGAGACTCCAACTGCCTCTGCATTGCGCCCATGTTATGATCGATTGACACCCACTGCTTGTGCATTGACCTTGTGTTTACATTGCAGGCGCTGCACTATCAGCTTGGAAGCCTCCGGTGCTCCTTGCCTCCTTTACCCTGCTACTCTCTCTTGGGCACGTGAACGCAAGTCATACCATCGCTTGCGTATCTCAATGGAGTGCTGCGCAACCCCCACTGCGCATATTTTTGTCTGGATGTCTGACCACAGTTTCCTCTTCTCACTTTCAGGTACTTGGAGTGAGTTCTTCCCAAAAAGTTTGTTGTGGTTCCTGACCACCTCCACGGTGAGCAACTCCAATTCCTGCTCACTGAATTTGAGCTTGCGCTTCCTGTCACCTTTCTCCTTCACATTCCCATCAGTAGCCATGTTCCTGTTTGGTCCTGGCTGGCTCTCAAGGCTGCCTCCCTGGTGCTGGGCTGTGTCTTTCTGCCTGCACCTGTGGGTGGGGCTTCTGGAAACAGCATGGGCTGACTCATTTCCTGGTTGTGATGTCATCAGGCTGTTCCGGATTGCCATTTTCGCAGTTTGTGGTTTGCAAATACCGATTTGCTATTTTTTGCGATTCAGTATTTGAAACTCGCAAATTGCGATTGCAAATTTTAAGAAATCGTTATTACCGACTCGCAGTTTTCATACATACCATTTAGCATTTCTAAAATAGCAATTTCTTAAAATTCGCTAAATAAGAAATGCAAACCGGGAGCTTGATACATCTGTCCCAAAATTCCTAAAATGTTCTTGCCAATTCCACTAGAGGTTTTGATCTCATTACACCCAAACTGTCTATATACCTAACCGCTCATATTGTCCATGCGCATGAGTACATCACGCTATACTGTTTTTTTTTTTAAACCAGATAGTGGATGATAAAGACTCACGCAAGTAGTTCTAAACAATTTTTATACACAAAGAACTGCCTTTTGGACCCCTCTCCTCCAGTCAAGAAGGTGTCACATCTGGCCCCACCATTGTAGGAGGCTGGCCTGGCTTATAGTGGGTACCTTGTGGTACTTACACCTTGTGCCAGGTCCAGTTATCCCTTATTAGTAAAATAAAGGTGTTCTAGCAGCTTAGGCTGGTAGAGGTAGCTATAGCAGAGCAGCTTAGGCTGAACTAGGAGACATGCAAAGCTCCTACTATACCACTTATATCATATAGCACTATATCACAAGAAAACACAATACTCAGAGTTACCAAAAATAAAGGTATTTTATTTTAGTGACAATATGCCAAAAGTATCTCAGAGGATACCCTCACTTAGGAGGTAAGTAATATAAACAAATTATATGTACACAAACCAAAATCAGGTAAGTAACAGTTAGAAAAGTAGTGCAAACAATGTAGAATCCCAATAGGATGCAATAGGTAGAAATAGGCCTAGGGGCAACACAAACCATATACTCCAAAAGTGGAATGCGAACCACGAATGGACCCCAGGCCTAGTGTAGGTTGTAGAGAGTCGCTAGGACTGTTAGAAAACACTAAGGGTGTCCAAGATGCCCAACCCCAAGACCCTGAAAAGTAGGAGTAAAGTTACCCTTCTACCCCAGAAAGACAGTAAAGTTGAGATAGGGGATTCTGCAAGAACAACAACTGTCAGCAAAACACTGAAGACTGGTACCTGGACCTGAGGACCTGTAAAGAAAGGGGACCAAGTCCAAGAGTCATGCAAGTGTCCAGGGGGGCAGGAGCCCACTAAACCCCGGATGAAGGTGCAAAAGGGCTGCCTCCGGGTGGAAGAAGCCAAAGATTCTGCAACAACAGAAGGTGCCAGGAACTTCTCCTTTGGTCAGAAGATGTCCCACGGCGTGCTGGAGGATGTAGAGTTGTTTCCACGCAGAAAGACGGCAAACAAGCCTTGCTAGCTGCAAGAGTCGCAGATGAGGATTTTGGGTGCTGGTGGGGCCCAGGAAGGACCAGGAGGTCGCCCCTTGGAGGAGGAGACAGAGGGGGAACTCAGCAACTCAGAGAGCCCCAACAGAAGCAGGCAGCACTTAGAAGATCTGAGGACAGCAGTTGACACAGAGTCACAAAGGAGGGTCCCACAACGTCGGAGTCCAACTCAGAAAGTTGGGCAATGCAGGACGGAGTGCTGGGGACCTGGGCTAGGTTGAGCGCAAAGGAATTCTTGGAAAAGTGCACAGAAGCACGAGCAGCTGCAGATCACGCAATGCACAGGATTACTGTCTGGCGTGTGGAGGCAAGGACTTACCTTCACCAAATTTGGACAGAAGGGCCACTGGACTGTGGGAGACACTTGGACCCAGCTCCTGTGTTCCAGGGACCACGCTCGTCAGGATGAGAGGGGACCCGGAGGACCGGTGATGCAGAAGTTTGGTGCCTGCTTTAGCAGGGGGAAGATTCTGTCGACCCACAGGAGATTTCTTCTTGGCTTCCAGTGCAGGGTGAAGGCAGACAGCCCTCAGAGCATGCACCACCAGGAAACAGTCGAGAAAGCCGGCAGGATGAGGTGCTACTTTGTTGCGGCTTTGCAGGCGTCCTGGAGCAGTCAGCAGTCGATCCTTGGCAGAAGTCGAAGAGGGAAGTGCAGAGGAAATCTGGTGACCTCTTGCATTTGTTATTTTAGGAATAGCCCAGTGGAGAGACCCTAAATAGCCCTCAGAGGAGGATTGGCTACTGAGAAAGGTAAGCACCTATCAGGAGAGGTCTCTGATGTCACCTGCTGGCACTGGCCACTCAGAGCTGTCCATTGTGCCCCAACACCTCTGCATCCAAGATGGCAGAGGTCTGGGATACACTGGAGGAGCTCTGGGCACCTCCCCTGGGAGGTGCTGGTCAGGGGAGTGGTCACTCCCCTTTCCTTTGTCCAGTTTCGCGCCAGAGCAGGGCTGGGACATCCCTGAACCGGTGTAGACTGGCTTATGCAGAGAGGGCATCGTCTGTGCCCATCAAAGCATTTCCAGAGGCTGGGGGAGGCTACTCCTCCGCAGCCCTTCACACCTATTTCCAAAGGGAGAGGTTGTAACACCCTCTTTCAGAGGAAATTATTTGTTCTACCTTCCTGGGATCGGGCTGCCCAGCCCCAGGGGGACAGAAACCTGTCTGAGGGGTTGGCAGCAGCAGTAGCTGCAGTGGAGACCCCAGAAAGCAGTTTGGCAGTACCCGGGTTCTGTGCTAGAGACCCGGGGATGCATGGAATTGTCCCCCCAATACCACAATGGTATTGGGGGGACAATTCCATGATCCTAGACATGTTACATGGCCATGTTCGGAGTTACCATGGTGACTCTACATATAGGTATTGACCTATATGTAGTGCACGCGTGTAATGGTGTCCCCACACTCACAAAGTCCGGGGAATTTGCCCTGAAAAATGTGGAGGCACCTTGGCTAGTGCCAAGGTGCCCACACACTAAGTAACTTGGCACCTAACCTTCACCAAGTGAGGGTTAGAAGTATAGGTGACTTATAAGTTACTTATGTGCAGTGAAAAATGGCTGTGAAATAACGTGGACGTTATTTCACTCAGGCTGCAGTGGCAGTCTTGTGTAAGAATTGTCTGAGCTCCCTATGGGTGGCAAAAGACATCCCATAGGGATCTCCTGGAACCCCAATACCCTGGGTATCTAGGTACCATATACTAGGGAATTATAAGAGTGTTCCAGTGTGCCAATGAGAATTGGTAAAATTAGTCACTAGCCTGCAGGGACAATTTTAAAAGCGGAGAGAGCATAAACACTGAGGTTCTGGTTAGCAGAGCCTCAGTGATACATTTAGGCACCACAGAGAGAACACATAGAGGGCATACATTATGAGCACTGGGGTCCTGGCTAGCAGGATCCCAGTGACACATAGGCAAAAACAAACATACATGCAGTAAAAATGGGGGTAACATGCCAGGCAAGATGGTACTTTCCTGCAACCATCCCCAAATTATTGCATCTTATTCTAATACTAGATCTGGGAACACATGAAAAATAGCTAGTCTATCCCATGCGCTTATTTGGCTTAACCGCCAATATATTTTTTCCCTTGCCTCTGGATCTAGAAGTACCATCTATGAGTGCTCCAACCCCTTTTGTAGGTGCCTTATCTTTAGTTGTTGGGCAGCCTTGGAATAAAGTGGCTCTGGAAAGACCACTTGAATTTTAATTACTAATCATTAAAAAATACCAGCTTTATGAGCACTCTGGTTCGAGATTCCTTCTCTTTCCCCTATAGGGCAAGAGAGTCTCTGACTGGTTCCTTGGATTTCAAGCATGCCTATGTCCTGTACGCGTAACTCAGATGAAGGGGTGAGAAATAACCCTCTATTTTACTTTTCTCCTCAAAAGTCAGTTTCCTTTAGTGGCTAGGGAAATTTACAGCGATGAGACCCCTAAATTATTGGGGCTCTCACAACAGCAAGAGATAATGCTCTTCTCCAGGGTTACCGTTTTGAGGTTGCCATGGGCTAGAACATAGGTCTGTGGGTACACCAATGTAGCCACCGCACTTCATCTCATCCCTAAAGACGAGATGAGCGGATAATCTTGTTTAAATAGCAGATAATAAAAGATGTCTGTTTTTGGTCAGGAAAATTGGTAACAAAACGAATCTGAACAGCTCCTTCTAGGGGGGCAAGTGCAAGTTTTGTGTTACAAGGGTCGGGATACATGGATATATTTCCAGGAGGCTTAGTTTTTTTGGGCACTGTTGGTGATCGGTGCACTGAACATTTCAAGGCTTGTTGCACATGTTCCAGTGATCTATTCAGAATTTAGGGGAGGTTGATTGTTTTCTTCTTTTAGGATAGACATGGTAAATGTGAAATGCTGCTCTCGGCCCAGGGGACTCTTCTGAATCTCTGCTGCTAAGTGACTACCCTTACACAAATAGCATGGTAACTAGGGACTCATAAATCACAGAATGGAAAGTGCTTTTGTTAAAAGTCGAGGACTTGCAGAGGATGCCACACGCAAGATGTGCCTCTTACAGAGGAGCAGTGTAATGTTGCTCGCTCAATAATGCTTTACGTGATTGTTTTTATTTTTGGAACCCATAAGCTCAAAAGAGCCGAGAAAGAGTACATGCCTCCTAGAATAACAGTGGCCTTAAGACTAAGTAGTACATTATCAAACAATGAGTTACTTAGTACCACTATCCTAAAACACTGTCCATCCATAAAAACCACTAATCATAGAGAGGTGAGTGTCCTGGATAGCAGACACCAGTGCGTGCTGGGAGGGCAGTGAGACTCCCAAAGACATGCAAGGCTTGTCTTGAAAATAAGTCTTGTGATTTATTTTTTTAATGCTGTTGTTAATATCTAAATACCCATACAAGAGTGTGGCTCTACATGTGTGCAATACTTCTGAAACCATTTTTAGGAGAAAAAAACTTGGGGCTCTATTACATGAAGTGCCTTGGGAGAAAAACAGACATGTGCGGCAACTTCTGGTGCCGATGGGGACTATGGTAATACAGAATGGGCCACAGACATCGCTGTCCTGATGGGAGGTCCCTCATTTGCATGTGGGTTGGGAATGGCCCCATGCAAATAAGGGAATCACTTTACTTTTGCACCGGTTATATATTATCGAGGCAGGAGCAGAGGCAAACATGCTCTTAGGAGGCACACTGCGTGCGTCACAAAAAAAGTCGTGCACTGTGGGCCACCCCTGATAGCAGCCCACTCGAATGGACCCACCAGACAATCTACTGCAGGTGAGTGCTGTCAATCACAGCACCAGCCAGCAGGGGGCTCTCTAACCCCTCTTTAAAGTGTACATGGGAAGCTGCGTGCATCGAGAAACACAGAACGTTTGAAGCAGCCACTCTGTAGGTCACTGAATACACTGCCCTCATATCAACACGAGTTTCCAGCTGCCCTGGGAGTACTGCAGTCACTGTAATATGGCCGGGCACATCTATATTACATATAGGACGTCAGGACAGTGTGTCCTATATGTAATACGGGCCCTGATAGTCAGCATTAATGGTTTTGGTCTGGACTCATTATGTGTATGTCGATTTTCAGATTTTCTTTAGAGAGCCCGGATGATCCGTTGGTAGCAGTGGCGCTATATAAATCACTTATTCATTCATTCACTTCAGGGTATTGGGGTTTTGATTAGCTGGACTGCTTCCTATTTTGCACAGTTCCTGCTTAGAACAGAGCCATTGGTAATGGGTTTGCCATTCTGTGTCTCACATTGGTTCTAATACAGCTGTGTGTACAATGCTTGTAAACATAATGCTCCCTGTATATGAAGGTTTTTTTCAAATATGGGAGTGAGTGAGTTATTTTATGAAGCGGTGGTCTGCTAATATATTCATGTTTAACTTCACTCATGTCAAGTGGTTTTAATCTACACACAGAGATAAGAAAGTTCAGCCCCCACCGAGTGACTGGTTATTGTACGTGTGTGGTTAGCGTGTGGTTACCAAAGACTCGATTGACTGGTTAATGTACGTGTGTGGTTACCACAGACACGAGTGACTGATTAATGTACGTGTGTGGTTAGTGTGTGGTTACCAAAGACACGAGTGACTGGATTAGTGTACGTGAGTGGTTACCAAAGACACGCTACTGTCTGGGGCCATTAATATTCAACCATCCGCGGCCATTGATGCTTAGTTACGCCTGCTAGACTGCTTGTGCATGGCTTGCTGCGGGTATATCTTGTTGAATTCATGCTCCCTGGGGCTCTCGATCTTTTCCTTTGTTTTGCAATCAGATTCAGAGCCCTCTAAACCTTAAGGTGACAGTACTGGTAAACAACAACCCCTCTTTGTTCAGATAAGTATTGTTGCATCACCACAGCAGTCCGATGTGTTTGTTGTTGTATTTGTGGACTAACAGAAGAATCCAGGCCGATCTTGATACCTGCTGTAGATCCTGATGCTCCATCAGATTGGCCACTAAAATTATGAATTAATGACCGACCACATTATGCAACAATGTTGACTAAGCATTGCGGTAAGGAAAGCAAATTAAGCTGTGAATTGTGTTATTCGAGGCATGCTTGCAGCCTTTTATTTGTCAATATTATCTAGAGATGTTTACAAGCAATGCCTAAACACAAGGAACGCATTGCCATTAAATTCGCGCAAGTGTCTAAAAAAAAGGCTGCACAAGTTCAGCAGATTTATTTTCAATATGTTATTCACCAGCAGTGAATCTATTGTCTTTAATGGAAGCACAGGAATGCCGTTTTTTATACTGACCCTCCTTCCAGAGTCAAGTGAATTTTGTAAAATACACACAAAGTGTACTTGCAGAAAACAAGCATCCATGTTCACGCATCCTGTCACAAAATGTATGCCTCCTTTTTAGGTCGAGCGCGCAAGCGCTTCGACCTGTTTGTAATTTTTGTGGGCTCCCACCTCACGCCCATCAGTATCACTCATTCATGGGCTTGACATTCGATAATCCAATACCCTCTATTTTGAGGTGTCGATATCTGATAAGTGGCCGAGACCACAAATACGATGATAGATTAATTCCTCTCTGACATCGACAAGCTGGCAGTCATGTAAGAGTTGCTTTATGAAAGCTCATGGTTTCTCAATACTGGGAGGCAAAACGAAGCTCTGGACAGAGGAATCAGTAATTTGATAGTTGTATAATATGCAAGTAATTACAGATGTGCATTATGAGACAAACGTGACTTCCAAATCATAGGGGTATCGCGAGAGCTCTGTGGGCTTGTCGGCTCTGAGATGGTGGCACATAGTCCAAGCTGGGGCAGAAATATTCAGCTGCAGATGGTGACATTTGTAAGTGGTGGGCCACAAAAGTTAGGGATGACTTTTAAGTAGCAAGCAAGCACTGCATTTTCTTTTACTTTCAGCTTATTTTCAAAACTGTGTACCCCCATAATAAGAACTCCATCACACCCATTTGCACAGAATCACAGTTACAAGTGGAATACGTGACCACTGCCCTGTGTGCTCTGCTGAGAGGCCAAGGATTGGATGGCCATGTATTTTGAACACATTTGACCCACTTAAAAGGCACTGTGAGAAATTTGCAATGTCTTCAGCTTCAACCCCAGAGCTCTCAATTACGGCCCATTATAAACATGACTTAGATCATTCTATGCACTGTACAAGAGTAAGGCGCTACATGAACAAAATATAGAAACAACATCCTGCAAATAGCTAACACTTTTAGGGAATGCAATGCAAGTATGCAAGATTAGGATTGGGTAAAACACATGCAACATAAACAGGAACTAAATCGCTTAATGATTTGAAGTTACAACTAAATTACAAATGTGAACATTTACTTACCTTAGTGCAGTTGCAAACGGCACGCCCTCAGTTTGTCATCTCATGTTTCTTGAAGGCCAGGATGTGAGGCCCTGCCTCTGTGTGCTTCGTTCCTTGGCAGAGCAAACTAACTTAACCAGTCCAGGAGCTGGTTTCATGCTCTTTATAACAGAAATCAGCATGAGAGTAGCCTGGGATTGGTTGGATGAACCCAACGCTCCCTTTGAGGCTGGGGGCCTGTGTCTGCTTTCTATCTGGCTGACTTAACACAGCTCGGTATGGAGAGGTTTGAAGTGCGCATTGCAAGACAGCCAGCCAATGAAACATGCACACTTTACATTTTAGACCAAGTTTCCCCTGCCCCCAATCAGGAATGGTCCCACTACCCCCTTCGGACTGGACCGTATAATTTGCCGCTTTATACTAAATCTGTGATAACCATTTCATTTACTTTTTCAGTGCTCGGAGGAGGGCAGACAATGCTCCTCCGCACTAAAGGAAGAGCCACCACTGGAGATGCTCTTGTGGGAGCTTGTGTATCTCTCAGTGGTGGAGTAGCATGGCAGGCAGTAGAGCAAGAAACAGGTGCAATGTGAGAGCGATGTAGTCTCGGCAGAGGGACTGCACTGTAGGGTGTAGTTCAGAATAGAGATGCACTGAGAGAGCTTTGCGAGTGTCTCTTTATGTCGATAATTGTGCATATGCAGGTTATAGCAGAGATACATTGTTAGAGCACAACAGTTGTCTCGGCACTGGGATAGTCCAACAAGGAGCAGAACAGGGTAAAGATGCACCTTAAGAGGTCAAGCGCTCAGGCTCTCTGACCTGTGTTTTCCTTCGCCTTTCTGTGTGATTTGACTTGGGGGGGAGGGCAGCCCCAGTATTAGGGAGGGTTGGGATGGGACCCAGACCCCGAATAAAGGCATGCTTCCAACTGTATACAGTTGTTAACTATTATGAAGTAAGTTTCCAAAGATTAACACGGCTCGCAGAACACACATGACTGACTCGTGATTGTCAGGTAGGAAAAGAGTGAATAATCAGTCACAAATCTGCCAAGAACTATAATGGAAGAAGAGCTTTGGAAAGCAGATGTTTTGCTGCCGTCTGTGCGTAGCCTGCGGGTTGTGACTATGAGTATGGGTAAGGCTAACTCAGCCTTTGACCCTTCTGAGGACGACATGCACATTTAAAATTAGGTAACGGTGTTATGAAAACAAGTTACTTACCTGTGTGCACAGGAGTGTGGGAAGTAATCATGAAAATTACAAACAAAGGGGCAAAACAAAGATTGGTTGGCGAGGGAAAGAATGAAAATGTCCTAGCTACTGTAACTGGAAGCTTCAACTCTATTAGGAACATGGAGACGAGGATTAGGTTGTTCTTTCTTCACTTTTTATTACCAGCAGCCATTTTGTCATTATCTAACACAACATAACAAAAAAAAGTAATTTCCCATGAAACCGAGGGAAAACAGAACAATCCAATTATTACATACAATTTTGGCACATCTGGAAATGTAGGGTATGAATCAACATTTTAATTAAACTTTGTTCTCCTGCAAATATGAAAGGTAGCTCCATCTGGACTAAATACACTATCTGTTATATCCAGGGCTCGGACATCCAAAATTCTATGACAAGATACCAAGCACAGTAAGGTAGCCAATTTCACCAGCATCTGTTTTCATGAAAAATACTTGTTAGAAGACCGGGATTTAACTAAACCAAATCGTACTGACATCCTATAAAGTAGAATGTTTGGGTTCCGAGGGAAGAGAAAGTCTGATGCCCAGAGGAAGCTTATGTACCAAGGGGTTTTTCCCCAAAGGATGCACGCCCACCTGGGAGGGGCCTGCTGAAATTGCTGAGCGAAAGGTGTTGATGGACCTATATGCTGTCCCCTCTGAGGCTAAAGAGGCAAGGAAATTCAAGATGTGGACAACTTCTGCTCCCAGGGGCTCCAGCTGTCGTTGATGACACCAACCCAACCATCAAGACCTGGCCGAGCGGTATCTCTTGGTTGTGCTATCTGCCCATGCTTTGGTGGGCAGTGAAGCAGCTTCCAGTGAAAACGCCTGGGACTTTCCAGTGTTCCTATTAATCCTCCATGCCATGAGACAAAGAGAGTCTTACAGAACAAGTTGATGAGGATTCCCCAAGAGATCCTGGGGAAGAACTGGAAACAGGGGTGGACAGATTGGAGAATCCTAAGAAAGTTCCACCAGTACTGGAAACCAGACTTGAGCTATCTAGATTGGAATGACTACCACCAAGTCTGCTTGCTGTCTCTGAACATAGATAGATAATCTCATGATCATGGTGAATGGTGGAAAGGCACTCTTCTCTTTGCTCCAATCCTGGAGAAACACATATGTTGCTACTGCATTGGGGTCTGGTCTCCAAAAGCGGTACCTGTCTAGCCGGGAGCAAAAAGATCCATTGTGAAAGGTCCCCACCTTGCTGTAGCTCCTGGAATAACCATGGATGCAATTTCCGGAGACTTGCATCCTGCCAATGCCATGAATGCCAATCCACCACCTGATTGGATTTCCTCAGAAGATGTTCCGTTGTCACCGAAATCTGGTTGGCCATGTAGAATGCTCAAAAGCTCCGGGCTAAGTCAGAGAGGGTTTTCGATCTTATTTCTCAGAAATGATTGATGTAGAGGACTGCGGCTACATTGTCCATCTTGAGGAGGACACAACACTGGACTCTTTCTTTGGTCCAGCATTTAACCGCATATGACCTGAAGAGATTGCTCTGCGGATGACCATTTTCTTCCTGTGAGAACTCTCCACATCATGCTCCCCAACCTGAGCTGTTGGCATCGGATTCTAGCACCAGATTGGGCTGGGAGCTGCAGATGGCCTGACCGTTCCACGCCTCCATGTGGGCGATCCACCACTGCAGTTCCTCCTTGTTTCATCTGATAGAGGGATCGACTGAGAGTAGGTAGGGCCTTGTTGAAGATGGAAGATCTTGAGGCACTGAAAAGCATGATAAAGTAGAGGTTCCGGAAAGATGGCCTGTATGGATGATGACAAGAGACTCACGATGTGGGTGAGTTGTTGGGGGATTGTGGGTTTGACCAGTGTCCTCCTGAGTTTGTGCTTTATCTTGGCGAGCTTCAGAAATGAAAAGCTCAGAATGGCCTTGACCAAATCTACTACAGAATCCAGAAATTGCAGAGACTGGGTTGGGGGTAGTGACTGACTTCTGTTTGTTGATGACAAAGCCGACTGACTCCAGAAGGTCGACAGTCCATTGCAGATGGTCTGACAGAATCTTTGGGCATTGGTCCAGGAGGAGGATATCGTCCAGGTATACAATGAGTCTGATACCCCAGGCTTGCAGGTGTTCCAATGGCTTCAAACCGTGGTGAAGCACCATGGCATGGACGAAAAACCGAAAGGAAGAGTGGTAAATTTGAAGATCTGTGAACGCCATTGAAACTGCAAGAAGCACCATCGAGGAGAGAAGATAGGGATCATGATGTCGGAGTCCTTCAAGTGCAGGCACGCCATCCAATCATTTGCCAGCAGCAAGTCTCTGTGAAGATGGATGCCTTCCATCTAGTAGTGGCAGAAAGCCAGCCATTCGTTGAATTCCCTAAGATTTATGACGAGGTGGTGAATCCCATCCCTCTTCTCCACCAGGAGGTTGCTGAGAAAACTATAGGGATGTAAATGTGTTTTAACAATCACTCCTTTCTTCAAAAGTTATGCAATCTTCGAGGTCACAAGGGCGTCTTGAACTCAAGAGAAGGACAGGGGCCTTGGTCTCTGTGGTTGGTATGGCGAACCGTAAAATTCTATATGGAAGCCTGTTACCATTTGAAGGAACCAGATATCTGATGTGAGAACCTCCCAATTGAGGAAAAACTCTGACAGTTTGCCCCAACGTTGGATCCCAGAGAGGGACTAAACACTCACCTTGAGGGGTGGTGTAGGCACCGAAGCCTCAGGGGTTTCCTCTTGAACCTTACTGGCTTCTAGTAGAAGGTGCAAACCGGGAGGGATCCTGCCACTGGTCCCGTCGTACCCCTGAGCCACTGAAGGAGGTCTACTGAAGAGCACGGCCACAACCAGCCTCGGCAAAAACCTGTAGGGTAAAAATTGTTTTGATGAAGGTCTAATCGTTGTCTAGTGAATTAAATTTATCTATGAATTTCCCAGTTTGCGTATAAAGGGATCCCTGAAAAGACCACCTTGTGAAATGGGGCCTGCCTCGGGTGTCGCTAGTTTTCCCATTTTTAGGTTGATTTTTAAATAAGGAGGTGTCAGACCTGGCCGCTCTTATATGGTCATCCCCAAACTTTTTGCCTTCCTCCTATTATTTCTCACCTTTTTTGTTGACGTTAGGACTCTGAGCACTTAACCACTGCTTATCAGTGCTAAAATGCATGTGCTCTCCCTTCTAAACTTGGTATGATTGCCTTACACCTAATTGCACATTTAATTTACCTGTAAATCCCTTGTACAATGGTATCCTCATACCCAGGGCCTGTAAATTAAATGCTACTAGTGGGCCTGCAGCGCAGCTTGCACCACCCACAGAAGTAGCCTTTCAAACCTATCTCAGATCTGCTACCGCAGAGCCTGTGTGCGCAGTTTACTGCCACACGGACTTGGCATCTAAATTTACTAGCAAGGCCTGGGACTCTCTTTTGCTACATACAAGTCTCCCCTAGGGTTGGCCCAAGCCAGCCCTATGGGCAGGGTGATGTGTATGTAAAAGGTAGGACGTATATGTTTATGTACTACATGTCCTAGTAGTGACAAAGCCTATGTACTTTCTCATTTATTGTGAGCGCTGCTCCTCTCATACGATTGCACTGGCAATGTACTAAGATATGTCTGAGTGGTACTGTCTGATCTATGAGGGGTGGCATAGGCATGTTTAGTATGCCTGTAATGGTAGTGAGAAATGATGCTTACTGTTGTAGGTGGATTTTTTTATCACCATTTTATAAACGCCACTTTTAGAAAGTGAGCATTTCTCTGTGCTTAGGACGCAGGTGTTTTGCAGCTTGCCTCCAATCCACATCTGCGGCAGAGTGACAGCTGGGCTTTGTGCATACTTTTCAGACAGGCTGTAAAGAGGAAGGGTGGAGGTGTCACAAGAGTGCATCTGCATATTGAATGGTCTTCCGGGGCTGGGGAAGGTAGAGGTAGGGCACACCTGCTTTGTAAAGGATGTACCCTGGCCCACCACAAAGGGCTTGTTTACCCCCCACTGACGTCTGGAGCTGGTGCTGGAGGAGAGAGGGGACATTCCTGGAACCGGTTAGTGCTGGTTGGAACCCCAGCTCCCCCTTTGTGGAAGTGGTGCAAAATGAGTATAAGTCCCCCACATTTAGAGAGACTGTGTGGACACCGACACCAGATGCTGCTGCAAGGATGTGCCAGGAACCATCATTGAAGCTGCCCTGCTGATGAGCTGACCTGCAGTCTGCTAGGTCACACGAAGGACTGTCACTTTATACCCAGAACTCATATAAGCTGGCCTGCTGCTTGTCCTACAGACCTGGGTGCCCCCAGTTGTTCTTCAGGGGGTGGGTGGTGTGCCTCCTTTCCCTTTGTTGTCTTCTTTATGTGGTGCTTGGAAAGTGCTTTTTTAGGTTGCGCTGTCAGGTGGTCTTTTGTATGTACCATGTGGCGTTTAACTCCTCCCATTGGTTTGGATTTGTTTATTTGTTTGACTTTTAAAAATCCTTGCTTGCCTGTGGGTAATTTGCCTTCTCGGTCCCTCCTTTTTGCAAGTGGTTCACACCCCTGGAGTATCACCCCAGGACTTGCTGGCTTCCGCTTTTCCCTATTTAACCTTCTGTTCAGGAACTTGTTTGTTTTTATTCCAACTCGCGTTTCCCTGACTCAGCGCTGCACCCGTGAGGTTGTGTTACATGCCCCCTTTTAATGGGCACCCGTTAGATCAGCAGTTTGGCAACTTGTACACAACTTTAGAGAGCGCGTCTGCGCCACCAGGCATGCTCTCTGCAAACCCTGTGCTTTTTGAGCTTCCCTCGATCATTTCACTATGAGGTGCACTAACCCTAGACCGGCGCATGTGACAAATTACGTGGTGCCTCTGAGCGCGGTGCTGATGGGGACCAGTGGGCTGGCAACCTGTACCCGTAGGAGAAAGTGTTGGTTTCTCTTGTGCTTTGTAGGGCACCCACGAGCGCTGCTGGCATTGGTACACAGCAGTTCGTTAGCGACGACTCACTGAAGGCACTCTACTTGACGCGCCATGACACTGGCTAGTGCTGCGGGCACTGAACAACTTTGGCATTGTTCAGCGCCATATCCTGTGGAAAAGAAGTGGCATTAAAACATTCTTTAATTTTCTTTTTTAAGAAATACTTCTGCTGCATTAAGGTCCCCTCTTTTCCAAAAGTGGAGGCGGCTGTTGGTTTGAGTTGAGAATTACCGTAACTCCCTTAAAGGGAGCAACTTCCTCTTCAAACATCTTGTTTTCCAGCCTGTATACTGGAACTGGCAAATCACTGTACACTCTCTAAAGGGAACTCAATTTTTCACCAAGGTCGTAGCTGTGACATCAACTTCCCCTTACACTCGCCCCTCCCACAAGCCCTCACGCTTCCTCTCCTCTAGACCACATTGAACTGGCCTGTTCACACTGCTGTCTGCCTCTTATTGACTTACTGTTTCTCTCTGACTGATGCTGAGGCTTTCCTGGAGACCCCACCAAGGAAGCGCCGCAAAAGGGCAGGCCTCAGACCCACACACATGGCTTTCTGTAGCCTAGTGGGCAGCTCTGCTGACCCGTCGGTAATATAAGCGAGCCGCTGTGGGAGTGCTGGTTCTATCAGCTAATCCCCAAAGGACTCAGCCAGTGTTGATATTTCTGTGTACAGAGGACTGTACAACGCCCTTGCTATATTTTGTTCAGTTCACCTCTTCCTTGCCGGTCTGTGACTGATGTCTTTGAAACAGGCAGCTTCTCTCCAATTGCACCTGCAGGGTGAAAGAAGTTGCCTAGTAGACACCTGGAATGCAGTTGGCACCTCGGGAAATACTTACTGTTCCTTGTTTTGTTTCAAGTCTGGGACACTTGCTAATCAAAATACGTGATAAAATCAGACTAATACATTAGGTTGATTAGAAGTCATTTAGTATGAATCCTTTTAGTTTTACGTGCATTTTCGGTCACATATATGCAAATCAGTTTATCCACTTTAACCCCTTCCCCGCCAAGGACGTAATGGTTACGTCCGTGGCTGCAGCGCTCAGGCACCACCGGCGTAATTATTACATCCTGGGACTGGCCTTCCCCCCCGAGGGCCGAAGGTCAGGGTCGGAAGGGGAATCCCTTCCTCTTACACCTCCGCCCACCCATTGACATCAGCATGCGATCGCGTGCTGACATCATCAGATGGTGCCAGATGCGCTGGAAGCCATTTGCTTCCAGCGTGTCCAGAAGAAGGAGGTAAGTTTTTCCTCCAGGCTGGGGGGAATTACTGAAAAAAGAGGCATCGGGAGAAAGGAAAGGGTTTTCCTTTCTCTGGATGTCTCTTTAGCGATTGGGCAGCAGGAATGCCCACTAGACACCAGGGATTTGTGTATGTGTGTGTATGTTTTTATAGTGTGGGGGAGCGACCCCTTGGGCAAGAGTCTCTTCCCTTGGGGGGCAATGTATTTATCCCCATTTCGTCACCCCCCGGGGGCAGATCGGCCTTTTATTTTTAGTCCGACCGGGGCAGGGGCCAGTAGAAACCAGGGATTGTTTTTGTGTGTTTTTCTTTGTGTTGGAATGGTGGCTTCTTGGGCAAGGGTCACCCCGAGGGGCAAAAAGCACTAATGGGCAGTTCTGCCCCCCCTTGGGGGCAGATCGGACTATTTTGGAAGGCCCATCTGCCCTCAAGGGGGCAGAATCCACTTAGCGCCAGGGATCATGTGTGTGTGCGCTTTGTGTTGGGGGGTGGCCCCTTGGGCAAGGGTCACCCCCCAAAGGGGGCAATATATTCTATGCCATTTATGCCCCCCTTGGGGGCAGACTGGCCTATTTTTATTTAGGCCCATCTGCCCCCGGGGGGCAGAAGCCATAAATACGCCAGGGATTTTTTAAATTCTCTCCTTTGTTTTTTTATGTTGGGGGGGCATGCCCTTGGGCAAGGGTCACCCCCCAAAGGGCACAAAGCACTGTTGGGTAGTTTAAGACCCGTCTATCCCCAAGGGAAGCAGAATCCACTTACTACCAGGGATCGTGTGTGTGTGCTTTGTGTGGGGGGGTGGCCCCTTGGGCAAGGGTCACCCCCCAAAGGGGGCAATATATTCTATGCCTTTTCTGCCCCCCTTGGGGGCAGAGTGGCCTCTTTTTTTTAGGCCCACCTGCCCCCGGGGAGGGGCTGGGGGGGCAGAAGCCATAAAGACACCAGGGATTTTTTCTTTCCTTTGTTTTTTTGTGTTGGGGGGTGCCCCCTTTGGCAAGGGTCGCCCCCCCAAAAGGGGACAAAGCACTGTTGGGTAGTTCTGTAACCAATCGGCCTATTTTTTTTAGGCCCATCTGCCCCCAAGGGGGGCATAATCCAGTTAGCACCAGGGATCATGTGTGTGTGTGCTTTGTGTGGGGGGTGGCCCCTTGGTCAACGGTCGCCCCCCAAAGGGGGCAATATATTCTATGCCATTTCTTACCCCCTTAGGGGCAGATTGGCCTATTTTGTTTAGGCGCATCTGGGGGCAGATAACACTAGACACCAGGGGAAATTTATAAATGTTTGGTGGCAGGGTGTTTGTCAACTGGCGAAGTATTTGCATTTGTGATTATAACAGTTTATTTCTCCCTTTTGTTCTAGTTCAAAGCTTTTGCTTCCTTTGCTGTAGCTTGTTGCAGTTTTGGCAGTGGTTGCCCTGTGGTTTGCGTAGTTGCATGTTTTAGGTAAGTAAATAAATTTACTCCAAAGGAGTTTTGTTGCCATGTATGAATGACATGTTTCTAGGTGGTGTACTAAATACAGGATTGTGTGTGAAATAGTCCTGAGATTTATGCACAATGGTATTTGTGTTGTCTTATGTCTAATTTGCTTTTCTTTTTAGTGGGATATCATTGGTGATTGCTGTGGCTGTGCAGAGTAGTTGCTGGTGAGTCTCGCTTTTTTTAGGCATGTGAGCGGTTCAGTTTTTGAGTTTATAACTCTTAATGATAAAGCCACACTTTGTTTATTACTTATCTTACACAGTGCTGGTTGTTGGTGGTGCATTTGTCCAGTTACTTTTTGTAGGAAGGATCATGGCTAGCTGTATGATGACCGCTCAGCAGGTTGTTGGTGTGCTTTTTGAGTCATCTTCTGACCATGATTATGAGACTGACTCTGCATCTGAAGCAGAGGAGGAAGTGCAAGATTCTGGAAGTGAATTTTCTCTCAGAGAGGAATCAGTTGATGATGAAGCCACTCTCAATGCTGATGAAGTGCCTGTTTTAGAGGAGAACACTGATGTGTCAAGGGTGCAGCAGCCAGCGGCTGAAAGGCTTCCCATTGGAAGACCTGACAGCTGGGTTGCACCAAACATGGAGCAGCCACAGTTGACTGCCTTCACTGGTTTCCTAGGGTGTAGAGTAAATATGGAAAATGTTTTGCCTGTCAACTTCTTTGAGTTGTTTATAGACTATGTATTTTTGGAAAGAGATTGTTAAGCAGACTAATTTGTATGCAGAGCAGCATTTGAGAGACAACGCAGCCAGACTTAGGCCACACTCTAGAGCTAGCCGGTGGATTCCCACAAATCTGGAAGAGTTGAAAATGTTCTTGGGTTTAACTTTTTTGATGGGGCTGATAAGGAAGCCATCACTGTCTTCATATTGGTCTACTAGTCCCTTGATGGCAACTGCTATATTTCCTACAATCCTGAGTTGTAACCGGTATGAGCTTCTTCTTCGGATGTTGCATTTTCTTGATAATGCTTTAGCCTTGCCTCAAGATCACCCTGATTCTTTTTAAGATTAGACCTGTCCTTGATCATTTTGTAGATTGTTTTTCAGAGATCTATGTTCCAGGCAAAGAAATATCTGTAGATGAATCTTTGGTCCTGTCCAAGGGTTGTTTGATCTTTAGTCAGAACATTCCTATCAAGAGAGCACGGTATGGAATTAAGTTGTATAAGCTGTCTGAAAGTAGTACAGGATATGTTTATAATTTCCGGGTCTACACTGGTAGGGATTCCAGTATTGACCCCCCTGGTTGTCCGCCCACTTTTGGAGCTAGTGAGAAAATTGTGTGGGAACTTGGTAGACGACTGTTTAACAAAGGTCACCATTTATATATATAGATAACTTCTACACTGGAGTTCAGTTATTCAAGGAATTGTTCCGAGTGGACACTGTTGCTTCTGGCACAATCCGCTCTAATCGGAAAGGCTATCCAAGAAAGCTTGTCTGTAAAAAACTTGAGAAGGGACAGTGCAGTGCCTTGCGGAATGATGAGTTGCTAGCTCTGAAATTTGTAGAGGGATGTGTACATGCTAACTACCATCCAAGATGAGAGTACTTCACCTGTGGCTGTTTGGGGTCAAGTTGCTGAAGTGCACAAACCTATGTGTATTTTATACTACAATAAGCACATGGGTGGTGTTGATAGAGTAGATCAGAGGTTGGAACCTTACACTGCTGCTCGTAAGGCTTGTGTTTGGTATAAGAAATTAGCTGTTCACCTGTTCCACTTGGCAATTTTTAATTCTTTTGTTGTGTTTAAGAATAGTTCTCCAGAGTCAAGGATGACATTTGTGAAATTTCAGGAGTCTATTATAGCGAGCCTTGTTGTGCTGGAACAGGGAAGAGTTCCTTGAAAAGCAGTGGTGGAGGATGTGGCTAGATTGGAAGATCGTCACTTTGCTGAGCACATTCCTCCCATGGCCAAAAAAGACTTTCCTGATAAGAGATGTAGAGTCTGTGCTCGAAGAAGTATCAGGAAGGAGACTAGTATGTAATGCCCTGATTGTCATTCAAAGCCTGGGCTGTGTGTGGGTGGCTGTTTCAGGAGCTACCATACACAGACTGATTATTGGGAAATACCGTGAGCGTAAACTGCTGTTTTATATTTTCATATGTTCAGTTTCACAGTTGGCATTACTCTCTTTTCATTCAGTTAGAGCTTTTGTGTTTGTAGTTTGGTACTTATTTATAATTAGTGGTTTCTTTATTGTTTAAAAATAAAAAAAAGTGATGGCGGTGTGTGTGGAGTGGCACTTGGCTGGCGGTGTGTGTGGAGTGGCTCTTGGCTGGCAGTGTGTGTGGAGTGGCTCTTGGCTGGCAGTGTGTGTGGAGTGGAGCTTGGCTGGTGGTGTGTGTGGAGTGGCGCATGGCTGGGGGTGTGTGTGGGGTGGCGCTTGGCTGGCGGAGTGTGTGGGGTGGTGCTTGGCTGGCTGTATGTGTGGTGTGGTGCTTGGCTGGCAGTGTGTGTGGGGTGACGCTTGGCTGGCAGTATGCGTGAGTGGCACTTGGCTGGCAGTGCCAGCCAAACGCCAGTCCACACACTCCCATCAGCTGGTGTGATTGCTGTACCAGGCATGTGGGCGTATGAAAGTGATGGGCCCTAGAATGGCACTGTCTGTTGATGCGAGTGTTGTAATGTGCTGGGCCCGTGGCTGGCGGCATGAATGGTCTTGTGCATGTCATGTATGAAAGGTGTGTGAATGGACTGTAAAGCGGTTGGTGCCTTGACGTGGCTTTACAGCTCATAAGCTGTGAGTCATTGGTTCAGTTTTTTGGCCTTTCAGTTATTAACAGTGCATTTCACTTTTGTGAAATCTCATGCTAATAAAATTTGATCTACTGAACCATCACTCCCCCTCATGCCAAATCCAACCAGTATGTGTGGCAAAAATGACAAAACCTGCTCCGCTGTAATCAGGCGTTGCAGCACACCCGTGACACACTAGGTGTCCCGGGTGGGACCCCGATGATAAAGCATGCCACCAACTTGGTTGGTGGGTGAGGGGTCTTTTTAACATAACCTCTGTGCATTTCTTTTCACAATTTTAGTGTTTGGAACATCACAGAAGTATGTGGACACATCAAAATGTTCAATGACAAAACTACTTATGTTTGGGGGGGGAGGGGGCACCTATGTTTTTGGTCCCGGGTGCGGCCTTCATCTAGGGAAACCTACCAAACCCAAACATTTTCTTAAACTAGGCACCCCAAGGAGTCCAAGAAGGTGTGGCTTGCCTGGCTCCCCCAACATTTTCTTACCCATTGTCCTCTGCAAACCTCAAAATTTGCTTAAAAAAGCATATTTCCCTCACTTTTCTTTGTAGGATCACCGCTCCGGCACAAATTTCCTACCACCCAGCATTCCCGTCAGTCTCCCAAGTAAAATGATACCTCACTTGTGTGGGTCCCCAAAGCAGAGTCAGCCTAAAGATGTGTAAAATAAAAATATGTGCTTATCAACTCACTGTGCTATCCCCTCAATCTCTACAGGAGTTTGGCCTTTTTCTGTTGCAGGCACCTGGGACACCCAAACAAATGAGGTTCCGATTTTTATCGGAAGTCTTGGGGGAATGCTGGGTGGAAGCAAATTTGTGGCTCCTCTCAGATTCCAGAACTTTCTGTCACTGAAATTTGAGGAAAATGTGTTGTTTTTTTGCCAAATTTTGAGGTTTGCACAGGATTTTGGGTAACAGAACCTGGTGAGAGCACCACAAGTCACCCCACCTTGGATTCCCCTATGTGTCTACTTTTCAAAAATGCACTTGGTTTGGTAGGTTTCCCTAGGTGCCGGCTGAGCTACAGGCCAAAATCCACAGCTAGGCACTTCGCAAACAACAGCTCTGTTTTCTTTGGGAAAATGTGATGTGTCCACGTTGTGTTTTGGGGCATTTCCTGTTGCGGGCACTAGGCCTACCCACACAAGTGATGTATCCATATTATCATGAGACTTGGGGGAACGCTGGGAGGAAGGAAATTTGAGGCTCCTCTCCGATTCCAGAACTTTCTGTCACCGAAATGTGAGGAAAAAGTGTTTTTTTTGTCAAATTTTGAGGTTTGCACAGGATTCTGGGCAACAGAACCTGGTGAGAGCCCCACAAGACACCCCGTCTTGGATTCACCTAGGTGTCTACGTTTAAAAAATGCACAGGTTTTGTAGGTTTCCCTAGGTGCCGGCTGAGCTAGAGGCCAAAATCCACAGGCAGGCACTTTGCAAAAAACAGCTCTGTTTTCTTTGGGAAAATGCTATGTGTCCACGCTGTGTTTTGGAGGCATTTCCTGTCGTTGGCACTAGGCCTACCCACACAAGTGAAGTACCATTTTTATCGGGAGACTTGGGGGAACGCTGGGTGGAAGGACATTTGTGGCTCCTCTAGGATTCCAGAACTTTCTGACACCGAAATGTGACGGAGAAGTGTTTTTTTGCCAAACTTTGAGGTTTGCACAGGATTCTGGGTAACAGAACCTGGTGAGAGCCCCACAAGTCACCCCATCCTGGATTCGCCTAGGTGTCTACGTTTCAAAAATGGAGAGCTTTGGTAGGTTTCACTAGGTGCCGACGGAGCTAAAGGCCAAAGTCCACAGCTAGGCACTTTGCAAAAAACAGCTCTGTTTTCTTTGGGAAAATGTGATGTGTCCACGTTATGTTTTGGGGCATTTCCTGTTGCGGGCACTAGGCCTACCCAAACAAATAAGGTTCCGTTTTTATCGGGAGTCTTGGGGTAACGCTGGGTGGAAGGAAATTTGTGGCTCCTCTCAGATTCCAGAACTTTCTGTCACCGAAATTTGAGGAAAATGTGTTTTTTTTTTGGCCAAATTTTGAGGTTTGCACAGAATTCTGGGTAACAGAACTCGGTGTGAGCCCCACAAGTCACCCCATGTTGGATTCCCCTATGTGTCTACTTTTCAAAAATGCACAGGTTTGGTAGGTTTCCCTAGGTGCCGACTGAGCTAGAGGCCCAAATCCACATCTAGGCACTTTGTAAAAAACAGCTCTGTTTTCTTTGGGAAAAAAATGTGATGTGTCATTGTTGCGCTTCCTGTCGCGAGCATTAGGCCTACCCACGCAAGTGAGGTATAGTTTTTATCGGGATACTTGGGGGAACACATAAAAGCAACACAAGTGTTACTGCCCCTTGTCTTTCCCTACATTTATTCCTTCCAAATGTGAGACTGTGTAAAAAAAGACGTCTATTTGAGAAATGCCCCGTAATTCACATGCTAGTATGGGCACCCTGGAATTCAGAGATGTGCAAATAACCACTGCTTTTCAACGCCTTATCTTGTGCCCATTTTGAAAATACAAAGATTTTCCTGATACCTATTTTTCATTCTTTATATTTCAGCAAATGAAAGGCTGAACACCCGGTAGACAATGAAAACCCATTGCAAAGTGCAGCTCATTTATTGGCTCTGGGTACCTACGGTTCTTGATGAACCTACAAGCCCTATATATCCCCACAACCAGAAGAGTCCAGCAGACGTAACAGTATATTGCTTTAGAAAAATCTGACATCGCAGGAAAAAGTTACAGAGTAAAATGTGGAGAAAAATGGATGTTTTTTACCTCAATTTCAATATTCTTTTATTTCAGCTGTTATTTTCTGTAGGAAAACCTTGTAGGATCTACACAAATTACCCCTTGCTGAATTTATAATTTTGTCTACTTTTAAAAAATGTTTAGCTTTCTGGGATCCAGCATTGATTTCACATTTATTGCTGTCACTAACTGGAAGGAGGCTGAAAGCACAAAAAATAGTAAAAATGGGGTATGTCCCAGTAAAATGCCAAAATTGTGTTGAAAAATTGGGTTTTCTGATTCAAGTCTGCCTGTTCCTGAAAGCTGGGAAGATGGTGATTTTAGCATAGCAAACCCTTTGTTGATGCCATTTTCAGGGAAAAAAACACAAGCCGCCTTCTGCAGCCCTTTTTTCCCATTTTTAAAAAAATTACATTTTCACAGTAATTTGGCTAATTTCTTGGTCTCCTTCAGGGGAACCCACAAAGTCTGGGTACCTCTAGAATCCCTAGGATGTTGGGAAAAAAGGACACAAATTTGGCGTGGGTAGGTTATGTGGACAAACAGTTATGAGGGCCTAAGCGCGAACCGCCCCAAATAGCCAAAAAAAGGCTTGGCATCTGAGGGGGAAAAGGCCTGGCAGCGAAGAGGTTAATATAGTGCAGCAAGATGTCATCCATTCCTTAGTGATTAATTTGTAAATAAAAACGTGCTGGTGCCCAAAGCCCTCCTCTTAAACACGCGGGTCTGCAATTAAATGTGTGAACACCGAATACTGAGGCAGCATAATCCTGAAGGCATCTTGGGCCTCTTCAATCCATTTACAGCCACTCCCTATCCCTTCAGCTCTCTCCTGCAGCTTTCTGCTTTCTCGCATTGTGACGCTTTTTTGTTTTTCTTCTTTCCCATGTGTCTTTTGCTTGCAGTTAATGCTCGATGCAGAAAAATAAATGCTGCCCTTAAAAATAAGGGCTGGTGCCCCGTACCGGAAACCAAAAGCACAAATTAAGCACTTTTATTCCCACTAATCTTTTAAGGGGGAGAACTTTAAAAACGTATCAGAAAATAAAGTTGTCTCTGAGACAGATTGAAAAAGGGCACTGGAGCAGTACATCAAAAGGCATCCTTTCGCAAATCTTACCACAACAGAACAGGCATTCTACTACGAAAGATATTGTTACTCTGCCAGGTACTGCACAAAACATATTTGAATCACACACCTTCGGCCTCATAAGGGCAGCAACTTGACATAGTTGTCCATTATCCTAAATGTGTTCAAATGTCCAGTTCTGTCTTCCAAGGGACCTTGGAGTTTACTTTTTTTTAACTGTTCTGTTAGCCAACCATTGCACCCCTACCCCTTTATTCCACAACACCCGCCTCCACACCCCTTTCTGTAATCCACCTTATTGCCAAAGTCAATAATGGCTCACTTACAGGCGAGACCTATTGGCATGGCCAATGCTTGTTTATCTTGTCTGCACCTAATTATACAGAAGATGAAGAACAATCCAAGAAGCGTTAATAAACAAACTTGCAGCAGGTACTCAACAGTTACAATAAGATAGCGCCCAGAGTTGCACTTTTAAACGCGTATCAAAAAGCACTTGTCATTGATGATGTTCTTGAAGCCCTGCCAATTTAAAAAAAAGAAATGTGGAGAGATGTGGGGTAGTACTAATTTACTGACCTTGAACCCTTGAGATCCGTGTGCAAACAAAAATAACGGACCACCATGCACAATATGACAAGTGAGTCTTAAATTTTTAGGTCGAGCGTAGCAGCGCGTAAGCACTGCTTTTCCAACGTGTTGGTATGTATTTGGGCTTTTAACCATGCCCACTGCCAGCCCATCACTTTCACTCATCCATAGGCTTGCCATTCACATTTTTTTTATTTTCGTTGGTAAATGCTTTACATTTGTCTCTCCTTTAGCGGTTTAGTTACCTCCTTGGACATCGACCCTGTTACATTAGCGTGACCAGATCTTGAGGAGCTAAAACCGGGTCAGGTCAGACATAAAAGAAGGACTAAAGCCATTACTCTCACTTTTATATCTGGCCTGTCCCGTTTTTTGCATAGCTTTGTGAATGTGTGTCTAAAAATGTGTGTGTTTATTTACATACATATATATATATATATATATATACACACACACACACACACACTTAAAAGACTACATATATAAAATTATCTATGGCTTGACCTCCCACCCTGCACCGCTCAACCCACTCCACCCACCTCTCTCTGCTCCCCACTCATCTCGTGACTTGACCTTTGTCCCAAAAACCGGGACATTTATTTAAAATTAAGAGACGCATCGGGACACTGGGACAGTTCTCTAAAAACCGGGACTGTCCGGGGAAATCCGGGACGTTTGCTCACCCTATGTTATATGGCTAACTGCACTTTTGCCGATACGTCTGACTGCAAGTAAACTTCTTTTTCCTTTTGTGTGCTCCTTCATGCCGATACGGTGGCACTTTGAGATGGCTCGCTTATTTGAAACTGTGTTACTTTTCATTTTCAATTTATGTGGCAAGAAACGTCCGATTAGGAGTTTACAAGGCTAATAGCTCTAACTCGAGCAAATGCGAGACCCATTGCACTGCAAATGCTTGTTTTTGGAAGCACTCAATGAGGTGCTGGAGGGCTACCTGGTGTTGAGCCTGGAGTGAAGAACTGATGTCAGTGCAAAGGAAGTACTCAAAGCCCTGATCGTGTGGAACTGGCCCGGAGTGCTCCTTACTCCTCACCTCGTGGCTTTCCTTTGCTGTGCTGGTTTGTGGGCCAGAGCGTAAAGGGAGCGCACCCGACCTTGGTGATGTTCACATGCCCCCACCCCTCCCCCCTTGTGTTTCTTTCCCTTTGATGAGAAACAGGGGCTTGATGTGCAGAAAGTGAGAAGTGCCATCCAGTGGCACCTCCCAGGCTGCCAGAAAGCAGCAGAACCGCCCCATCGAGGATCCCTCTAGCAAAGCCCCACCTCTGCAGCAGACAGAGGCAAACTCACATCTCTTGGCCTGTGCCAGCTTAGAGGGGCTGAGTGCGACAGGCCCAACAGCTTCTTCACGGAGTACAGGCCCGAGATCTCACTCCTGACAGGAGCGCTGTCCAATCAGAGGTGAGCTCTTGCCCCAGTAGCCACGGCCGTGCAAGGTCACCATCCCGCCCATTAGGAGCATCAGGGCTATTGTGTCCTAGGTAGGGGATGGCTGCCTGTCGACTTCCTTCCTCACGAGAGACCCAAGGAGGAATCCTTTCTGTAGCGGACGCCATGTACGGCTCCCCCTCACCTTTCCCTGATCTGAAGGAGGGGGTGGCATTGATGCGTGGATAGCAAGTTGGTGTGGTGACTCTTGACGGAGGTCCCCGATCCTGCTAGGTCGCCTAGGTACTTTATCACATTACCCGTAACCGGCGTGGCAGAGTGCAGCGGTCTGTATAGTAGAGGAGGACCATCTGTGATTTATGTGTTTCCCTGATTCATAGTGGTATGTTATGAGGTGTACACTACTGGGGGTACTGAGCAATGTATTGAGGGGTAATGTTTTCTAGGAATTCGGGCATTTGGAGATGTTTCTCTTCTCTGTGCATTTATGATAAGGGCTTGGCATCTCTAATAATATGTTTATTCTGACTAGTGCATTGTTGGTAATAAAGCCAACCTGACTACTGCTTATATTGCAGGATAGCAGTAATCTCTGTTTACCTGTCTACTGCTTATTTTCGCAGAGTACTAGTAACTTGTGTGATGCTCTGACAACTGCTTGTGTAGCAGGGTATTACTGATACATCTTGTGTTTGGTCTAATGAGGTTTTATGCAATAACGTTTATTTTTGTTCAACTTGTTGTTGTGTTTCCTTTGTGGTGTGCCATGTGTGTTGTGCAAATATTTACACATGACCTCTGGGATAAGCCTGACTGCTCGTGCCAAGCTACCAAGGGTGTGAGCAGGGGTTATCTTGGGTTTGTAGCTTCCTTGCCCCCACTAAAGTGGTGGGCTCTTCCTAGCTTAGATGCATACTCTAGCCAACAAGAAACCCCATTTCTAACAGAAGTGTTCTACATCTTTCAGTGGAAATCGCACATTTAGCATTTCCAAGGTAAATTATGGCCTGCTGGGTCCAGCTTGATAGTGCCTCAGTTGAAATCAGGATGCCCGATGCCTTAGCATCTTTGGCCATCTCCAGGATCTTGGATAGGGGCACCTATGCTCAGTAACTTATCCTGGCATGAGCGCCAAGAGTGATTTATCCCCTTCTTCAGGTCCTGGACAAATTTAGCCAAGAAGGTAGCTATACTGGCATCAATTTTGGGGGTGAGGGCACTCAGCCCAAAGGTGACTGTGGACCTCTTTGCCCAGCAGTTTCCGCAAGCTGGTCATCACATCTAAAGTAACATTTGAGGCTGGAGTCCACTTGGTGGTACACGGATGTAGTAACCCATCTGGGTCCAGCATATTTGAGCAAGATGCCTGACTGTTGTCCAAATTGGATTTGCCCACAGGAGAAGGGGATTGGGGAAAGGGAGTCAGGGTCTAGTTAGCTTTTCATCGCCATCCAAGGCATTGGGGGAGTCATTCCCATCCAAAAGTTCAGGAGACTGGGGCGGGTCTAGGAAGGGGGAGAAGTGCCCCTCCGAAGTACTGGGGAGAAGGGCGGCAGGGGACTCAATGAGAAGGGGTTCAGAGTCCCTGAAAGTCTTTGTGAGGCAGGCAAAAGTGTCCAGATCGACACCCAGGTCATCTGAACATTTGCGCTTAGTCTCAGCCGGTGCAGTGTAGGTGGTGCAGTAGGCTGCCCTAGAGGTATAGGGACCAAATGTCCAGATGAGTCTTCCCTTGGAGACGGAGGCTGTTGGCATTGCGCTGCTATCTGGAGAAGTTTCCTCTCCAAAGGCACTACTGCTTGGGATACTGCTTTCTGGATGGAGGCATCCATGATATTACAAAAGTTGTCATGAATTGGCAGGTAAGTAATTTCTTCCTCCTCCATATAATCAGAGGCAGGGTCTTGCATTTTGACAAAGTAATGTAGGCAGGATGGACCAGAGTCTGCACACCCACAGGCACTTAAGCAGAGAGGACAATACGTATACTGGGGAGGCCCAGAAGTAGTATCAGTAGGGATACCGCACAGGTATTCAGTCAGGGACAGGCAGCGAAATCAGCCCAGGGACACCACACTCCCTCCAGGTTGATGGGGAAAAAGACTAAGGGCCTGATTACGACCTTGGTAGAGGGAATGTGACGGATTTTCCGTCTGCTATGTTACAAGTTACATAGGATATAATGGAACTTGTAATACGACAGGCGCGATATCCGTCGCATTTGGGATGGAGTAATCCCCTTCGCCAAAGCAGTAATCAGGCCCAAGATAATATCCAGGTCCTGTTCCAAGTACGAAAGCTGAAGCAATGGCTAATGCAGACCCACACGGCTGTTCAGATTCCAGACGGAGGCTCATATTATAGCTAGAGTCAAATACAGCACCAGTTTAGGATGCAGCCAGTTGCGCTTTGCTGCTGCAGTCTAGGTGAAATTGATGCGCTGGCCATTGGCAGGTAGCACGCGCTGAGTGTAAGATAGATTGTGCACAGAGCCTCCCTCTACCTGTTAGCTGACCACACTGCGCCACGAACCAGAGTGAAACTGACACTCTGAGCGGCTGCGAAGGAGCGATAAGCATTACCACTGCCGCGCTGAAAGGGAAAAATAAGTTAGGCACAATAAGCACTTGTACAAATGAAATGTTATTTCCAATAACAATTGTAAGGTATAACATGAAAGAAGACACAACGGTCTGAAACACTTAACTGAAGGCAGCTGGAGCAGCACAGAAGTATAGGTTACTTACCTTTGGTAACAAAATATCTGGTAGAGACATATTCTAGTTGCAGATTCCTTACCTTAGAATTGCCCCCAGGCGTCAGACTGGATCCAGAGATTTTTCTTGGAGCAATAACCTTGCACGTCGGTAGGTGGCGTCGGTCAACTCCGCACACGTCGCAGTCGCCGTGAAGACGTCGGGAGTAGTATATAGACGCCCTTGCGCAGTGACCTCAGTTTCTTTTAACGATTTTTCACGCCAAAGCGCAGAGCCGCTAAGAACACTGAGATTGGTGCACCACAGCTAAGGACCTGAAAGGGGGAATCGTTATCCCTAGAAATCAGTTCGCAAGCGGGGAGGATGGGTGGGCAGTAAGGAATCTGCGACTAGAATATGTCTCTACCAGATATTTTATTACCAAAGGTAAGTAACTTGTACATCTGATAGAGACTTCTAGTTGCAGATTCCTTACCTTAGAATAGATACCCAAGCAATGCCATCCTCGGTGGTGGGCTGCGAACCAAGATCATACTAGGAAGTCCTGCAGGAGCGAACGACCAAAGTAGTCATCCCGACGGACTGGACTGTCCAGACAGTAGTGCTTAGCAAACGTGTGCAGGGACGCCCATGTAGTTGCCTGGCAGATATCCAGGACAGGAACTCCGCGTGCTAACGCAGTGGAAGCAGCAGATGTTCTGGTGGATGAGCACGCAAGCCCTCAGGAGGTTACTTCTTGGCCAAAGCGTAGCACATTTTGATGCAAAGAAGCACCTATCAAGAGATGGTACGCTTTTGCACCCACATACCCAACAAAGAGTTTATCGTCCACCCAGAAATCTTTAGTACGATTGAGGTAGAACGCCAATGCTCTTTTTGGGTCCAGACGGTGTAGTCTCTCCTCCTCATGGGAAGGATGTGGGGGTGCGTAGAAAGTAGGCAGAGTGATGGACTGGCCTACATGAAAGGGTGTAACCACCTTAGGAAGTAAGGAAGCCTTGGTGCGCAACACTACTTTGTCAGGGTGCACAGACAAGTCTGGAGGTTTGGAGGAAAGGGCCTGAAGCTCACTCACCCTACGAGCAGAGGTGATAGCAACAACAAAGACAGTTTTGAAGGTGAGGAGCTGCAAGGGACAATTATGCATTGGCTCAAAGGGAGTACACATCAAATAAGTAAGTACAAGATTAAGGTCCCACTGAGGCATGATAAATGGAGTGGGAGGAAATAAATGGGTGAGTCCTTTTAGGAATCTACTTACAATAGGAGATTTAAAGAGTGAGGGCTGATCAGGTAGCCTAAGAAAGGCCAAAATGGCAGATAAATACTAATTAAGGGTGCCCAAAGCAGAGCCCTGCTGGGCCAAAGAAAGAATGAACAGAAGAACCTCGGACAGAGGGGCCGAAAGGGGATCACCAGATTTGTTGGTACACCATGCAACAAATTTATTCCAACGACAGGCGTATACAATTTTGGTTGATAGACACCTGGCTGCCAAGATAACATCGCAGACTTCGGGTCGAAGTGCAAAAGCCATCAACTGTCGCCACTCAATCTCCACGCATGAAGGCAGACGTTGGACAAATTGTTTTACCTAAGTTTAGTGAATTTTAGTCTAAAAAAAGGTTTTAGGAAAAGGCAAAAAAGTCACATCCCTTTCATTCTAAGATGAAATATTCTGGAAGGTAAGAGGAGATGGGTTGATTCTGGAAAGGTTATATATGACCATGGATGAAGATGAAGTAAGTTGTATCTGCCTTTGCTCTCAATAGGCTTACCACTTACTGCTTTCAGAATGTGCCTTTCTGGTTTTTCATCAGTAGTGATACAAGTTGTGCACTGGAAATAGCCAAGATTTAATAGCAGGTGTAATGCTTAATGTCTCATTACTGCTCTTCCTTTTAGGATGCTCACAGATAGTACAATGAGGACTGCACCATATTTTTTGTACGTCTGCCAACAGACACAATTGTTAAGTAACCAAGGCCGATATTTACACTTTTTTAGCAACGCATTTGCGTCATTTTTTTACACAAAAGCAGCGTAAACTTGCAAAATACAATTGTATTCTGTAAGTTTGCGCCTTTTTTGCGTAAAAAAGCAGCACAAATGCGGCGCTTAAAAGTATAAATATGGGCCCAAGTGCCTGTGTTGTTAATTCCTTTCTTCTCCCTCATTCTATTAACATGTGCTTTCTCTTGAACAGCTACACATAGCCCAGTTTACAAAGGACAAGTTTTCAAAGCCCAACATCTACTACAAGGCTGGAGCAAATTTATGGTTTCACAAATTCAGTAGATGATTTCCATTGCTTATTAATCCATGAAAAAAACGTAAACTAGGGTAAAGTTATGCATGAGTTTATAAAAAAACAACAGTATAATGTTTCTTGTTTATTTATTTATTTTTTGGTCTCCACAGAAATGACCCTGGAAGAGGATTCCCTTCAGATTGTACGAGAGCTAGGATACTATGATACGTAGGCTATTAGACATTTACAACAATAGTACTTTTGTCATTGGGGCCATGGCAAAACATGTTTACAACTGAGGGTACCAATATAAAATGTTTAATGCCCACTGCACCATGGGGCATATATTTTTTTTCAGTTTCTCCACATAACACTCCCATTAATATATTTTGATCTCCTCTTCTCCGCCATAGAAATGCATTTGCTTCTGCCACTTATATGGATAGCACTGTGTTCATTTAGGGTGAGAAACTACCTTGAAAGGTACCAATAATTAAGTGGGCCGCCAACAACCCCACCTTCCGCTGCACCCACTGCTAATTCTAAATTTGAAAAACTATCACACTGGATGATTTGCGGTATTTGTAAGTGCACTTTGTGAGATACAACATCGCCAATCTTGATTCAGTGAAACAACATTATTTTATTATTTGTAAAGAGTTTCTTCGCTCTTTGAGGTGAACCCCGAGAATGACTCCAAATTGGCAGGGGGGAGACAGACTAAAGATTGTGTCAGTAGAGGGGAAGGTTTTAACAGTTTTTGTAAGTGTCGGTGACTTTAGAGCAGCAGAGATGGTCAAAAAGTGGAATGCGCTTTCGTAAATTGCGTTCTCTGTGCCCCCGACAACAAACACATTTCTTAACAGCCGAAAAAAGACCACTTTTATGACGAAAAGGATTTGTGTTTTGATGTTACTATTAAAGTAAATACGCCAAAGTAGTTTATTACAGAAATGCTCAGCATTATTAAGCAATATTTTTCCATTTCAACAAGCAAATATTATGGTAAAAAAAGATGTTAGAGCTATACATATCAGCCTCAGAGATAAACTGAGATTCTGGAGTTACTGTCTTCAGTGCAAAGGATTTATACAGATCTATAAGCAGCGCAAACTTACAAAATATAACTATATTTTGTAAGCTTGCGCCGCTTTTGCATAAAAAAATGACATAAACGCAGCGCTAACTTTTCATAAATCAGGCCTTAAATGTCTGATGTACCCAGTATTTTTGCGGTCGAAAAACCTCTGATTTGCAAAATACAGACAAGGGGCCAGATGTAGCAAAGGGTTTGCGCCTCGCAAACGGCAAAAATCGCCGTTTGCGAGGCGCAAAAGCCTCTTTGCTATTCAGAAATGCATATTGCAAGTCGGGACCGACTCGCAATAAGCATTTCAGAATTGCAAATAGGAAGGGGTGTTCCCTTCCTATTTGCGATTCGGAGTGGAATGCAATTCCATTTGCGACCGCATCCACTTGAAGTGGATGGTAACCCACTCGCAAATTGGAAGGGGTCCCCATGGGACCCCTTCCACTTTGTGAATGGACCCACAAATATTTTTTCAGGGCAGGGAGTGGTCCAAGGGACCACTCCCTGCCCTGAAAAAATACCGAAACTAAAGGTTTCGTTTTTTTTTTTAAGTGCAGCTCGTTTTCCTTTAAGGAAAACGGGCTACACTTAAAAAAAAGAAACTGCTTTATTTAAAAGCAGTCACGAACATGGAGGTCTGCTGACGACAGCAGGCCTCCATGTTTGCGAGTGCCCATAGTCGCAATGTGGCCGCAATTTGCGACCCACCTCATTAATATTAATGAGGTGGGTCTTTGCGACCCCATACCGACTCGCAGACGGTGTCTGAGACACCGTTCTGCATACCAATTTGCGAGTTGCAAATTGCGAGTCGGAAGGACTCGCAATTTGCAACTCGCAAATTGGATTTTTGCTACATCTGGCCCAAGGTCACTAGAAGTATTCAATTCACAAAGATCACGTTGCGTTTGACTCATCAGTACATCTGTAGCATGTCGAGAGGGTCAAGGACCAACAAATCTGGAAAACCAATGACTGGTTTGCAACACTGCCTTGGTACATGAGACCTCAAATCTTCTCTGGTTTTTCACAGCAGATTAGTTTGTGTTTATATTCACACGGTATGACCTCCCCGGAAGCTTATGTCGGAAATGCTGTAAACCAGGATTTCATAGTCAAAAAAATGTTCATGAAAGTGAGCGTATGAAACATGCCACAGCCTCCATTTTAATTC
The DNA here is from genome assembly GCF_031143425.1 of Pleurodeles waltl. Lineage (NCBI taxonomy): Eukaryota > Metazoa > Chordata > Amphibia > Caudata > Salamandridae > Pleurodeles > Pleurodeles waltl. The sequence goes on from NC_090451.1 coordinate 601,856,658, forward strand.
GCACTTCTATTGTCTCTGGAGTTTCTTTTGATAGGCTATCTAGATTATGCTGTTTCTTCCTTTGGCTTGGCAGCCACGAGTACCAGGTTCCTGGGTGACCGTTTAGGGTCGAAAAGAGGAATCAGCTCACAATGAAACCCTGCAGGAAAACAAATTGTGAGACAGCATTAGCATTCATGGAAAGTTGACTGCTTCCAGCTGAATACTGGTATCTGCATTGTAAAGCTCATTCTATCTGCTACCCAAAGGTTCTCTAGACCCTCACATGAAGTCACGTGCATTCCAAACACCCACTACAAAGCACCTGCAGTTCCATGTACTTGCTGACCAACTTCATGGCTCGTTTTATTGGCTCGTGGATTTTTTTTCTCTCTCTGTTTCCCATGCGCCCCCCATTAGAAGACCTGCCAAGAGATCCTCAACTCAATCTGTGCCGATAAGCTTTTAGAGTTGGTAGGAAGCTTCTGTTACCCTGACTGCTTCAGGCAGGTGTTGCCCCAGTCGACAGCTCTTCTTCAACCTGAACTATTCCCCGCAAGAGTTCTAGCTTTCCAGGTCTCGGACTCCTAGCTTCCGTCAACTCCTGTACCATCTGTATCACGACCCAGCCCTCGGGACTCTCAAGGTCAATAGAGACCCCTGAGCCACTATAGTGTGATCGTGTGCCTGACGTTATCCTATCAGGGTTTAAATATCTCGTTATCTAGTTTGATGTTCATCTTAATTTATTTAAACATTTGAACACTGCAGACCACTCTGTACACCTGTGGGAGGCGCACAGTTAGACGGTATAGTGACTTATGGGTAAATCGAGAGGACCTCAATGTCAGTAGATCTACTATCAAAAGAGTATAAGGGTGCAGGCAGCTTCTTGCATACTTTCCGAAAGTTCCAGACATTTGATACCATGGTCTGTCATGGAAGTAATGCTATCAACTACCCATCACGAGTGACATAAAAAATAATGATGAAGCAGTATAAATTAAACAGCCATGCCAGTGCCCAGACATCTACATAACAAAAAGCATTAAAATCAGACCTCATATTCTTTCCACTAGATATTGGCAAAGAGACACAAACATTCACAAAATCTTACGCTTTGTAATCACAAACGGCTACAAGCAGAGCGGTAATGAGAGCTTAAAGCCGCTCTGGGAAATTATTTAGTACTAGTGCATTATTGCATCCAGCAAGCGAGCATGACAAACTGGTCTAGCACTCCAAGACTGTTTGAGGCACAAGTTTACAAATGCACTAATAAAAACAATTAAGAGTGATATGTTCCAGCACTTTCCCTGAGAGCATAGCTGAGCCCCACCTCATCAGTGGTTTTCTGTGCAAAAATGGGTGTCCAATGCAGAAAACAATTTGCCTCGTCCATTAGATAGATAACGTTACACAAAATCTCACCAATCTGTTAACTTCTGGCCATTTGTTAGATAATATAAAATGACTTACTCTAGTCAACTAAACCGCCCCTCTTAAACATACACGAAGGGTCTCAAATCCTTGGTAACAATTTTTTGGGGGGAATACTCTGAAATTATGTGGAGTAGATCTCCAACCCCGACAGATGACTTCCTGACTGTGGAACCACTTCCTAATAGGACATTGCAGAGCCATATAAGGTTCCACCCGCCAAGCCACACTGCATCCTCACGTCAGATTCCACCATTTTATTAAGGCCCTTAGAGGCACAATGACTCCAACAACGATGGATTGAAGACAGAATGCAGTGTACATATGAGAAGACTTAAGTAGGATCACTTCTCAAAATGGAAAAGTGGGTTTGAGGTGAGCAATATGGCATATATGGAATATCCTCCAAAATGATCGTCACTGAAGATAACTAACTTGTCATTCTGAAAGTATACTTTTGGCTTAAAATCCTCTTCCTCCTCAATCAATACCCAAGCAGCACCCAAAACAGATGGATCTGAAGAGAGGACTACAGCAAAATGTCTTGTAGCCTGGAGCTGAAAAAATGCTCACCTCAGTGGATCTGGGACTTAAGGCATTAATGCAGACAGAAGGTGTGGCCTGAGGACATGTCATAGCACAGCAAATGCCTGGAATTGGAATGTCCGTAGCCAACACCTATGAAGCAACCTTCACCCCGATTCCAGGAGGCTCGTTATTGGTGTGGGTCTACACGATGCAGCCTCTCCACCTCCTTGGCAGGATGCAGAGGAGGGATGAATGTCAATAGAATAATGAATTTGGCTAACATGGATAGATAGGTAAACCATATTAGACAGGAAGAAAGTTAGCATCCAAAACACTAATTTGTCTGCATATAAAGTGAATGGAGGATGGGTCAAAAAGGCATGCTGCTTCCTCACTCATGAAACAGGCGTGGCAGCAACAAGGAAGACCATCTTGAAAGTAAGATGACACAGAGAGCAGTTGTGTGTGGACTCAAATGGAACCCCCATCAAAAAGGTGAGAAATGATTGCGTCTTATAATGTGCTCGGCTACCCTCGAAATTCAAGTCCCATTGTGAAATAAGGAAGAGGAAGGTTGCGTCAGTCTCTTCAATAACTGCATCACAATAAATTACTTAAACAAGCTGACCCGGTAATCAAAGAAAATGGGATCATGCCGAGAGGAAATGAATTTCTTCTGCCGAAAGCAAAATCTTGCTGAGCAGAAGAAAATGCACCGTACAATGTCCAACAAACTCATATTAAGCAGATCAGCGTTTTAGTAGACCATATCATAAAGTGTGATCAGCAACAAGAATAGAGGTCATTTAGACCTCTGAATACGAAAAGTTAAATCCCTTGGTTAGAGCATCTGGAGATCAAGATGTGGTGAGCAGGGGAGGGAGTGTTGGGGGAACCACGCACTCAGGGATCCTCTTCTTTGAAAATGAGACAGAAATGAGAGTGACTCCAATGGAAGAAGGACCCTCCACCAAAACATGCAGGAATTTGTTATAGATCAGACTGGCATCCTTTCAGTCTTTTCTTACCACTGCCCTTTTATTTATCATTTCAATGTGATTCGGAGATTTGTGGGTTGGGTCACAGTTCCAATGTGAGGTAACTACCTGGTGTGAGAGAGAGGGGGGATCGTATAGAAGGATGGCGCGGCTGCACCAACATCAACTGTTTATCCTGGGTCTGGTATTATGTGATTGAAGACTTAAGGGGTACCTCCACTCTGCAGCAGATGTGAGATTCCAAATCACCATATAGTCCAAATGTCAATTCCAACCAAACTGCAGGTAGAGTACAGACGAGTCCATGAGGTCATATGGTCCTGCACCAATCACCGGAGCAGGTTCCAGAACACTTCCATAGAAATCAGTGTTCTGTCCGAAAGAATTCCCCAGCACTGAAAAAAACTGAAAGCACTCCTGAAGAGCCTGCATGTACCACTGCACAAATGGGCCAAGCAGAACACAGAAGGCCACAACGACCATAAAAGAAAGGATTATTAGAGAAGGAAGATTAACTGATATCAGGAACATCAGGATCACACGCCCAAGTCCCAGAATCTGCGCAGTGGGAGAATGCTCTCAAAGTGTCTGTGTCTAAACCTGCCCCAAGAAAAAGCAATTACTTAGTGGGCTGGAGGTGGACACCCCAGGCAGAAAACAAAGATACACTCAGGAGATGAGCCGGCACCAGCTGCAGTAATCCCTCCAGCAGCAATCAGTTGTCAAGGTATCAAAATAAGGCCCATATTTATACTTTTTTTGCGCCGCATTTTGCGTCAAAAAATGATGCAAATGCGGCGCAAAAAAAGTATAAATATGGGCCTAAGTGTCCCTCCTTCCAACTGCCAACATGATCTCCATAATGACCCATGCGGTTGACATAAGGTCAACAGGATTCAGCACAACCAGGTAGTTATTGATAACCATCAGAAAATGCACACATTTCCTTTTTGAATGCAGGATCACTAAATGATGATACATGCGGATCAGGTGACATCATCCACTTCTCTGACTCTACAGCCAGCAATACTTGAGCAAGAGAGAGTATCTTGCATTTCTCCTGGCAGAGAAAAGATTTCAAGACGCGAAGGTTAAAAACAGGTTGATTCTGCTGCCCTTCCGAACAAAAAGTAGCAACGCTGGACTTTTTTTGTTCAGGAACCAACTTTACGACTCCCTTACTCCGGAGGGACAGCACCTTGTTGAAGAGGCTGCGTGCGCTATCTGCTCACATGGCACAATAGACGGATGATGTGTGGAGGAGCTGTCTAAAACAGGAGGGTGTGATCAGCCTCCACAATCTGAGTGACCCAATTGTCTGAAATAAGACCTAGCAAGTCGCCCCACCTAATAATCATGATTGCTCGAGGACAAACTAAAGTGTTTTTGAGGCAAGGGAGGAGGAGCCTTTGTGGCCATGGCACATGTCTCTGGAGCCATCTGACCATTTAAGTCATGAAAAAACTACTGCTGCCGTTGAACAGGTTGCGAGGGCTCTACACCAAGATCTGTAACAACATATCTTTATCCATCAAGGCTGCCCAAACGCTGTTCCAATTTAGATAGAGTTGAAGACACACCTCTTTAAGCTACTTTCCTTTCACTCATTGACTGCATGCTTGCCTTTGACTCTTTACACCACTTTGCTGCATACTGATGGCTGCCTCTGCTGAAAAGGCGGGACTTTGAAAAACTACAGCACTTTAGGTACTGCTGATGAAAGTGGCACGTCATGGAAGACAGTGCCAGATAGTGTGTATTAGCCCAGGTTTGCCTAAAGAGCTCCAGCATCAAGTCAGTCTTGTCTCTGAAAAGAACGGACCCCATGCACTGCATGTCTCTTGGCTTTTCTTCAACATCACCAGAGAAATCAATTGAACACATCCAGGAGTATCCTCAAATAGTGACTGAATTGCTCAAACTTCTGGCAAAGGTGTTGGGCATGTCTAGTTCGGACCAGCTGCACAAAGGAATCCTGCGAAGGATGCAGGAAATGACTTATCAGTAATGTATCCATCTTCTAAAGTGGGTGGCATCAGCACTCCAGGTAGCATATGACGTTGGAGGTACTAAGGACAGACTTTCCTAAGAGGTCACCTTTCTCCCCCAAAGTCTATGTGATTGGACCCTCATCTGTAGGGTGGAATGGAATGGATTGGGGTTCTGCTTTGACAACGAAGGCTGCATCTCCAGTTTCTCATATGAACAGTGAGCAGAGATGAACCGTGGATCTCTTGATGTTAGCCTATAATGCCCAGCCACTCTGTGATTCCCTGCAGGAACATAAAAAGCCTTGCATCAAGAAGATAAAGGAGGCTGCAGAATCTCAGTCAACAAGTTAGTCTAGTACTGTTAACAGAATGACGCTGTCAGGTCACTTTGACAGATCAGTGGACAACTAATGTACAAAAAAAACAATCTCTTCAGTGAGAAGATTGGAGGGGTAGTCCAAGTGAGCTCCTAAGAGGTGACCAGCCGACTAGCATTTATCATCTGTATAGTTTTGATGAAAAAGATTCTTTACCTCACTATACTCATCTTCTGTGTGAGGCACAATAGTGGGCACCTGTACTAGATCAGTTTTTGAGCCACAGGTTGCATCAAATTAGTTGAACGATTGAAAAATGTGGCAGAGGCTCGCTCAAGGGGTCATTCGTAAAAGAGGTTATCACTTTTCCAGTGCATGAGTCAAGATAGTCTGAATTTTAGTGCAAGGAGGTGTTGAGCACAGAACTGGCAACAAATACGGTAGAGGAATAATAGAGGTCTCCCGCGACACCAAAGCAACACTGGTGCAGCTCCATAAGTGATTGTAGGATCCAAAGTCTCATTTGGAACAGAAGGAATGGGAGCTGAAGATCTCAGCATGCAGAAACAAGCCTGCTGTGGATCAATTCTGGAAACTCCTGCTGCATCGTCCCCTACAAAGGCAGTTGCTATTAAGACAATGTTAGGGCTGGAGTAAGGGAACAGCACCATCTACCTTCGGATAGGTCTCTGAAATGGGAGTGACACCTGGGAGAAGAGGACTTCCATTTGTGATGTTTTTGTGTTCTTTGTGGTAGGACTTCTTTTTTGAATGTTCCCTTTTAGATCAGTTACCTGTGGAGGTGTTAGAGCAAACCCATTTTTATGCAGGCCTGAGCCACTAAGAAGTTATTCTCCTTTTTTTGGTCATAATCCTAGCGTACAATAAGCAGCATTTATCACAGGAGCTGGAGTTGTGTTTGAGGTCTAGGCACCAGAGAAAGATATGAGGATCCTAGATCGACATATGTTCAGTGCAGTACAATAGAGTTTGAAGCATGACAATTCACAGGGTGACATGACTCAAGCTGTATACTGTCAAGTTTGTAAAATTAAAGCATTCGATAAATAAAACTGAAGAGAGGGTTTCTAGATGTGCTTCCTAGTGTGGGACGTCACCCTGCAGGTAGGCATCTTCTTTGGTTCTATGATGAGTATTCCCGAGGTGAGTAATTGATAGAAGTATCCACCAAAAGAGGAACTGTAATATCCTATAGACACCACAGGCCATAATCAGACATAACCTAGAGCCACAAAGCTTTGGTAGAGGGGTGTTCTTGAAATTTATGAAGCATTCTTAAGTATAGGCATGTATCTGGAGAAGGTATAATATGATTCTGCTTCAGTTGCAGAATGGTGTTATTGAACGGCACGCTCGAAGAGGTAGTCAAAGTGGATTTGTTCATGTTCACTGAGATTCCTAAGTGAAAAAGCTTATTGCCAGGCTGAAAACTCTAAGACCTCTTACAAAGACTTTACTGTGACAAGGTAATCATCCAGGTAATCATCCATTTGATCCCTGTCAGGTGCAGAAAGCCTATTACCACTGTCGGGCCAGTGGCAAACACATTGTGAGCAGAGCTCAGGCCAAAGGAGAGTATTCAATGCTGATCTACAGAACCGCCATCCCTGATATTGTGATGCCTTGATCAGGGCATGGAGATTGTTGACAATGAGGATCACTGGTCAGGGCCATTTCCATCAGATTAAGTGTAAATATGGGTTGTGCATTGTTCACCGTACTGCAAGACTACTTTGAAAGAAAAGTTTCTGAAGTCCTTTATAATCACCTTTACTGCAAAGAAGCAGGCACTGAACCTTTAACAGGTCTACATCTCCAGACTCCAGGACCTTCTGGTGGAGACTGCAAGAGCTTGGTAGGGGAAGCATGGGATCAGAAGGAAGCAGAATGCAATTTGCGTATACCGACTTTCCCAGGGTCATGAGTATTTTGACTACATAGTAAGGCACAAGTGCCTTTCAAATAAGGGAATGGTTGCTCCTTGAATATTTTAATTTAGAATCAAGATCTGGGGCATTGCCAGAGTCATAGGTTATACTCTTGGGTGTGGATTTACCAAAAAGTAATGCATGGCAACTTGCTGCCCAAAAAAGAGAGCAGAAATGTGCCATGTATACTAAGATATGACGTATTTCTGCTCTCCACCAGTGCTGACATATTAAGTGCTGCCTAGCGCCAACAAAGGCACATTTGCACCATGGAGCAAGGGTGCCTATGGTAAGGGTAGGATTGCTTTTGTGCAGTAAGGTACCGTGATAAAAACCCTGCTCTATTTGTGCTGTACAGCCTTGTGTCCATGACAGAAATTTATCAAACAAAGGTCAATGGGAGTCCACTGTGGTGCTGGTTTGCTAGGTTTCTCTAGCTGTCAGCTGAGCTAGGGCCCTTAATCCACAGCTAACCACATTGCAAAAAAGAGTCCATTTTCAGTAGAAGCATTTGATTTGTCTTTGTTGTGTCTTAGGCCCTTTCCTGTCACGAGTACTAGGCGTAACCACACAGGTGAGGTATCATTTATAATAAAAGTGACTTGGGGGGAATGCTGGGTAGTAGGACATCTGTGTCTCCCCACAAATTCCTTAGGTTTTCCTCACAGAAATGTGAGGAAAATGTGTGTTTTTAGTGAAAATATGAGGTTTTCAAGGACTTTTTGGGTAATAAAACCTGGAGAGAGCCACTCAAGTCACCCAACCCTGGATTCCCCTGGAATGTAGTTTTCAGAAATGTGCAGGTTTCCTAGATTTCCCTAGGTGCCAGCTGAGCTAGGGCCCAAAATCCACAGCTACCCACAATACAAAAAAGGTTGGTTTCAGCTGAAAAATATGGCGTGTCCATGTTGTGTTTGGGGCCCGTTGCTGTCACAGACACTAGATATACCCACATAAGTGAGGTACCATTTTTAACTAGAGATACGTAGGAACACAGAATAATAAGAAATCTGTTATTAGTGCCTTCCAAATATAAGCACGTGTGTAAGAAGACATTTTGAAAAATACCCTCTGAATCACATGCTAGTTGGGTTCCCACAAATTCAGATATGTACAAATAACCACTGCTCCCAAACCCCTTATCTGGTGCCCATTTCAGAAATATTTACGGTTCCTTGACACCCACTTTTCAATATATATATATTTTACCATATGAACGTGCAGCTTAATTGTTTACTGTGGGCACCTCAGGTTCTTCGACTACCTATAAACCCTATATATCACCACAAAACGTAAAGGTCTAGAAGATGTAATGGTATATTGCTTTTGTGAATTAACCATCGGGGCAAGATGTTACAAATGAATCGTTCCTGAGATGGCTGTTTTTACTACTTATTTTCACGATTTGTTTTATTTGCACAGTTAGGCCCATATTTATACTTTTTTAGCGCTGCATCTGTGCCGCTTTTTGACGCAAAAAGCGACGCAAACGTACAAAATACAATTGTATTTTGTAAGTTTGCGCCACTTTTGCGTAAACAATTGACGCAAATGCAGTGCTAAAAAAGTATAAATATGGGCCTTAGTGTCTCTGGGAAATCCTTGAAAAAACTACACAAATTTCCTTGAGTCCCCAGGATGCTGGGAAACAAGAGGAAGCAAATATGAGGTGGATACCTAGGCCCAGATTCTGAAATGAGTCACAGAACACAGCGCAGCAGCTAAAAATGCTGTGCTGCATTGCGTGACAGGGAGAGCATAGGAGAGCGCCCTGTTCACTGAGAAATGGTTCTCTCCTCCCCTCTCCCTAACGTTGGAACTGATTTCAGCTGCTGTGCGCCAGGCAGACACCAGAGTGCCATAGTGCTGGGGTGTGTGCCTGAGTCTACAAGACAAGAGAGTGAAAAAAAAATCTGTCCTACTTTGTATGTGTGCTCCACAGTGCAGCACACATGCTAAGTCGGAAAAGCAAGGAGAAACTAAACCATTTCTCCTTTTAACGCCTGCTTTTTAGCTGCATTACTTTTTGGCCCAAAACCCTGTCTACTAATGTTGGTAGATAGGGTTTATTGTCAAAAAGCATGGATGGTTGCATGGGCTCGCCCATCTACCACCCATGTAACGCTCCATTGATGCAAAGGAGCGTTTCATGCTGCTTTGTATTACTTTCCCATACAAACCAATGCAAATATCAATTTGCGTTGGCTAATTAATCCCCAAAAAGGTTTAATGCTGGTTTAGCTCTAAAAAAGTAACAGTAACCTGACATTAAACCTTTGTGAATCTGGGCCCTAATGTAGAAAATACCTTACGGAGGCCTAAGCATAAATTACCCCACAAAGACAAAAAAGGGCTCAGCACAGGGGTGAAAAAGCGTCAGCAGTCAAGGGGTTAACTGGCTGTGCACATGCACCACAGTGGAATGAACCCCTTTACTGAAAGACTTGTGCATTTATTTTCACAGAGACCTGGACAGCGGAATGAAAACTGTTCCTAACTAGCGTGCAGGACAGTCCATTCTATTAAGAACACAGAGGTGAGGATTATTGTATTGTACTGTATTGTAATAGTATTTATATAGCGCTTACTACCCCTGATGAGGCATCGAAAAGCGCTTTCCGGCGATGCTTCAACTTCCTTTGCTTTTATTACACCCTCCATTTTTATTATTTTCAATACCAGTAAAGTGAAAAACTACTAGTCCCAAGAAGCACTGGGAATGGTTTAACAACAATAGCTAATTGTGTAATGCCAATCACATTTGCTGTCCAGTCAAAAGTTTCCAGGTTCTATGTAGTCCATTGTTTATCTTTTGCCCTCCTCTTTCATCGCTCAAGGCAAGCCTCAGTGTTTTCCTCACAAATCCTGTTCGGTAATGAACGAAGAGAGGTATCAATACAGATCTATCGACTTTATAAATAATCTGTATCATAAAACTTTTTTTAGAACCCCACACCCCCAACACGAAGTATTATAAGAATCGCATCACCTCATATCCAATACAGTAACAGAAAATCAATACTTACTAGTGATAGGGTGGGTCCCTTAGAGAAGATAAGTCGCTGGGTGGGATAATCCTTGCCTCCATGTCCTTAATAGAATTTAATATTTCATACACAATAGTTAGGAACAATTTTCCTTCTATGTCAGGACTGGAGACAAGGACTATGGTGGTTCAAAGCTTACTCACCACCGAATGAGCCATACCCAGTACCCGCTTGAAGTAAAACGTCTTGAAGGTAGAATCTGAGGACCAATCTGCAGCATTCATGATGTCCTCTAAGTGCTCTCCAAGGGTAAAAATGCCTTGGAAGTCATAGCCCCTTTAGCAGAGTGAGCTCCAAAATCTGTCAGATCAATTCTAGCTTCCTGCATCACCCAGTGTATCCACAGGCAATGGTGGACAAAAACACCACTTTGTGGTTTAAGCAGTGCAATAAGGAATTGCCTCTCTCCAGGAGCTCTAAACTCTTTGGAAATGTCCTCAAATGCCTTAAGACATTGTATCACACATAATTTAGGGGAGTTCTGGAAGGCCTGGATATGAAATGGTCCTGGTGTTGGACTTTGTCTGCCTACTAATGGTAAATGACACTCCAGAAGGGAAAAATATTCTGCCCGTTATATGCAGGATCCAACGTGAGAAACCCGCCTGCAGGATACCAGTCATAACAGCAATGCCAATTTCACTGAAAGCTCCTTACATGACAGGAACCTGTTAGGCTGCCAAGACAAAAATAGATTCAACACTTCATTGACGTCCCAAACCACTGAACAGTGCGGTGTCAGTGGAAGAGACTTACAAATTCCAATAAGAATCTGACACACAAAAGGATATTCTCCCACTGGAGATCCCTCCACCAGGACGTGGCCAGGCAAGATGGCACAACGTAAAGTGTTGATGGAACGATAGGCCAAACCTTTGGTCACCAGACTAACCAGGATATTGAGGAACTGAACTACTTCTGCGACCACGGGATCCACACTCTGTCGCAGACACCAATGTGTCCATCAAGTCCAGGGCAACTTGTAGTGCTTGATAGTACTACTGGCCAACGCTCTGGATAAGAGATCCTCAGCCAGTCTTGAAAGGCCCGGGATCAGCCAACGCTCCCTGTAATCCACCACGCCATCAGGTCTAAGGAGCTTACAAACACCAACCTGTATGGGAGTTGATCCGGAGTCAGAAGAAGATGTGAAAACAGGGTAGTCAAATTGGAGAATCCCAGGAAAGTTCAAGAAGAACCGGAAACCATAATTGAGAAATCCAAATCATGGTGATCAGCACCACTCCTGCATGCTGTCACCTGATCTGGGCTGAGGCTTGAGTGGTCACTGCAAACGGGGGAATGGTGAAACCTTTCTCTGGAGCCCAAGTCAAAAGGCATCCATCGCCACCACCTGCAGACCTGGTAGCCAGCTGAAGAACCTGGGTAGGTGGTTGTTCAGCTGATACGCAAAGAGGTCAACCGAAAATGGACCCCACCAGTTCTGGAGATCCTCGATGACCTCCGAGTGGAGCTTCTACAGTCTGGAGTCCCATAAGTATCGGGAGTGCCAATCCGACACCCGATTTACATGGCCGGGGAGATACTCCTCTGTCACTGAGATCTGACGTTCTAGGGAGTACTGCCAAAAAGTGGTTGCCATGTCGGAGCTGTCCTTGGATCGGGTGTCCCCCAGATGACTGATGTATCGGACTGCCGAGATATTGCCCATTTTGAGAAGAACACATTATTGAATCCTGTCCCTCATCCAAACTTAGACTGCAAAGGAGCTACCAAGGAGCTCCAATCAACTGATGTGCAAGGTCTGTTCTTGAGGAGACCAAGAAACCCCTATTGAAAAATCGCCACATCGTGCCCCCCAGCCTGATCTGCTGGTGTCAGACTCTATGACGAAATCCGGGGCTGACCCAAAAATCTCTTGCCCGTTCCATACCTCCATGTGAGAAAGCCACCAAGAGATTTCTTCTGTGAGGAGTAACATCTGGGAGTATGTGAGCCCCTTCTGCAGATGGGAGGCTTTGAGCCACGGTAGGTTCCGGTAGTGGAGAGGGCTCAGGAAGAGGGCTTTGATTGAAGACGAAAGGAACCCCACAAGTCAGGCGATCTGTCGCAATGAAGTGTGTGATTTTGCCAGGGCTTTCCTTAGCTTGTGTCTGATTTTCGTGGTCTTCTGAGACGAGAGACTCAGAGAGGATGTGTTTGAGTCAATCATGAACCCCAAGAAGGTCACCTTCTGGGAAGGAACCAGGAGGGACTTTGACTTGTTGACCAGAGACCCCAAGCTTTCCAGAAGGTCGACTGCAGTTTGCAGTTGGAGCGACAGCTGACAAGGGCACTGAACCATGGGGAGCATGTCCTCTAGGTATATAATGAGGTGCATCCCCTGTGCCCGAAGGTGCTCCACCACTGGCTTGAGGTCCTTGGTATAGCACCAAGGGGCAGAGGACAAACGAAATGGAAGACTGGAAAACTCGAACGCCTGCTGGCACCAAGTAAGCTGGAGGAACCATTGGTAAGAAGGGAAGATCGGGATTGATAGATAGGCGTTCTAGAGGTTCTATCGGACCATCCAATCGGCTGGCTGCAGCACATCCCGCAGGACGTGGATGCCTTCCATTTTGAAATGGTGGTACACCACCTATTTGTTGAACTCGTGAATTGATAAGAAGGCACCTGCTCCCATTGGTGCTGTCTACTAGAAAAAGGTTCCTGACAGACCTGTGGTGGTGGATGGTCGTTGGCCGAATAGCACCTCCAAGAGTGAGTGGACCGCTGAGTCTATAAGCGCGGCCTCCTGAGAAGAAAATTGTATCAGTCGAGGATCGGTAGCCTAAAATGGGTACTTAAATTGTTTCTGGAAACCCTGCACAATTTGCAGGTCCCACACATCTGCTGTGATAGTCCTCCACGTAATCAACTATATCCGGTTGAAGACATCTATAATAACAATATTTCTGTAAATGTCTGTTTCTACTAATCTGAATTGTATTTAATAAAGAAGTAAAATCTATTTAATACATCACATGAAGACTTGGATGACTACTCTAATTCAATACCAGCACAGCAACATATATTGTATTGTTTGAAACTATATGTGAGGAGGGGGCAATTAGTGTGATTGGACTTATAATTTATATTCACAATGCTTTGCCTTCAAAACGATTTTAAGGCTCTCAAGTGAACAGCTACTCAGTGCGTGACTCCAGCTATGACTGAGGAGAAATTGACAAAGTTGCGCGTCGCAAGCCGACCGCCACACTCAATTGCATGGCACCTAGTGGGCAGCGGACCGCACTGTGGAGCTGCACCAAGCAGGTGGCAATGGAGAAGTGCAAAACGCTTTACCATGGCCATAATCATACAAAACCGCGCATGTGCTGCGAAACACACTCTGAAACTGCTATATCAGGCAAAACAATGCTCTCAACACAAAGGGTTATAAGAAGGTGATGAATCGTGACTTATCTGGGCTGTGAACAACGCAGAAAGAGGAGGGCAAGAGATAAACAATGGTCTACATAGAATCTGGACACTCCTGATTGGATAGCACATGTGACTGCCATTACATATTTGGCTATTGTTGTTTAAACCATTCCCAGAGCTTCTTGGGACTGTTAGTGTTTTCGCTTTATTGGTATTGGAAGTAATAAAATGGCTGCTGTAATCAAAGGGAAGGAAGATGAAGCATAATCCTTGCTTCCGGTCCCGATTAAGAATTTGGTATGACAGCTCTGTAAGGTCTAAGCAATACAGAAGACAACTCATTATGTAGCTATTCCCTGATTACTGAATAGTTTAGATCAAAATGTGAGTTCAATCTAAAATATAATATTTTCCAGCAACTATAATTAGATATGAAAAAACTGTCATCAATTTTCACATATGTCCTCTAAATGCAAATTGGTTTGTTAAACGTACATAATGAGTCAACCTAATCCATAGCCAGGCATGATGTAAAACAATTCCATATATAAACATGGTTATGTTGGTTTTCTGAAAGAATAACAACAATTAATATGTGACACAAGAAATGCTTCATGAAAGGCGCTGATAAATAACATAAAATCTATATAATATTATGGGGATAGTGATAAAATATAGGAAGGGTGAAAACAATGTAAGAGTAAGTGAATTACTTAGAAAAAGCATTGGCTGAATCCCTCTTACCCTTTCCCTTTGATACAAATAGGTGATTAAAAAGTGAGAATATGTGGCACCTGAAACTTACAAACATACCGGCTGTCAGTTTACTCACCTTGCTCGTGGAGAAATATCATCCTGTCTAATAATATCAGTGTCTCTATCAAGGGAGCCAAGAGCAGAGCCAGGCTGAAGTAGGCCACTACATTTTGGCTCTGATTTAACATGGATTTTATTGAGTGTCCATCCAAAGGTATATCAGTTCTTAGTCCTAGCCGTTCCAGACCAAGGTAAGCATACCTGAAAAAAAAAAATACTGCATCAGTCATACATCCTGTTTCACAAAAATCCAAATGTCATATTATCCTGTACTCATGTTAAAAAAAATCAATTATTAACTAAAACGTGTGAAAAAATATCCAAAAATACATACTCACTTTTACTAACCACCATTAACTAAATTGCTTTTTTGGTCCCTGCACCACAATTTGCCTGTTTATACTATGTGATATTTGTGTATTCAGTGGCTACTATATTTCAACTTACACATTTTCTGAACTTTTATTAACTGAACTGCACAATGCTACACTCCACCATGGCCTCCTTCCTATATATCTACTTCCTACTCCTCGATGGCAGTGGGCTTGATGAACAGTATCGTTAACCACTACTGTTTACTATTATCCTTCACCATCTCATACATCCACCCCTCCCATTTGGCACTATGGTTGATTAAGAAACCCTCATTCCACCCACACCATCTACCCTCCTTGATTTCAAATTCAAACAAGAAGAAGTATAAAAGGACTATGAGGCAGAGCCCTCCCCATCAATCTTTAGGCTACGGAAAGCTAATTCCATGTGTAACGAAACTACATTTATAAACCATCAGTTTGACTCTCCTTTTTCCATTACACTTCACAGCTATCCAGAGACAGGAACCAGTGTTTAAACAGTATACCGTTGAGGGGAATTCTGTCTCATTACTCTTCGTGGAATTTCTGCTGAAAGGTTTTTTAATGTCGAGCATAGCAGTGCGCAAGCGTTGCTTATTCCGATGTGTTCTTATCAATTTGGGCTTTTAACCACACCCACCTCATGCCCATCACTATCGCTCGTTCATGGGCTTGCCCTTCAAAAATCCTGTGTTATCATTGGTAAATGCTTTACGGTTGTCCCTCCTTGGGGTGGTGTGGTTACCGCCTTGGACATCGACCCAGTTACATGGCTAATTGCACTTTTGTTCATACGTTTGACAGCGAGCAAACTTATTTTCTCTTTTGTGTGTCTCTTTCACGCTCATGGCGGCCGTGGCACTTTGAATCGGCTCGCTTAAGTGAAACTGTTTTACTTTTCATTTTCAATTTATGTGGCAAGAGAAGTCCAGTTAGGAGTTTACAACGCAAATAGCGCTAACTCGAACAAATGCAAGACCCACTACATTGCAAAGGATTGTTTTTTTTCTTTCAGGACCCTTTTCTCATTACTTTCCTATAATCAGTTGGTAATCACGTTTAAATTAATGTTAACGTTTACTTGCTTTGTCTCTCTTTCTATCCCTAATTTTCCGGCAATTGACTGCAGAGTTTATTTTATAATTTTTACCTATTGGATTGAGTCAGCAGGCGTTCATAGTTGCCTGCTATGAGTACTGATGTTCCGACAGAAAATCTGCTCTACCTTGCTATGTAATTAAATGTGTTAGGTACCGTTTAGCCAATTAAAAAGGAACAAGTTTGTTAGAAAACTTGTTCTGAAATGTTGCTTTGTTTTTAATTGTGTATTTAATGTGTTGCTTCATCATTGCAAAATGCTGGAAAACAACGGTTTTCCCGGATCTCGAGTTATCAGCAGTTTAGAATTGAAATAACATATGTATCAGTAATACCATTTTACACATGAATAATTTCCTGCTTTCGGTTCTTCACTCTGCCAAAAACACACACAGATCAATTTGAAATAAAAAGGGTAAAAAGCTAATTGGTCCATCCCCTGCACTAGTCTATTTATGATCTAATTATTCAGAGTCAGGCTGGCATAAAACTCCTTATTCATGCACTTATTGCCATGGTAATATGGCTCCAGCACGGCCCTTTAAATGTTTAAAGGGCTTCCGCATCTAGGAGAGGAACTCGAAGCAAGAGCCCTTCACTGCTGTGGACTTGGCAGTACGTATTGTGCTCCATACAGCCTAGCTCTATAATTTATCTGGTCTCACTGACTGATGTTCAACAGATGGAGACTGCAGCATGCAGAGGCAAGAGTATAGCTACAATAAGAAACGGCACTGTCCTTGAGATGGCATTTTATAGAAAACTAAATATGCATTTTTTGACTGATCAAGCTTCATCATTCATACATTTAATGAATTATTATAAATGGATAGCTTCCAACGGCCACCTGGTGAACTTCACAGCGGCCCACACTAACATTTCCCTCCACAGGCTGTTCATTTTGAGACATACTAAAAAGATCATTGGGGATGATGGGATGCATTCTCTTAAGTGTCCACCAGAGGCAGTGTAGTTTAATGCTTACATGTGCAAAGTGAAAGTTAACTTTCTTCAGCAATTGTTACCGTTTACCTATCAGGTAGTGTTTTAACTTGCATGGGCAAAGTGAAAGGCAACTCTCTTCAGCAGTTCTTACTGTTTACCTATCTGGATATGTGGGTTAAGTGGCTATTATATATCCCCGGTACTGTTATTTAGTAAATGCTAAAGGAAAATAGGCATTGCTTTAATCTGCGTGTGGGATTGTGGGTGTTGCATTGTAATTTAATTTATTTAGGAATATATTAGTATTGTGCCAGAAAGGAAAAGGGGATAGGGATTTTCTACATAGGGATGATGGGAATTAAATAGCCATTACATATACCTGGTATTGTTATTTAGTAAATGTTGAAAAAAATTGGTATAACTGTGTTCTGCATAGGAGATTATAGGCGTTACGTTGTCATTGAATATATTTGGGACTGTATTAGGATTGTTCCTGGTAGGAAATGAGAATAGGAGTTTTCTACATCGAGAATGATAGGCGTTAAATAGCTTTTACATATACCTGCCACTGTATTTTCTTGATTACTGTAAGGGAATGGTAATAGCACTAATGATTTCTACATGGTGGATGATCTGTGTTAAATGGCTGTAACCTATACCTGCATTGTAGTGTAGTGACGTGTGTTGAGGAAACAGGCACACATATGTTTTTTAAATGGGGATAATGGGAGTTAAATGGCTGGTACATATACCTAATATTGTTATTTAGTAAATGTTGAAGAAGGTAAATGGGCTTAACTGTGTTCTGCATGGAGGATTATGGGTGTTACACGGCCACTGAATATATCTGGATATGCATTAGGATTGTTCAAGGTAGGCAATAGGGATAGGGATTTTCCCCATCAAGGATGATGGGTGCTTGGAAGCCCGTGATACACCAGGGATTGTTTGGAAGCGGAGTGATCCCTTGGGGAAAGGTCGCTCTCCTAGGGGTCCATATTATTTTTGAATTCCCCCCTCCCCCATGAGGGCAGACATTTTGGGTTTTGGTCTTTTTTGAGTGGATTGGTCCTCAGGATGGGTGATAACACTTGAGTCATCTGAGAATGAGGTTATGTATATGGTGGGCGATTTGCTTCTGGGGTAAGATTTGCTTTCATCTGGTGGTCTTTTTTGCCTTTGTCACGCATCCCTTCAGGGGAATATCAGTATCTTTTGATTGTTATTTTATCATTCTTATTTGTGTTTTAACTTTTTATTCTATTTTATTGCAGAAACAATTGTTTACTCTCTTGTTGTAATGAATCTTGTCTGTAGGTGCAGCTTTGACAGATCTGCAATTTGGAAAGATGGTAAGCAACTCATTGTGTAACCTCTTCATCTAATGTGTATCCTTGACCTGTTTGTATAATTGTTTTTGACTGCTGTAGTAATGTTTGAATCTTTAGCTTTTTGTGTGATTGTCTTTCAAAGTAACATTGATTTGTGCACATTCTATACTGCTTTGTGATATGTCTAATGTGTTTTTTGTTTTTTTCCTTTCCAGTTGGACTCCTTAGGAGCCTGCTGTGTCTGTGCAAAGTAGGTGTAGGTGGTCCTCAGACTTGCTGTTTCTGGCAAGTGAGTGGTGTTGTTTTTGAGAATATAGGTATTTGTGTGCTTTGCATTGAATGACTTTTCCTTTCAGATTATTATATGCCAATAGTTTTACTTTCTGTTTGAAGTTTATTACAAATTTTACACAGTGTTGATTATTGACTTATTTGTTGTGTTACTTTTATTAGCAAGGATTATGGCTAACTGCAGACTGACCGTTCAGCAGGTTGTTGGTTTGCTTTTCCTCTGATCATGTTTTGAGACTGACTCTGCATATGAGGCAGAGGACAAAGCCCAAGATTCTGTCAGTGACTTTTCTGTCCAAAAGGAACCATCTGATGAAGAAGCCACTATCAGGGTGGCGAAAGTGCCTCTTTTAGAGGAGGACACTGATAGGCCGATAGAGCAGTAGGAGGAATCCGGATTGCATCATGGGGCTAAATGGCTTCCCACAGGAAGTGCTCAACTCTGGGTTGTTCCATCCATGGTGCAGCCTGTGTTGACTGACTTTAGTGTTGTCGCAGGGTGTGGGGCCAATAGTGAAAACTTTTTCCATATAAATTTCTTTCAGTTGTTTATGGGCGATTCATTTTTTGATGAGATACTTGACCAGACTAATTTGTACGCTGAACACTATTTGAGGGACAACAGTACCAGACTCAAGCCCCACTCTAGAGCTAGTTGGTGGACTCCCATAAATCTGGATGAGGTGAAGAAGTTCTGGGGGTTAACTTTGTTGATCAGATTGATAAGGAAGCCATCACTGTCTTCACATTGGTCTACTAGTCTCTCAATGACAACTGCTATTTTTCCTCCTTGTGCTCCGGATGCTGCATTTTGTTGCTAATGCTTCAGCATAGCCACAGGATCACCACGATCGAGACTGTCTCTTCAAGATTCGGCCTGTTCTTGATAATTTTGTAGATCGCTTTACAGAGATCTATGTTCTAGGGAACGAAACAGTTGTGGATGAGTCGTAGGTCCTGTCTATGGTGCTGTTCTAGGGCTGTTTGATTTTTAGGCAGTACATTCCTAACAAGAGGGCACATTATGGAATTAAGATGTATATGCTGTCAGATTAGTACTGGATACCTCTATAATTTTAGGGTGTACACTGATAGGGATTCCTCTATTGCCCCCTCGGTTGTCTGTCTAATTTAGGAGTCAGTGAGAAAATTGTGTGGGAACTCTGTAGAGGACTTTTTAACAAGGGTCACCATTTATATGTAGATAAATTCTATTATGGCGTGAAATTGTTCAAGGAATTATTTAAAGTGGACACTGTTGCATGTGGTCCAAACAACTCTAACTGTAAAAGTAACCTTAAAAAAGAGCTTGTATGTAAAAAAAAACTCAGGGAAGAAAGTGCAGTGCCTTACATAGTGGTGAACTTCTAGTGTATAATTTTCACACAGAAGAGATGTCCACATGTCTGCAACCATTCGTGAAGAATGTACTTCACCTGTGAGCGTTTGGGGTCAGGTTGCTGAAGTGAGCAAACCGATGTGCATTTTAGACTACAATAAGGACATGGGTGGTGTAGATAGAGTAGATCAGAGATTGGAGCCTTACAGTGCTGTTCGTAAGCCAGTTCAGTTCATAATCTTTATTCGGCTATATCAAAAGTAAGCCATAAAAGTGCATAATAGTATACAGTAAGGCAATAAAACATGAAACCATGAGCTCATAAAAAGTTGGAAATAAAGAAAATGTAAACAGTTAAAATACAATTGATACTTAAAACAAATATTAGAGTGCAATAAGACTTTTCCTGACATGAATTGCTTTTAGGATATAGTTTGCCACCATGTAGCATACATTCGGGGAGTCTAAGGCTAACAGGGGTTTCAATGCTTCCTGATGAGTTCTTATATTAAGTGTATTAAAAAGTGAGTTAAGATAGGTGATTCTAAGGTGTTCATAGAATTTACAGAATAGGACGAAAAGCAAGGTGCTTGTTTGCTATCTGCATCACAGGGGCATCTGTCTGACTCTAAAGGGCAATGCCTAGTATGGGGAAATGCTACTAGGTGGTGAGCAATACCCAGTCTTAGTCTAGTTAACACGAACCTGTGCTGCATATTAGTGACCATGGAAAGATAACCAAATCTACTTACACCCAAAGAGTATAACAGGTAAAAACCAACAGTGGTTTAGGTAGATTCAGTTAGCTTTCTTGCGTCCGCCTTAAATTTCATAAAAGTGTCCTTGATAGATTTTTTTGAAAATGAAACACGTCCTCTGGATTATGTTTTATAGATCTCTTAAAAACGGATTTAAAGGAGGATTCAATAACAGCTATCCAGGGTATACACATGGCATTATCCAGTTTCATACAGTCTAGTATAAGATCTTTAGTAAAACCAGTGGCTTCCTTAGACCATATGCTATGCCATAAAAGCAGGGGTCTTACCTGTAGCACATCTTCCAAATATTGTAAACCCATTTCTTGATGCGTAATCCAATTAGAGGCTGATGTGGGTAGACATAAAATACATTTTAGGAAGCAATTCTCCTCTAATTGTAGGGGAGCACTTTTGGGTAACCCCACACCCCGGCACTATATGCAACCGTGGAGACAACTCTAGCCCTGTAAATATCCAACATGGCGCCTACGGGGCGACTCCCTAGTTTACTAGCAAATCTGAATATAGCACCTGAGTTTCTTCTGAGTTTGTTCCTACCCGAACAAACCAGCTGGTCCCACTTACCGTTGCTAGAGAATAATACTCCCAGATAGTTAAAGCAGTTAGCAGTACTAATCTCCACATTCTGAATGTGAAAGCTTCTGCATTTCTTTACCTTCTTGCCACAAGCAGTAGTAAATGTTTTGGATGTATTGATTATCATATCCTTAGATGACATAAACTGTTCAAATCTGCACATTAACTTCTGGAGCCCCAGGGGTGTTCTACAGATCAGGACAACATTGTCTGCATAAAATAGGGCGGCACCGGGCGTCCGGCCACGTAAGGGGGATCGGCCTGTAAACCCTGCAAATGTTTATCTACCTCATTAATGAATAGAGAAAACAATAGCGGGGCAAGGACGCAACCTTGGCGGATACCTCTAACTATCTTAAAAGGGGTGGTGCATTCTCCAAGTTGGCCGAATCAGGCTTTGCATGTCAGATCACTGTACAGGACAGCCAAGAAATAGATGATATACCTTGGGGGGCCTAACTCAATTAGGGTAGACCATAAAAGAGCGTGTTCAACTAGGTCAACTGAGGTCTGCAAAGCATAAATAAAGAGCACCTTTCTTTGCCTTTGTATACTTTCCTATAATTAGGTTTAGGTTAACACATTGCTCTATGGTTCCTAGGCCTTTCCTAAAACCAAACTGAACCGGTGATAAAATGTTATTTTCTATGTCTATGACCCAGTCATTTAATCTTTCCAATATTATTCTACTACACGTTTTCAAAGAGGAGTCCAGCAGAGAAATTGGTTGATAGTTTTTAGGGTCGGTCTTATCTCCCTTCTTATAAATTGGTATAATGATGGATGTGTACCATGTCAGCGGGATATCGCCAGTTAAGGCCAAGTTGAATATTCAAGTCAAAATTGGTACCCAAAAAGAGATGTTATATTTAAAGACATCTACTGGAACACCATCTGGTCCTGGGACCTTACCTTCAGCTCCAGCTAGGATAGCAGAGTGAACCTCATATGTAGTGATCTCTAAAAAGTTAGGTTGGCCCTGCTCGATCTGCCCGATTATATCTACCGACCCAGTCCCTTACTTGAAAACCTCTGAGTAATGGGCCACCCATGTTGCATAGTCTACACTGGATCCCAGATTTGATGGCATCCATTCTGAAAGAAAGGGGGCATTAATGGTTTCTCAAAACAGTTTGGTATTATTAGTCTCTGTCGCCAGGGCTAATTTGGGCATGCCTCTTCCCTTAGTTCCCTTTTCCTTTGTTCCTGTGTCTTCTTGTATTTTATTCTGAGGGACTTAATTGCTATCAGGTTTCTAGGGGATAATTGCAGGGCTAGTTTAAGATTCCTCCTAGCTTTCGTGCAGGCCTGGTCGAACCACCCCTTTTTATGCAAAGGTCATCTATGTTGTGGGCTGCAGGCCAGCAGCCCCTGTATATAGGCGGTAATAGTCCCAAAACATTTTAATAACATGAGGACCTCAATATCCTCCTGTAAACAATAACCAACTTCATGCTGGCAGCCACGTATAACATCCTGCAGAATATCAGCAGGCACAATATCTTCCCATTTCCATCTCACTCCAGTGGTTCTGTGCACTTCAATCCGATTTGGGGTAATATAGAACACATCCCTTGGCCACAAGAAGGACGTAGGGAGGATAATCGGATCATGATCACTAAGAAGGGTCAACACAGTACAGGGTGTGTCGCTGCCATTTAGTGCAAATGATGACAGACTAATGTGGTCTATAACGGAAGTTGAGTTGGGGTCCCTATGAGTTGGAATAATTTTGTCAGACACACCGTGCTTACGTTCCAAAAGCGTTCGGTCATAAGTGGACAACATCAAATTAAGGGCTTCTCCATACTCATTGTGACAAAAATTATTAAATCCTGTCCCATAGTGGGTAGTAAAAGCACAGGGCCGAGGGGAGGTGGGTGGGCACAGCTGGATATTATGGTGGGTGTGCATGGCCGGCCCAAATAATAATGGGATTGGAGCTGATGAATTTTAGAAACTTGTTTAGGCTTTGGTTCAGGGCGTGGGCAACCCTACGTCGGGTGGCATCAAAGCTGTGATTATAGTAGTTAATTATGACCATATCTACCTTATTCTTGTGTTTAAGCCACAAGAGTTGAAAGTGTGTGGTCTCCATAAAAGTCTTATTAAACACTACAGGGAGTTTATTAGAAATAAGCACCAGGAGCCCGCCTTGGCCCTCTCAGATTGTGATGGTGTGGCTGGCAGTGAGTGTGAGGTAAATCCATGCACATAGGCAGGTGAGGTACACTGAACTTCTTGGATGCAAAGCACATCTAGCTTACTGATTAATGAACCGCACTCTTAAGTCACAGTTTTGCCACGTAGGCCCTGCACATTCCATGTAGCAAGATAATGGCGCCCGATGGTGTTATTGACAGGTTCCTGACTCCATGATACTTCCCTGCCGTAACTTACTACATTTGAAGCTACCTCAGTTGGTTCCCCATCCCCATTGTGTGTTATATCCCTAATGTCCATATTATACTTGTCCTGCTGTTTGTAAGTCATACTTTGGTATAAGAAGTTGCTTGTCATTTGTTTCATTTGGCAACCTTCAACACTTTTGTTATATTAAAGGATTTTTCTCCAGAGCCAAAGATGACTCAAGTGTTCCTAGAGTTTGAGTGGTGGGGGATGTGAAAGATCACCATTCTCTTGATTACATTCCTTGCACACCCAAAAAAAAAACTTTCCCTGTAGGAGCTGTAGCCTGTGTCAAAAGAGGAGTGCGAAAGGATAGTCGTATGAACTGCCTCAAGTGTCCTTATAATACCAGGCTATGTGCCCCCGCATTATTTTAAATTGTAGCACACGCAAGTCAAGTACCGGGCGCAACCGTGAGAGTAAAACTGAACTGACTGGCTTGTATCTTTTTATATCTTTTGCTCAGTTTCATGGTTGGCAGTAGTTTGGTGTATTTAATTAGACCTGTTGTGTCTTTAGTCATATATGTTTTTCATCTCCTACAAATTGGTTTATGTTTTCTCTTTTGTTAAAAAAAAAAAATGTGATGACGGTGTCTTTGGACTGGCATTTGGCTGGCAGTGTGTGTGGACTGATGCTTGGCTGGCAGTGAGTGTGGGCTGGTGCTTGGCTGGCAGTATGTGTGGATTGGCGCTTGGCTGGCAGTGTTTGGGGACTGATGTTTGGCTGGCAGTGTGCATGAACTGGTGTTTGGCTGGCGGTGTGTGTGTAGTGACTTGCTGCTGGTCACTACACACACATTGCCAGCCAAATGCCCGTCCACACAATGTCAGCTGCCAGGCGGTGTGATTGCTGTCAGTCCTGAAAGTGATGGGTCCTTGAATAGTGCTGTTTATTGATGTGAGTGTTGTATAGTGCTGGGCCCACGGCTGGCGGTCTGAATGGTTTTGTGTGTGTCACACATGAAATGTGTTTGATTCACTTGTAAAGCGGTTCATGCCTTGCTGTGGCCTTACAGTTCACGAGCTGTGAGTCATTGGTTCAGCATTCCGAACTTTTAATTATTAACAATGAATTTCATTTTTGTGCAATCTTTTGATTATAAAATTTACATTTATAACTTTTCACTTACCCTTGTGTCAAATCCAACCAGTAAGTGTGTGTACTTCTGGAGTAGATGGTTGTGCAGTAATACTTGTCTTTTCTGTCTTTGCCAGGGTGTACATTGTCTCTAGGGAAACCTACCCGTAGTTATAGGCCCCTAGCGCCACAGGAGCGTCACTTTTAGTGACGCTCCTGTGGCGCTAAACACAGCGCCGTATTTATAAGGTGGCGTTAAGCCACTTTTTGTGGCTTAACGCTACCTTGTAAATACGGCCCTCTCCCACACAGCACTGTGCGTGGAAGGGACATGCAATGGGTTTTGCTGTGGGTGTGCCACAGCAACACCCATTGCATTTTGCTGCTGCCTCAGATTTATGAAATCTTGTAAACCTGGGGTGGCGTTAGCAGGACGCAACAAGGAGGAATGCTTTTATTACTCCTCGTTTTTAGCTTTTTCTATGCGTGCTGCATTCTGACGCACGCATAGAAAAAGGAAAATGCCAGAAATTATTGTTTATGTGCAAGAAGGTGTCCTTTTCTGCACATAAATAATCATTTGAAAATGACGCTTTGGCACTTCTGTGTGTGCTGCATTGTGCAGCACACACAGAAGTGTAAAAGCGCCATTAGTGATTGTTTATGTGCAGGAACGGACACCTTCCCGCACATAAACAATCACACCCCTCAACACAGATATCCTTGCGCGACTGTGAGAGGATACTTGCGTTGGCAGCTAAATTTAGCGCCAGCACAGGGGGAAACGCAAGGGTGCACCATATTCCCTTAAATACAGCACATCCCTGCGTTTCTAAAGTGACGCAGCACGGCGCTGCCAATTTTGGCGCAGCACTGCGCTGCACCACTTTTCTTTAAATCGGGCGTGGATATTTTCATAATCTAGGCACCAAGTCGGCTACATTTGCTGGGAGCCTCAAACGTCCTGCTACCCAGAGTTCCCACATATCTTGTGATAAAAATGGTACCTAAATTGTGTGGGTAGGCCTAGTGCCCACATACGTGTGAGGTCCACGACATAACGTGGCAACATCAACAAAAGGAGTAGCTGCAGTTTTTTGACCTGGGTTCAGCAGCCACGCAGGAAAACCTAACAAACCCAGGTGTATCTGAAAACTAGACACCCAGGTGAATAAGAATGATTTTCTTACCCACAATGCCCTGCAAACCTCAAAATTCGACTCAGATCTCACATTTACCTTGCATTTCTGTGACATATTCTTCCAGAATCAGAAGGAATCCACAAACTTCCTACCACCCAGTGCTTCCCTACATGTCCCAATAAAAATGCTGCCCCATTTGTGTGGCTGGGCCAAGTGCCAGCGACAGGAACGAATCAAACTAACATCAATGGAAGTACTTGCAAAGGGACACTCATCGACTTTGGTTTGATCTGTTCCTGTCGAGGGCACTATGCCCAACCACACAAGTGGGGCATCATTTTTCCTGGAATAAGTGGGGGATGCTGGATGGAAGAAATGTTGTGGATTCCTTCTAATTTCAGACCTTTGTATCACAGAAATGTGGGGAAAATGTGATTTTAAACAAGGTTTGAGATCTGCAAGGGCTTCTGGGTAGGAAAATCTGGTGGGAGCCACACAAGTCACCCCACCCCACCTTATTTCTCCTAGGTGTCTAGTTTTAAAAAATGTTCGGTTTTGCTAGGTTTCTCTAGGTGTCAGCTGAGCTAGGGCCCAAAAGCCACAGCTAGCCACACTGCTAAAAAAAGGTCAGTTTTCAGTGGAAAAATCTGATGTGTTGATATTATGTTTTGGCGCCTTTCCTGTCGCTACCACTAGCCCTACCCACACAAGTGAGGTACCATTTTTAACGTGAGGCTTGGGGAATGGTAGGCAATTAGTCGCTCTCTGCAGACTCCAGAACTTTCCATCGCAGAAATGTGTTTTTAGTTAATGTTTTGGGTTTGCAAGGGCTTTTGGGTAAGAAAACCTGGTAAGGGCCATGCAAGTCTTCCCACCCTGGATTCCCCCAGGTGTCAAGTTTTAAATAATGTGCAGGTTTGCTAGGTCTCCCTAGGTGCCAGCTGAGCTGGGGCCCTAAATCCATAGCTAGGCATATTGCAAAATAAAGGGTCAGTTTTCAATGGAAAAATGTGATGTGTCCATGTTACATTTTGGTGCTTTTCGTTTTGCTGCCACTAGCACTACCCACACAAGTGAGATACCACTTTTATTGAGAGACTTTGAGGAATGGTAGCTGGTAGGAAAATAGTTGTTCCTTGCAGATTCTGGACCTTTCCATCAGAAAAGGTTAGGAAAATGTGTTTTTTCAGTCCAAGTTTGAGGTTTGCCTGGGCTTCTGGGTAGTAAAACCTGGTGGAAGCCACACAAGTCTCCCCACCCTGGATTCTCCTAGGTGTCTAGTTTTAAAAAATGTGGAGGTTTGCTAGGTTTCCCTAGGTGCCGGCAGAGCTAGGGCCCAAAATCCACAGCTAGCCACATTGGAAAAAAAGGTTTGTTTTCAGTGGAAACATTGTGTTTTGGTGCCTTTCCTGTCTCGGTCACTAGCTCTATCCACACAAGTGAGGTATCATTCTATCAGGAGACTTATAGTAACACAGATTAGTATTACAAATTGTATTTCTCTACATTTGTGACTTCCAAATGTAAGCAGGTGTGTTAAAAAAAGGTTCCATTTTGAGAAATGCCCTCTAATTCACATGTTTGTGTGGGTTCCTACAAATTCAGAGATGTGCAAATAACCACTGCTTCTAAACTCCATATCTTGAGCCCATTTTGGAAATACATACTCTTCTTTGATACCTATTTTTCAATTGCTCTATACTCGGTACACAATGCAAGGTGCAGCTCAGCTATTGGCTCTGGGTACCTCAAGTTCTTGAAAAACCCACAAACCCTATATATCTCGCAACCAGAAGGGGTCTAGCAGATGCTTTTGTAAATTGGACATGGTGACGAAAAGTTACAAATGAAAACGTAAAAAAAACGATGATTTTTCCTATTAATTTTCAACACTTTTTTAAATTTCAACACTTAGGCCCTAATTTGGACTTTGGCGGTCAATTTCACTGACCACCAAAGCTCAACCCGCCAGACGACCGCCACTGCTGGCAGTCAGCAGACAGCCACATTATGGGTGCTGGCTGCTTTCCGACATTATTGAGGCAGAAAGCAGCCAGCAGTTGTGCTGGTGGTGGGCGCTGCAGAGGCTGGTCCCTAGCTGGCACCGCCACGCCGGCAGGAGTCCGCCCGCTGTATTACAAGCCGTAATACGGCTTGGCGGAGTCCTACCGGCATGGTGGAGGCGGCGAGGGAAGACCGCCAGGACCCATCCCTTCCCAGACGTCCGCCTCGAATGAGGGGGTAAGTGGATGTCGGAAGGTGGGGAGGAGGTCTGTGTGTTTGGGTGCGTGTGTGCATGTTTGCGGAGGAGGGTGCTGAATGCGTGTGTGTATGTGCTCGTGAATGGGGGTGTCTGTGTTGATAAATGGGAGTGAGTGGGTGTGTCTGAGTGCATGTATGCATGTGCTGAATGGGAGTGAATGCATGTGTGCATGAAGGTTGTGGGGGGGGTGTGTCAGTGTGTGGACAGGTGACGGAGATGTGTGCATGTGTGCGGACGTGTGTATTAGTATCAGGAATTAAGATTCCTGTTGCTGGGTGCGTGACCGCCAGGGTTTTTCATGGCAGGGAGACCGCCACAGAAAGCCTGGTGGTTTGCAGCCTCGTAATCCAGATGGCAGGCTGAGGTCTGCCACCGGGTTAGAGGTGTTCCCCGCCGGCCACGGCGGTGCGACCACACTGGCGGGGTTGTGGAGCCTTGGCTTCTGCCAAACCTCACAACTCTTAATGTGGTGATCCTTACCGCCGGGCTTGTAATGAGGCCCTAAATTTCTCTGGGAAAACCTTGGAGGATCTACACAAATGACCCCATGCTGAATTCAGAATTTTGTCTAGTTTCCAGAAATGAATGGGATCCACCATGGGTTTCACACCCATTTCCACCACAAACTGGAAGGAGGCTGAAAGCACAAATAATAGAAAAAATGGGCTTTCTCCCGGAACAATGTCAAAACTGTGGTAAAAAATGTGATTTTCTCAATAAAGTCTGCCTGTTCCTGAAAACTGGGAAGATGGTGATTTTTTTAACCGCAAACCTATGGTTGATGCAATTTGCAGCACTTGTAGTTTGTCGGTCCCCCAGGGGAATTCAAAAATCCTGGGTACCTTTACAATCCCCAGGATGTTACAAAAAAGGATGCAAATTTGAAGTACATCATTTATGTGGAAAAAAGTAATGAAGGCTTAAGCGTCAACTATCCCAAGTAGCCAAAAAAGGCTTATCACTTGGGGGGGGGTCACTGAATGGGTTAATAGCACCGAAGAAGCCCCACTTAACCGTTTCCAGCAGGTGCAGTCTGTGACAACGTGTCCTGTCATAGCCCCCTCACCAGATGAAAAGCGTCCTGCACTGCGAGATATGAAAGTGTCTTTAATAGTAGTGTCGAAGAACCAC
Organism: Pleurodeles waltl; assembly: GCF_031143425.1. Taxonomy (NCBI): domain Eukaryota; kingdom Metazoa; phylum Chordata; class Amphibia; order Caudata; family Salamandridae; genus Pleurodeles; species Pleurodeles waltl. Next base: position 601,885,850 of record NC_090451.1, read on the forward strand.
CATCTCCTCATCTCCATCAGGTGCAGGGGCAACACGTCCTGTCGTAGCTCCCCACAACAGTTGAAAAGCATTCCGCACTGCGGGATTTGGAGGGATCTTTAATAGCGCTGAAGGAGCCCCGTCCCTTTCTCTTCAGATGGTGCAGTCTGGGAAAGCGGGTCCTGTTGTGGCCCCCAAACCAGCTGAAAAGCTTTCCACAGCATTTTAAAGTTTGACATATTGACAATATTCAGAGTTTCATCCTTTAACAGGCCAGGGCCAAGTTTCAAAGGGGAATAAGGAGGTGTCTGTGTGTCTTTTTAAAGCTGATTTATTTTTGTGCTATCAATATGGTGCTTAGGAAAATGTCAAGCTTGAGAATGAAGGAAGCTTACTCTGAAGTAATCAAAACCACACAGGGCCAATGACGAAAATAGCAGTCCGTGAAATCAGATGTCATCCTCTGTACCTTTTTTAGATCAAGATTACCTACCCATTCCAGAGCAAGCTATTTTGAGAGACTTCCTTTTTACACCTTGGAATAACTCAGGCTAATGGATTTTCAAACAGTCAATTAAAAGTGCTAAAAAGTGGAGTTGGAGGACCACTCTTGTGTTCTGTATAATCCTACTCAGAAGCACTGCTTTAGAAGCCACAGGTCTGCATGATGAATGGACACCATAAAAAAGGCTAGCTATGCATCCATCAGATTCAACCAACTGACTCAAATTAGCAAAGCCATGAGATAAAACTGCCTTATGGGATGGCCTAAACTTCATGAGGAGTGGGGGTGGGAGCTACTAACCGCCCATTATACTCCAAGATCCACTGCCCAACCCATGGCCATGCATTACCATGCAATGCAGAATAAAAATGGAAAAGGCACAGGGTTTTGCATGCTTCCAAATAAACACCTTCTGGGGAGAAGCCCGGCAGGTATTTGTCTACGGCTCAACAATTCAAGATCCTACCATAGGAGGCACAATAAAGGGGCTTGATGCACTTAAGAGATAGGTTATTGTGGCTTAGAAAAGTATTTGAGGCCCAGAAATCCAAATAGGGGCAAAACGTTATCAACATTTCAACTGGGAGAAAACAGGAGGTATCTACCCATTATGATGCTCTTTAAAAGTAAACAAATCACATGCATCCAACCCAAGGGAATGCGTTTAACCAGTTGATGGCCTGAAGAGAGAAAAACGTTAATATTACCATAGAGCCACAAATGAAAGAGTAATTTGACAACCTTCATCACAGGGACTGAATGGAATCTGAATTCTACACATACGTAGACTAAACCATCCGTGTCAAACTGAGAGGAAGTTATGCCAGTGGCTCAACACTCTATTTAGCTGCAAGGTAAATGAGAAAGACTGCATTCAGCCAGGATCTCCTGAAATGACCCCACACCATCAGGACTAATGATCCGATGATTATCAGGTCTTGGCCACTAATGGCAGGACAGAACTCAACCCAGGAGGCAAACAGACAGAATATGTAGATATGCAAACCATACCAGTCCTGCAAGAATGCATTCAGGTTAGGAACCTCAGGTGGCAGCTGCCCATCGATACATGTCAGGACCTGAAGATTCTAACCATAAGGCCCACCCCGCACCAGGACTGAAGGGTCCCCATCACATTCTTGTGTGGAAACCAGTGGCTCCAGCCTCTAGGTTGGTGTGAATTTAATCTGCCTTCCTGAGACCCAGCAAGTAATCTGCTTTGATGGTTATATGGTGCTCCAGTATTAGTGTCTGTGGATCAGAATGCAAGAGCTGAGATGCCAAGGTTACTACTTTAAATTTGCATAGTTTGTGATTGCTATTCACCAACTTGTTGGCAGGGAGCTTGAGGCTTGAGGCTTGTTTTGTATTCATGAGGAAACACATCTACCGAGATTCTTGGTCAGGAAGTTGGCCACACAGCTCAGTCTCGGTTTCAAGCCTATTGCAAGGTAATCTTCACAAGCCAAAGGCTGCAACTGAGCAATCAGCAATAATTCTTCTGGGAGGCTATTATATGAACAGCATGTATTTCAAGCTAACTGGCCATAACCTCAGAAATTTGTGAAACATCAAGTTATGGTGGAGAGGCCGTCTGGCAAGAGGGTGATCTGCCAAGTCGTACACCACAAAACAAACTAGGGGATGCCCAAATGGTGGGTGATGATTCGAAAAGAGAGCTAGGAAACTTTGAGATCAATCCTTTTGGGCAAATTAATTTCCAATGGGGAAAGATGCTCGCCATCAAAAAGAAGTTGAATAAATTGCTATAAACGTGTTAAAGCTAATGCCACTAAGCATAATATCTAGTTTTAGTGTACTGTTATTTCTCTGTTCTTTACTAATAACTCTGGTCCTACTCTTGGTGCTGGAGTAATAGAAGGATTGAATATTTTTCTGCTAAATTCCATTAGGAAGTCTATAGAACAAGGTACTTACCTTCGGTAACACCTTATTGGTAGAGGTGGTCACAAAGGGGGGAGTAACCCCTTTGGACGAGCTGCAAAACCCAAAGGTCTGATGTTATTGACCTCCAGTGGTGAAGGTGATGGCATATCCTGCCCCTTGCCTGATGCCCATTATGGTTGGAGGGCAAGCTAAAGAGGTTTAGAGGCTCCAGCTGCTTGGGGGTGGCGGAGTGGCATGACTTCGGACTACCTGTCCTACATGGTCTGTGAGAACTGTGACCTCTGCCACAAAAAAAACTAGGATTCGGAAACCTGCTGGCTGAGGTGGATAGGAGGATAGAAAGGCAGTTGAAAGCCCCTTCTGAGGCCATGAAAGGGGCGGAAAGTGGAATGGGTTGTTGAGTGGCCTTGGAAAGGCCCAAGGCCCAAGCACCTGGCCATAGCCCAACTGTCCTTAAAGTGCTCCAGCTTAGTCCGCCTTCTCTCCAAACAGACAGGAGCCATCAAAGGACATGTCCATGAGCGAGGCCTTGACATCCCCCGAAAAGCTAGTGGTTCTCAATCAGGTATGGTGCCCAAGGGCCACTGATAAAGAAATTGCTCTGCCCAGCTAGTCTGTAGTGTCCAGCCGACATCGAATGACAAACGTGGCTGCATCTATCCTGTCAGCAATTGCTTGAGAGAGTATAGTTGGGCCTCCTCTGAAACCATAGGGAGGATTTGCGCAACAGAGTCCCAGATCGTATAGGATTATCATCCCAAGAGGCATATGGTGTTTACCAACCACAGTGCTAGGCTGGCAGAAGAGAAAATCTCCTTCCTGAAGGTATCCAGCCTCTTGGACTCCCTTTCTGGTAGAGTGGTAGGGAGCGTGATGGGGTTGATTTTGGAGGTGGAAGCCTGGATCACTAAGCTCTCTGGAATGGGGTGCTTGGTGAGGAAACTGGGGTGCCCTGGGGTGGGGCGATAAAGGCAGGCAATTGTCCTATGCACAGAGGCCCTGTGCAGGAATTGGACCACACCCTGAGCAGGACACCAGTGAGGGCTTGATTGAAGACAAGTGGTTTTGATGGGGAAACTCCAGTTGAAGCATCTCGGTCAAGACATTCGTCTTGACTGCCACAAAGGGCAATTGAAAGTTCAAGACCTCAGCTGCCCTTCTCACCACCATGGTGAATGAGGCACCCTCCTCAGCAGCCACAGTAGTAGGAGAGATCAGGCCAGTGTCTAGGAGGTGCCACGGCCACTGGCATTCAGCAGAGGTGTCCTCCAGATCATCTAAGGGCTGGTAACCATAAGGGTCTGCAGACCCCTCTCAATCATCACTCAATACAGGCCTATTGTAGGAATAAGGCACTGGCTCTGACATGTGGCGCCTGCCCCCAGCTGGCCCCAGAACTGGCGTCAGATGAGGCCGGTCCTGCTCCAGGTCGGAGTTGGGAATGATGTTGGGGGTGGAGCCACCGCTAGGTGTCTGGGGCATTGGCACTGGAGTGGGCACAGGGGAAAGTTGAGGTCTGCGACCTGCACCACTCCAGATGCATCACTGAATCCCATGGGCCCAACTGGTGCCAAAGACAAGTTGGCCAGCAGAACCAATAGGGTCCCCTCCTGAACCTGTGGGACCCAAGGGCACTCCAGACAGATCAAGCCACCCAAAGATGAGGTGCATTGCCTCATACATTGTTTTAGCTGGGTGGGCTGTCACTTCGGCTCCCCGAAACTCAGGTGCAGCCTCCACTCCAGAGCTAGGCCTCGAGTAAAGCAGCCCTGTGACTTGGCTAAAGGGTTGCCTGGCTAAGTCAAAGACCTCTTCAACAACTTCTTTTTTGTGTTGGACTTACTTGATTAACCCGATCCCAGGGAGCAGGACGTTGATCGCTAGGTGTGGCTCTGTGAACAATCTCGGATCCTTCCATGCAACCAGGATCTGGAATGTCGCACGGTCGGATGGCGAGGAGGTTGAGAGACCACTCCTTTAGTTGCATGGTGAGGCAGTCTTTACACGTCTTGCTGTTGCGATCATACTCCAAACAGGAAAGGCAAACCAAATGCAGGTCTGTCATCGACATCTGGCAGTGACTGGAGCCGCTTCGTTTGAAACTTGCCTTTTTGGTGGACATCCTCATACCAGGAGACAAAGTCTGTGCAAAACCCCCTTCTCCCATACTGCCACCCCCACTTGGCTAATGTCATTTTTTTTTTTTTTAACGTTAGCCCACCCTTTGAGCCGGCTTGCAGCATTCCGTAAATTTGCCGCTAGGCTGGCTCTCTGGAATGACGCAAGCCGGTGCTATACTTTTTGATGCAAAATTTAATTTAGCAGATGTATATCTGCAGCAACATGGATCAGGTATTTGGGGTAATGCAGACTCCCTAAATTTATGAAGAATTTAGAACTGTTTTGTAAGAAGATTGTTGTTTGTTCCCAAAAGTACCTCATCCTACATTGTACAAAAGGAATTAGCCTTTCTTCTCTTGGAAGATATTATCAAACCACACCTGTTAGAATTTTGGAATTATTTTTTGATTAAACCAGAAACTAGTCTTAATTGCTCTCTCACTACAGATTGATTAGCAGTGGGTAGTGGTTGGAATGCATAAGGGAAATGTGTACACCGGGGCTACCAAAAATCAGAAATGTGGAATGTGAAAGGGAGTTCAATGTCTTTGGCAAATCAACAGTAGCTAGCCATGAATTGTTGTTAATAACTGACAATTTTCAACCATATTTAATGTATGTATATAATACTCTGGACCGATTCTTACTGACTTGGTTTGACCAGGAAATTTTTCATTTTTGGTAGCTTTTTCCAAAAATGAGTCATGGGTTTAGGGGTCCTAAGGTCTGGCCATATGATGGAATTTCCTTACAAATCACTATGTACTTTAATTATATGTGTAACTTTTATAGTAATCTAACATCTTGTTATTTAAAGCCCCAGATTCTGAACTTTAAGCGATGTACAGCCATTCTTATTTATTCACTTACACTCAGGAAAAGGATGCAACATAATTTTTAGAATTAGGTGGAATGGTCTTTTATCTGTCATTTTAATTGTTTTACATGTTTTACTGCTATTGTATATCAATTCTTAAATGCAAAAAGAAGCAGAAAACTGTTAGTAGTTCCCAAGTCTATGTGGAGAGCAGCTCCAGTATACAGCACTCTTAACACCAGCAACACTCTGCATCTGGTCACCTCAAATGTCTGTTTTTTGAGCATAGGGTTAGCACAGTGAATAGATGCAAAGTGTCACTGGTGCTTTATACTGGAGATTCTCTCCACCTAAACTTGGGAACTATCCTGAGTTCTCTGCTTCCTTTTGCATAATTTATGAAGCACTCTATCCCTGAAGGGTTATTGTTTTGACTTATACTGGGTGCTCACATGTGTCTGGGCCACGTTAAACCGCTTTGAGGAGCTATAATGATAGTGAACCACATGTCAGAGGTTGCTTTTATTCATTCCAGGTTGGCTTGGATGGTATTTCACCAATTCAAAGTTGTAATACTGTGGCTGGAGGGGTAAAATGTGTTTGTCATTTTACACCTCTGCATCGAAAGCATTGTGCTAATCATTTAAAGACTTTGCTGTAG